>NC_136482.1:199776606-199921606 GCF_053919585.1 Euprymna scolopes
CTATAAAATCCATTTCGATTCTATCAAGTGTGATTACAAATGTAAATTCCTTGTCACGAAAAGACAAAGCACATTTGACCTGTTTTAATTTATTTTTTAATTTGTTGTACAATTCACCATCATGCAACACTTTGTTGTGTGATAACTTCCAAGAAGCTAAACAAACTATGTAAATACATATTTATGTCTATGCAGACAACAGCTTTTTATGTTTGGATATTAAGAATATACCACTTGAAAAGTGTTTATTAGAGCAAAACTGACTCCAAATTATTTTCACTGTTTTTAAGGTATAAACCAAACTACTTTCCAAAATAGTTTCGCCTGAATTATCCCCCTTAGGAAGAACTCTAAAATTAAATATAAAAAGTCTTAATAAGTTTTTAAAATAGCAATGAAAAATTACTTTTAACTGTTTTAACTATTATAAAAAAACAATTTGGTAATTTCATGTAAACATATACTAAAAACAAAAATAAATAAATATATTCTCTTTTCTTTAAAAAGCGATAAAACTTTTGTGTTTTATACTTACTCAGATTTTTTTAAATATTTTTTTTTAATTTCTCTTCATTTTAAATCCAATTATTATTCTATTAATCTTTTTATTTAAAAAAATTTATGAAACGAACCCTTCCCAGTTGAAAAAGAAGGGAGCTGGCTCTCTCATGATTGTTTTATTGTGGATTGCTTTTTTTTTTTCGCTTTTCTTTAAATTGCACAAAATTTTCTCTTATTGTTGGAACAAAAATTAGCAAAAAATTTTTTTTATTTTTATGCCCATTTAATTAATAATGAATCTAAGATGGGGTCTTTATAAATGGCTTATATTATAAAAATAATTATATCTATAAATTATGAAAAATCATATTTCTTTAGTCAGAAATATGCAATTTAATATATGCTGTAGATTTAAAACTTAAGATCTTAAAATGTAGTTGATATTTAGAAGATGCATTTTTGGCAATATTTTCGTGTTATCTATTTTTTTTTATGTTCTTACTAAGGTAAGCTTTCGTGACTCTGATGTGGCTTGTTTTCCTCAAAATTACGAAACGGACCATGACATCCAAATTAAATAGAAATCTGAAAAATACAGACAAATACAAAGAAAAAGGGGAGTATGAGATCACAAAAAAATTTTAAAAAATTTAATATTGTGATGCAGTAATGGAGTTGGTCCTGCAAAATTTTAAAGCAAAAAAAAAAAAAAAAATGATTTAAAAAAATCGAAAAATTCATGGGTAGACTTTTCTTATTAAAATTATTTACCGATTTTTCTTTTTTGAAAAGTTTTAATATCCTTTTTTTTCTCTTGTAACTTTGGGTACATGGGATTTTATTTTTATGTTTCTTCTCTTTTCTTTGTATCCCAACATTTTTATAGGTGGAAACCAAAACTAAACTGAAGATAACACAAGAAAAGTGAAAAAGAAATGTCATAAAAATGGCGGCACATCCGTAGAATTGCTAATCTCTTATATTGGGCATAAAACTAAAAACAGAAAGAAAATATCTTTTCAAAATAAATGCTGTCAAACTGAAAAAGGGTGAAAAAAAAAAAAATTAAATACGTGAACACAATAGCAAACTTATATTCTTCCTTTATAAATTGTAAAATCAACAGTCGATGTTGTGAGGTCCGTCATCAACGATGAACTTGTTTTAATGGAGATTTCGGTTGTTAAATCATCAAAGTTACTCCACCAGCAACCCTGGCATTTCTTAAAAAAATAATGTTTCTTCCTCAAATAAATACGACCAATGCAAATACATGGTACTTGCTGATTGTCCGAGTCTCCTCCTCTTGGGTTCATCAAATGAATGCAATGCAAGAAAAATGTTCCCTTCCTCCATTTAACTGTCTTTAACTTCAAAACTTTATGGGCTTTTATTGACGACATTGAGCACTCATCTCTTATGAATATAGCAACTAATATAAATGTATCAACATATATATAAATAAATACATACATATATATATATATATTTATGATGAAAATATTGATAAATGTCCTACAAATAGATAAAAATGAAATTGAAAAGTTTTTCAGAAGTAAGGTGTTATTGATTTCTTTTCATTACCAATGTGTCAGTCATTCTGAGCTGACTCAAGGCAAAATGTATATTTAGTTTTGTTAATGATAATTCACGAGTTTTCTCTCTTGAATACCTATAACTTGGTATATATATATATATATATATATATATATATATATATATATATATATATATATATATATATATATATATATAGTCATCCAAATACAATACTAGCATTTTATTTTGTGTTGCTTTCAATCGTGTCCTCAGCATATACTTTTTAACAGAGGAAAATAATGCTAAGTGTTTCAATTGCGATTATTATTTATTCACAAAGTAATAAATTCTCTGCCACACTGCTCATTTGAATCTTTGTTCATTTTCTATGTTTGATCAGCCCAGCTGAAGAAAAAACACAATTTATTGAAAAGAAAATAATAAATTTTGTTCAGCACTGCTTTTCATTGCTGGTACACTTTTTTTTTTTTTTTTTTTTTTGCGTTAACTGTGACTTACTATAACTGGGCTGGACAAATACAGAAAATTCACAAAGAGTAAAAAAAAAAAGACTGTGCCAGATTCGAACCCGTGTCTCGAAAAGTGGTACTACCTATTGCGACCATTGCCTTGATCACGTGGCTAACAAGTTGCATGTCCGAGCAAAGATTAACTTTATGACTTGACTGCTAAGCTTGTTAGCCAAGATTTTAATGCAGCATCCTCAATAGGTGGTTATTTTTTGGAGTCACAGGTTCAAATCCTGTGTTGGTCTCATTTTCATCTTTGTATTTTTTCTATGCTTGTTCAGCCCAGCAGAAGAAAGTAACAGTTTATTTGAAAAGTAATTACCCATGCAAACATGTGTATCAATAAACGGAGAAGAAGTGTCGAAATAATATATTGTTGGAAATAATACTTCACAAAAATGAATAAATATTTATATTTGAATATTTTGGGGGAGTAGACATTACAACTGATGCTACAGTTTGGTTGATGTCAAATGAATCAAGCTGACCCGTGATAAAAACGGCAAAACCGTAAAATCCAAAACGATACACATTTATTTCACTAAACAAAGTTTTACATTCAATGAGTGTGAGCAGTGCGGTGAAGACAATTATCTCCCCTTGATTACGTTTTTATAAAACAATAATTTGTAGTTAAAGTTAAATTACATTGAATAAATCTTATTCAAGGGAAGATAATTATGATAAAAAAATTCTTAAGAAAAATGTATATAAAAAAATAATGATAATAAAAAAAAAATAAATTATTAATTTTTTTACTATTTCCTTCCAAATTACAAACATAATAAAATATACATTTTTTTCCTTTGTTTCAAATGTTTTTGTAAGCCTGTTCCAGGATATAAGCCAGAAATTATTTTATTTGGATTTTTGCCGGGTTTTTAAAACCATGCAAAAGTTGTGCCTACTGCAGATTGGACTTTGTCAGCTGTTAATGCCCAAAATAAGTTGATAGCGCTAGAATTTAAATTTGATTGAATTTCTTCTTTTTTTTCTTTTTTTTTTTTTTTTTGATAAAAAATCATTGGTAACCACTGAAGTAACAATAAAGATTTTTTTTTCACATCTTTTTTGAGAACTGTTTTATTTTTCTTCACATCTTTTTGAAAACTGTTTTACTTTTCTTACATCTTTTTGAAAACTGTTTTATTTCTTACATCTTTTTGAAAACTGTTTTATTTTTTTTTCTTACATCTTTTTTGAAAACTGTTTTATTTTTCTTACTGTTGAATAGTGGGGTGTATATATTATGGGGCTTATATATTATGGCGTCTATATATTATGGGGCTTATATATTATGGGGCTTATATATTATATATGTGTTTATGTATGTCTATATTTTCATGATCATACGTATGACGTCTAGTGTGTGCAATATATAGATACAGTTCACCATGTAGGTTTTGTGAATACTTTCAAGAGATTAGATAGGCCTATAAAACTTAATACACTTGGTTTTTATCTGTTCAGGTACTCCCTTATACTAGAAGGATGATTAAAGTTGATCAGATTCTTTCTTCAAGTTCACCAGGATCAGGAAAGGACCTTAACACGCTTCAGAACTTATGTAGAACACAAACCGTGCTGGAACAACGGTGTTATGTAGAAATCCATTCTTTACTGTTCTGTATCTTCATCGTTAATAAACTAACGCACCGCAAAAAATTGGATCCAACTTGAAAAATTAAATCCAAAAAAAATGTAGGATATAACGGGTCAACTTACCAGAGTATAACTGCCCGGGGGGGGGGGGACGATGCTCTTCTAATTTCCAAAACGAACGATTGCTTTCTAGCTATGCTAACAGGTAGCAGTTCTTTTATTTCTTTTTTATGGCGGCTTCAAATAACCAAAGGTTTTAGACCAATAAGAAAAAAGGTTAATTATTTATTTTTTTTTTTATTCTTTAAAGTTTATTATCATTTATATATAGATACATTTTTATTTTTAGTTTATATTTAATAAAAAATATCAGAAATACGACACCACAACCAAATGCAGACATACAACAATTTACAAACAGTCTTTACGGGGTAAATAAACATCTTTCTGGAGAATTATTCAGGCAAAAAAGAATGAGAAAATACTTATTCCATCAGATGGTCTTGATTGATGAATCGATAAACACTGCAAAGGAGATTCATCGTAAGAAACGATAACCAAAATTCTGGTTATATTTTCATGCAAATTTTATTTTCTGATGTTTCCCGCCTTTGGATTTACATGCAATTCTTTTTTTCTTTTTTTTTTTTTTTACACGGTGGTCACCACTTATCAAGGCCCGGAAGCCACTCAGGGATACGGGTTATTGCAAGTACATTACGTTAGTGTGGAGATTTGATGAAGTGTTTACTTAAGGGGGCGGTTCATTAGGGATTTGTTAACGTTGGACTTGAACACATCCAAGTTGTAGTCCGGTGGGAAGCAGGCAGATGGAACAGAGTTCCACAGGCATGCAGTTCTAAGAAAGAAGCTTTGTTCATGGAATCCGCGTTTTGATTTAGGCACAGATAAAGAGTGGAGGAAATTTTTCACAGTGGATTCAGCTAGACGGGTGTTTTTCATGAAAGATTGGCGAGGGGGGACCAGAGATTGGAGTTCAGACGAGCACCTGCCATGGAAATAACGATAAAACAAGGATAGGCTCGCAACGTCTCTTCTGTGGGAGAGAGGTTGCAGGGTAGAGAAAAGGGCATCCCCCACTAAGCCACAAAGTCTATTTTGTACTCTGTTAAGGCAGGATAGACTGTTTTTAGCAGCTCCTGCCCAGATATGGCAGCAGTATTCCATCTTTGGACGTACTTGGCTTTTATATAGATAGAGAATTGCATCAGTAGTGAGATATCTTCTGGAGCGGTAGAAAGATCCCACCATGTTTCCAGCGACCTTGGCAACAGACTGGATGTACGTGTTCCATTTCAGATCAGGAGTAAAGGTCAAACCCACAAGCTTGTCAAAACACGGGGCCTCTTATCCTACATTCTTGCTATTTCCTGGCGCCCAATAGCTTCCATGGCTGAACGATTCCAAACCAGCTGAGAACTGGCCTGTCTCTCGTTCCAACTTCTGACTCTTCTCTCTTCTTTTCTCTAACTCTGCTTGTATATATTCAAACTAACCCTTTATGCTTACGTCATTCGACTACACAAAGACCTAAACGGGTGACTAATCAGTCATGTTTTCTCTGGCCCAATTTTATTATCTTTATCTCTAGGTTTGAAAACTTATTGTTTATTTCTATTAAAACATACTTGTTTATAAATCTAAGTTAAAATTTCTTCTTGTTATTGTTTCTAAGGCCTTCATTAAGTTTTCAAATAAATATTTTAACTAAACATTCCTTTCTTTCAAAACATTCTCTCTGCATAATATTTTTTAAATAACTGCTAACAAAATAATAATAATAATCATTCAAACCTTTGGCACTGCCCGCCACAACATAACACAGATACTATGCTGTGATCATAGCCAAAAGGTCTAACATGACATTACGTCTTTTTGAGAACTATTTAATTTTTTATCATCTGTTTTTGATTTTGTTTGGAAAATAATAATTTCATTTTAATCAAGAAAATATTTTCCAAGTAAAAACTTAAACTCCATTTGTTTTCTTCTGTGTTTCCAATATCCATTTTATTTTAACAAATATAATTTCATTCAAAAACTGTTTGTATTTTTTTTGTGTGTGTGCGGGGGGGGGTCTATATTTAGAAGTGATAATTTAATAAGTGTGACAGCTTAGGTCACGCAACCTGATTGGCATTGTAGAGACATATAGAAGAGTAATCGAAGAGTGAATGTTAGAGTGATCCTTGCAGCACAGGCCTCCTCCTTCCCAGGTGTTATATATTTGCTGTGATCAGTCATCCAATGTGTTTTTCAGCCTATATAATTTCTAAAAATCAACTTTTTTCATTGTCTCGATATATACACTTGGCAGCAAAAAAAAAAACACACACAGCTGGTTATAAAATATTTTGTTTATTCAAATCAACCTTTTCGATTTCAGAATGACAGTTATGACATTAGTGAAGACGTGCACAGTGGGGGTATGGGTGGGATTGGCAGTGGAGAAAAATGTGTCGCTTGTCCTGGCCAATGTCGCCTCTCTCTCTCTCTCTCTCTCTCTCTCTCTCTCTCTCTCTCTCTCTCTTCTTGTTGTCTGCCCCTCTATTATATTAGCACAGGTGACATCAAAACATTCCACCATGCTGTAGAAGAAATGAAGAGATGTCACAGCAAACAATGTTTATTTGTTAATTTGTTAAATAAGTTTGACTTCTTCATAAACTCACAAAGATTATGCCTCAGGATTGTGTGGTCTGCATAAAGTCCTCCTCATTAGTCACAACCAAGCAGCAAGGTTCAATGGTTGCATGCGAAGTTGCAAAATATTTGACCCAGAATACACAAAGGAATTGGGGTAACAGAGCACGGACGTGCATATGCAAATGCTGAGCCATGTGCGAAGTGACGTCACAGCAAGGAAAAAGAAGAAAAAGACTATAAAAAGAACATATTCACAGACCGACGAGGATGTTCAAGAGGACAGAAGTCAGAAATAAGGAGAACAATATTCGAGAAAGTACCTGAAAATAAATGTCATAACAAAAAAGGAATCAAGTTATTACTCGTTCGATGTTCCTTGCGACATCATCTGCTACAACGTGTTGGGTTCTGGGTGTTTACATGTTAACACATGTGTATTTGATCAGTACCAAATTGCTGTTCAGTTAAACTTGAGATCACCTGGTATTATTTTAGACAGTGTAAACTGAAGAAATCCTTGTCTGAAATTAATGTTTTTCCAAACAAAATGAAAACGAAAATTGAGTTTCATAAATAAATGTGTAGATAACCTACAAAAGCAGATTTGAAACATTGTCATCAAATTTAACCCTGCGTTAGTCCCATGGGGTGTTTTGTCGCCCCAATTTTGCTTAAGTGCTCATTATTCCTAGTTGGCAACTTATTTCTTTTCTTCCCTCCCAGTACTCTCCTAAGTAAGGGTATATCAAACGTGGTATGGCGCAGTTGTATCTCAGTTTTCCTTGAAGATGAATCAGATTGAAAGGTAATGTTTATGTAATGAACTCATATTCATTTTTCTTGCTATTTCAATTTATGGAAATATTTTGTGTTCTGTGGGTATTTTTTAAATAGATATGATCTGAATCTAAGTTGTTTTTTTTTTTTTCACTTTTCCTTAATTTTATAATTTATTTTATTGTATTATTTTATATTAATATCAACAAGATACAATTGATTCAAACTTTTCAATAGCAACTGTAGATATATCCTGAACAAACAGGATAATTATATTTGACAAAATAATAATATTATAAACATTTTTGTATTGGGTGTATAAACACCTCATGGGACTTATCATGTTTGGAACAGCCAGGTGACTAACGCAGGGCTAAATGAATGAATTTGGCGACAACAATACAGTTATATTTAATTATACTCTTTTACGTACGAACTAGACACCCAGTGTTGCCCGGTCATACAATACTCTTAAACATGATATTTTAATTTATGCAAATGACATACATGTTTTTATAAAATCAATCCTCTATTAATTGTTATATATTACGATGAATAATTTGCCTTATAAAATAAATGATGATAATGTTGTTCATCAAATTCCGTCTGTGTTTGTTTATAATATCATGTCAGCTGATAATTAGGATTGACATCGAATGCCATGAAAAAGTCATTCCTGATTAATGTTTAGTTTTAAAATATACAAGCAAAGAAATGATTTGCAGCGATTTTAAATGGTTCCTCTTCTTTTATTGTAAATTTAACTCATTAATAAGAAAAAAAAATTAAAATAAAATAGTGTGGTACACCCGGGCATAAACGGTCTATAGTCGAATACTCTACCACTGAGCTATATCTCCAGATAACAAGATATCTGTTTATTTTTAGAATAAATGATTTGCTGAGTTTTTATGATTTCCCTTTTGTCAGTGTAACGTAAAATATCCCCTGTAAAAATTGTGAGAAAGACTATTTTTAAGATCGGATTTTTTCGAGTTTTGATACTTATCAGATGAATTTCTATACAAAACCTATCTAAGAACACTGCCAGACATATAAATTAGCTTTGTGTGAAATTTGCAAAAGATAGGCTCAGCCGTTTCGGAATCTATGAGGATGGAACTCACACACGAAGTGACTTTTATATAAGAGTGTAGATTTCACAAAATAAATTAATTAAACTAAGGTAAGTAAAGTTATATTTAACTAATAATAATAATAATAATAATAATAACAATAATAATAATAATGACAATAATAATAATAATAATAATAATAATAATAATAATAATAATAATAATATAATTTATTTATTATTTTATAAAACTCATTTCTTCCTTGTTTCTAGTTACTTTTATAATTTCAAGTAAATGGCTTAAACTTTGACTTAAAATAATAGCACATGATTTCAAGTTTTACAGGGCAAGAATTTGGGACCGATCAAATACACCAGCACCAGAATGCGGTGGAAACTACATCACCATTTGTACTCCCTTGATGTACAGTTCTGCACCTGACACATCTAGGCTTGCCACACATAAAGGCAGAGACACCCATAGGAAAATAGATCCTTATACCGACTTCTCCTGGATATTCGTTATTAGCCCTAACAGGAAATGGAGTTCCAGACAGCGTAACATGACATTACCATTGCAAACGGCTCCAGCACAGTGACAAAGGAAAATTGTAGGAGGAGCAGATGGTGTTACGAATTTGTGTGAAATCTCTTGAGATGGCAAGAAATAAGTCATGATATTCTCTCAGAATGAAACAGGAGATGGCGATCAAGTGTAAGGAGTAAAATGATTACATTTTGAATTTTGGATACAAAAGAAACAGGAGTCAACCAAGGAAGAGGATTGCCTTATTTTGAACGAACAGAAAGAAAACGATTAACACGTGAGTAAAAAAAAAAATGAAATCTCTTTTTTAGATTCTTCGGGCTACTGTCCTCATCTTGATTCTCATTTTCACAACGTTTCGATCGATGTAACCTTCGAGCTTCTCCAGGTATATCTTGTTGAACTCGGGAATCTGTGCAATGGTTGGAGTATTTGAAAAAATTTAAATTGTAAAAGTGATATTCACCTGAAGGTTGAAGGTGCAATTCTCAGTGTGGCTGACCAAAAAAATGCAATTACTTAGGATCTCTATCCAGTCATGGCTGATGTAATGAGAGCAATCTACCCCCGTGAAGTAAATAATAGATTTCGTTCAAAATTCCATTCAGGCAGTACGATTCCCAAGTTCGACAAAATACACCTGAAAAAGGTTATATCAGTCGAAATGTTGTAAAAATTGCACTCAAGATGAGAATGGTAATCTGGAAAATCCAGAACATGCAAATAACCAATCCTCATCTCAAAAATTAGAATCACTTTTATAGAAATGAAATAAATTATTAACCTTTTTTTTTTAAAAAGAATTGGATTCGTAATATTGAAACATTTTTGCACAGCTTTAATAACTTTGAAAATACTTTAAATTAGTATGACAAAACATGCTGCCAGTATAAGACCTGTGTGAAAATAGAGTTAATACAGTCATATATATATATATATATATATATATATATATATATATATATATATATATATATATATATATATATATATATATATGAAGAGAGAATTATAGACAAAATAAAATATATGTTGGTATATATTGATTTATTTGTCACTTCAATATGGAAAACATTAATGAGAATAGGGTTATGAATGTTTCTTCCATATATGTAACCTAGCTCCTACCTCGACTTCTAATGAGAAGCATTAGGCTTTGAAATGCCAAGGCATAAAGAGCATTCATTCATTTATCTTGTCTATAATTCTCTTTATATATCATGTTTCACTTACATGTTGAGCTTTTTATAGATTGATAAGATCTCCCCCTTCTCTCTCTCCATATATATATATATATATATATATATATATATATATATATATATATATATATAACTTTAAAAATAAAGTCACTTCTTTATATATATATATATATATATATAACTTTAAAAATAAAGTCACTTCCTTATATATATATATATATATATATATATATATATATATAACTTTAAAAATAAAGTCACTTCTTTATATATATATATATATATATATATATATATATATATATATATATATATATATATAAAGAAGTGACTTTATTTTTAAAGTTTTACGTCTTCATTAAGGTAATGAAAAATTTTAAAGTTTATAAACCTGACACAGTGACAATCCAATCAACCTTTTATTGGGATGCTTTAAAAAGTTTATTTCTGGAAATTCCAATTTTCAAAAAATAAATGAAAAAACAATAAACAGGAAGGAGGAACGAGAAAGGACCGGAAATGACTTCATCTTTGCCTTCGAATGATGACATTAATGCAGAATAGTAGGAGGGTTTTTTTGTCGACAGAAACAGCTGTTCGTCTCTTGTTGACACATGCTCTGTGGATAGTTACATCTCTCAACAGTTGTTATGATGTAGAACCGCTGTAACAAATCAAAACGAGGCTGACTGTTACATGAACCCCGAATTCTGTTTGTAACAAATTACCAACTGTCACAATTCAAATGTCGACCAACTGCCACATGTATCTAAAACAACTTTGTAACAAATTACCATTCCAAATTGTGAAACCGTTTGCCAACTGTGACAAAAACACTGCGTTGCAATGAACTACTCGCTGTCACAAATGAAACAGGAACCAACCACGGCCCAACTATTGGACTGCTTTGTAGCACATTTGTTTCGAATCAAATGAGGATTGACTACAAAATAAATCTTGAACATCCTTTCTTTTTTTTTTTTTTTTAACCAAACAAGACATATTGTCACTTGAAACATAAAAGGCTATTATTTGGGATCATGTCTATTAAAGGAATGGTGGGAGTTGAGCAGCGAGATGTATGTATACATTACATTTAAACATGTAACATATTACAAGCCATTACTAATCAAAAAAAATTATGAAATATAAACGATGATCTGAGCTTGTTGCTCTGACTGGAGGCTATGTTCTTCAAGAGTGTAACTATTGAGGATTTCTTTGCTCTCAACAGATTGTTTGTCATCTTTTGCTGAAAGAAACTGCTGTTCGTCTCTTGTTGACAAGTAAAGAGCTGCTCTGTGGATAGTGACATCTTTTAACAGATGTTATGTAACTATCATTGCTATGGTGTTTTAACAAAATAGCTTGCTTTACTCTTTTCTGGTTATAATAATAATAGATGTCATCGTCTTCTCTTATAGTTATTTAAATAAACGGCAACAAAATTCTTGCTTGATACCGACATGTTCTGCGATGTTTTCTGTTTTTCCTCTGTTTAGCACTGTACAATTTAATATTCGAAACGCACAAATTCAAAAAGATGATCAGTTCCAGCCAGTTCATTGACCAAAGAAAAAAAGCTTTGCTATGCTGTTTTGCCATACTTTATTTAAAACATCTTGTCCATGACACAAATTTCATATTGCACGTAGCTTTAACTTTAATTCTAATGGAATTTCCACAACTTTAACCCGATGTGGAAATTTCCGATTTTAACAAATTCTTTTTATGATTTTTTGTTTAAGATAAATAAATTTCAATGTTGTGGCTATGAACAGGAAGAGCCATATACACAGCCACGTTAATCAATTACATTATTTTTTCTCACTCGCCCCCCCCCCCCCAAAAGGTTGTTTAATTCTTTCCCACTAAAAGAACTAAGGCACCAAACTCAGAAAATTGGATTGAGAAGTCAGCGCTCCAGGGGAGAGGCACTTTGGACTGCAAAAAAGTGCTTGGACCGCCCCGTCGGCATTCCTCGGTGAGGTCGTCTCAGGCGATTAACAATAAACTAACCCCTTCGTAAACAGAGAAGGAAATGCACAGAACTAAACTCCCACGGCAAAACCAACAGCAACCGGATCATTACAGGAATGATTTAATCTCTATTGATTTTGGGGACGAAAAAAAGGTGAGTAAACAAATATCTTTAATGAACTTGACATTTTGTGTGAAACCAACAGTTGCAGTAAAGGACAGATAACTC
Organism: Euprymna scolopes; assembly: GCF_053919585.1. Taxonomy (NCBI): domain Eukaryota; kingdom Metazoa; phylum Mollusca; class Cephalopoda; order Sepiida; family Sepiolidae; genus Euprymna; species Euprymna scolopes. The sequence continues at coordinate 199,789,256 of NC_136482.1, forward strand.
ATCTATCGGGTGATGGGGAAATGATAAGGTATGTGTCGGGTGGGGGGCAAATAAGTCATGTATCAGGGGGAGCGAATAGTGCATATGTCGTATGGGGCAAATAGGGCATATGTTGAGGGTGCAAATAAGATATATGTCAGGAGTCGGGCAAATAAGGAGGAGGGAGTAACAAGGCACGTGTCATCAGGCGCAAGTAGTCTCAAAATTCGTTCAACGTTTGATATTTTATGCCAATCGAAAATTGTAGGTAACAGGACAAAGAGAGCAAATATTCCAACAAATTCATATTTTTGCGTCGTCCATTAATTAATGGCAAAACTTTTTCCTAAAGGCTGATCACATACACAGCATGACAAAGCCGCACATAATTGTGTCTAATCGATGCAGATATGCCTTCCCAGTGTCAATCGGCGAAGCTGTGTTGTTCTTAGAAGAAGGTCATCAATTTATGGACAACTAGAACTAGATCTACTGAAATAGCAGGATGTGTGGTCATGGTTTACTCCCCTAGATCAGTCGTGTATTATCTATGCGTATATATATATGTATATAGATATATACATACATATATATATATACATATATATATGTATACATATATATATGTATATACATATATATATATGTATACATATATATACATACATATATATATACATATATATACATATATATATACATATATATATATGTATATATATGTATACATATATATATATATGTATATATATGTATACATATATATATACATACATATATATGTATACATATATATACATACATATATATATATACACACATATATATATACATATATATATATACATATATATATATATATATATATATATATATATATATATATATATGTATGTATATTATCAAGTTAACAACACTATGCAGAGGCTATGCCGACCAGTATTACTTATCTGCAAAATATTTTTAACAAAATTATAATCGACCAGCCTGAAAAACCTCATCAGTATGCCCTGCATTTAAGAATTCAGGTTAGAGGTCATCTCCCTCTCAGTACAGACCAATAGGTCTCCTGTGTGTCATGAGTAAGTTGCTGGAATCCATATTAAATAGAGAAGTAGTCAAACAACTCAGCAGAAATAACCTTCTTAGTGACATGCAATATGGTTTCCGTTCTGCTAGATCTACAGTAGATGTGCTAACAGTTATATCTCATAAGATTTGTGAATCTCTTGACAAAAGCTTCCTTTCTAGGGCAATTGCTTGTGACATATCAAAGGCCTTCGATAAGGTATGGCATAAAGGCCTACTTCACAAGATTTCCAGTTACGGTATAACTGGAAATGTTTTCTCAATTATTAAATCATTTCTCTCTGATAGGCTCATAAGAATAGTGGTTGATGGGCAGAAATCAGAGGCCCACAGTATTAATGTTGGTGTCCCTCAAGGGTCCATCCTGGGCCCAACTCTCTTCCTGATCTACATCAATGATCTCCCAAAACACATACTTAAATCATTCGTTGACATCTATGCTGATGACACGACCATCTATGGCAACACATCAAAGGCTGTAAATGACAAAGTTCTCTCTGATTCTCTTTCCTCTGATCTTGAGCACATGGTACAGTGGGGGAAGACGTGGCTGGTTACTTTTACTGCATCTAAAACCAAGCTCCTATCTTTATATCATTAACGCTCTGATCCCCATCTGGCATCAATTATGATGGATGGCTCTCGTCTTGGGGAGGCTCCATGTTTTGACAAGCTTCTGGGTTTGACCTTTACTCCTGATCGGAAATGGAACACATATATCAAATCTGTTGCCAAGGCCGCTGGAAAAATGGTGGGATCCTTCTACTGCTCCAGCAGATATCTCACTGCTGATGCAATTCTCTATCTATATAAAAGCCAAGTACGTCCAAGGATGGAATACTGCTGCCATATCTGGGCAGGAGCTGCTAAAAACAGCCTATCTTGCCTACAAAAATAGACTTCGTAGCCTAGTAGGAGATGCTCTTTTCTCTTCCCTGCAACCTCTCTCCCATAGAAGGGACGTTGCGAGCCTGTCGTGATTTTATCATTATTTTCATCGGAAGTGCTCGTCTGAACTCCAATCTCTGGTTCCCCCTCGCCAATCTTTCATAAAAAACATTCGTCTAGTTAAAACGTCTGTCAATAATTTTCCCCACTCTTTATCTGTGCCTAAATCAAAGCGTAGATTCTTTCTTACAAGTGCGCGCCTGTGGAACTTTCTTCTGTTTGCCTGTTTCCCACCTGACTACAAATTCCTGATAAACCGCTCCCTTAAGTAAGACACTTTATCAGATCTCACTTACTAGCGATTACTACGATATTATCCCATTGATTACTGTACACACAATAACCATTATCCCCGAATGGCCTCTGGGCCTTGATAAGTGGTGACTTTCTTGTATATATATATATATATATATATATATATATATTGATATATATATTGATATGTAGTTTGCTTGAAGCATTGTGTGGGATAGGCATGTGAAAGAGATTTAGAAGGCTGTCACAATGCGAGGAATGAATTATAGTCGCTGTTGGTAAAAGGAGACAAGAACAAGTGGTGATTTACAAATCAATAAGTACATATATATATATATGTATTTATATATTTTTATTATTATTATTTATTTTTATTTTTTTTTTACATACTGAATAAGTATATATGTAAAAAAAAAATAAAATAATAATAAAAATATATATATACATTTATAATAATGAATAAATATATATATATATAAAAACAAATAAAAAATATATATATATGTACTTATTGATTTGTAAATCGCCACTTGTTCTCGTCTCCTCTTACCAACAGCGACTATAATTCATTCCTCGCATTGTGACAGCCTTCTAAATCTCTTTCACACACACACACACACACACACACACACACACACACACACATATATATATATATATATATATATATATATATATATATATATATATATCGGGTATATCTAGGCAGCATGTTCGCGTTGAGGCAAATGTTATTAAAAAGTATGGAATGTTTTTTTGTTTTTTTTTTATCGTTTCGAATATCCGAATTTTTGTTAATATATTTTTATCAAGGTTGTATAAGTTCAATCCAAATGTTTGTTTTTGTATAGCGAAAGCTTTCGGCTGGAACATTTCCATCATCCTCACACAGATTATGTCATTTAGGTTCTTAAAATTACGTTCTTTTTTTTTAATTACTCTCTCTATATATATAATTAATCCCGACCAATATTCTAGTCATTACATATTATAATGTATGTATTACATTTGTTAACGCCAAGATTTCTCAATCATAGGTCATTTGGACACTAAAAGATACATTCTGTCTTTCTTTCGTTCTTTCTATCTCTCTCTCTCTCTCTCTCTCTCTCTCTCTTTATATATATATATATATATATATATATATATATATATATATATAGTAGAAATGGTAATTAATAAAAACCTGAAGAAAGTGCTCAATACTGTTATAGAGCAAATATGCGTTTTATTTTTTATTACCGTTTTTTTTCTGTTCAGTTACATTTTTGTTTCAGCTACACGACTGTTAAGTCTGGGGAGGCTACATAAGGGCCAAAAAACGGTCGTGTAGCTGAACAGAAAAAAACGGTAATAAAAAACGTATATATATATATATATATATATATATATATATATATATATATATATATATATATATATATATATATAAGAGAAAGAAAATAAAAAACTGTAAGTTGAAATTTACAATCCAAATTTATTGTTCGACTGGATACTACCAAAAACATTTACAAAGTCCTTATTCCATGGAGTTTCAAAAAATGCTATTCTTGCTATTCTTCTCATCGGAGGACAGAAATAAATCAGCAAATTATATTTGTAGCAATGTTAGAATTTGCTGGTTCTGACATTAAATTAAACTGCAATTTGTTATAGTCATAAATTGAAAGAATGTACATTATATATATATATGTGTGTGTGTGTGTGTGTGTGTGTGTGTGTGTGTGTGTGTGTGTGTGTGTGCACACGCGCGTGTTTGTGTGTGTGTGTGCATCTATAACACTTTTCCTGGAGGTATATCAGACACAGCAGGGCACATACCTTCTCCCATTTCTTCTTTTCTCTTTCATAGTTCTTCCATTGTTGCGATGTTGCGAAATCATTCTTTCTTCGAAGGAAAACGCCGTGACGCGAAATTATATTTCTTTACATAAACATTTATTCACGTATCTGTTACGCAAGCGCTTCTTGCCTTGTCTTCATGACTGACGATAAAGTTCTAATTCCGTGACTATCTGGATGGGTCCTTTCTCTCTTTCCGATTGTCGATTACGTGTATATATAAAAATATCTCCTTCATTTTCCAACTGACGTCACAGATAAATCCTGACATTGTTTTGGTAAAACTATAAAAGTATTTGTTTAGTTTAAACTTGTTTATGCAAGTTTATTATTGTTTAGAAAATCTATTTTATTGCGAATCAAAATCTATTTTAAACAACTTTCTATTAGTGAAGCACTTCATACTTTGAAACGATTAACAATCGTGTTGCCATCTCTCGCTTTGTTTTCGTCACATGGGCATTCGATTATTCAACAAAGATCTTTAAAAAAAACACATGAAAATTAAAAATATTAAAAACGTGTTTATTTCCAATCCCAACATACTTTTTTTTTTATCAGGATGGAGATGGGGTATTAGCATTTTCATGTTGGAGTTTCTCGCTTTGATATGCGCACTAGTCTAAACTAATTTGCATATTGGTTTACAAAATTATATCTCATTAATTCAGTATTCGTTGTTAGTGTTTTCCAAATCAATGATTGTTTTCATCATACGTACTTCTGATAAACCAAAACATCTCATAACAAAAACACAGAAACAGCAACCAAGCAAACAAACCAGTGAGCATCCATTGTAACCCCCTTCTTTATCATTAATTTCAGCATTACATTTCGCTACACAAATCAGCCATTTTATTATTTTGTTAAGTGTATATTAAAAACAAAGCATAACTAAGCATCTCTTCATCAAAAAAATTTATTTCTAAGCATAATTAAATTCCCTCAGAATGCATTTTGGCCCATCTGTACACCAGTTATCCATTTCATTCTTTTATCATATTGTATATTATCTCGTTAATATACAAGCAACAAAAGCCTTAGGGAAATGAACGTTGATTCATTGATTTTTATTATGATAAAAGGTTTACGAAATCCTGTTTCACGTGAATTGGGTTTTGGTCTTTCTATAAATAAACCATCCCATAACGATTACTTAGTGGAAATTAGCTTATTTGTCAAATATATAACAACGCTTATTTGTCAAATATATAACAAAGCTATGCGATTTGCAAATTTTATACTTAAAGTTTTTTTTTAGCATTAACATCGTAGCGCCTCAATTTGCACTAAATAACCATAATCTGCACACACACACACACACACACACACACACACACACACACACACACACACACACACACACACACACACATATATATATAACTAATTCATTTATTCGCATAAATTTAATATATGAAAGTATAGATTTATGCGTAAACTTTAAGTATTTACTTCAAAAGTGCTCAATACGTAGGTAGAGCTAGTTAGTAATTTATAAAATATATATGGCGATTAAGCTACACTGAATATTCTGCGTTTCATCCAACTATAGGATTCGTCAGGCTTATATATATATATTAGACGAAATACTGAACTGCCGTAGATTACAGGTTGAATAATATTGTAAACATAAAGTCCAAATTAATATTAATATCAATATAAAGACGATTCCAAGCAGACAAAGAAAGCTCAACATGCTAAATGGAACAATAATATAAATGGAAATTTGGAGTTAAATCATTTAGAATTACAACAAAATTTATTGTTTGACAAATGAATGCAAATAATTATTAAAGTTTTTTCCTTAGTCCATGGATTTTCAAAGAATAACTCATCTCATTGGAGGAAATGTTTTTAAAGTTATTTTGTTGTTGATTTTTTAGCGTTAATGAAATATTCGGTATTAACGTCTCCTATCTAGGAGATCAAGGAATTTGTTTTCTCTAAGACACCAGACCCAACATCATTCTTCAATAAACTGGTTTTAATATAAATGTTTAGGATTAGCGATAAATAATAAATATTTTTTTAAATTTTATTTTAATTTATTTTGTTCTATTTTACAAATTCTATTATGAATTCATTTTTTTTTTAATTAGGCCCTTCTCAACCTTCCTAATTTTCACATTGTTCATTTTTTTTTTCTCTCTTTAGAAAAGCGATGATGAGACGCAGGAGAGTTTACCTGATGAGGATTCAAAGAAGAAAAATTGTTCTCTTCAATAAAACAACCAACACAACAACAAAATAATTGCCATCAACACAACAACAAAATAATTGCAATTAACACAACAACAAAATAATTGCAATTAACACAACAATAAAATAATTGTTATCAACACAATAAAATAATTGTCATCAACACAACAAAATAATTGTAATTAACACAACAACAAAATAATTGCAATTAACACAACAACAAAATAATTGTCATTAACACAACAAAATAATTGCAATTAACACAACAACAAAATAATTACAATTAACACAACAACAAATTAATTGTCATTAACACAATAAAAATAATTACAATTGACACAACAACAAATTAATTGTCATTAACACAACAAAATAATTGTTGTTAACACAACAACAAAATAATTGTCATTAACACAACAATAAAATAATTGTCATTAACACAACAACAAAATATTTGCAATTAACACAACAACAAAATTATTGTCATTAACACAACAAAATAATTGCAATTAACACAACAATAAAATAATTGTTATTGACACAACAAAATAATTGCAATTAACACAAAACAAAATAATTGCAATTAACACAACAATAAAATAATTGCCATTAACACAACAAAATAATTGCAATTAACACAACAACAAAATTATTGCCAGTAACTTAACTTTTATTAAACAAAATAATTGTCATTAACACAACAAAATAATTGCAATTAACACAACAATAAAATAATTGTTATTGACACAACAAAATAATTGCAATTAACACAAAACAAAATAATTGCAATTAACACAACAATAAAATAATTGCCATTAACACAACAAAATAATTGCAATTAACACAACAACAAAATTATTGCCAGTAACTTAACTTTTATTAAACAAAATAATTGTCATTAACACAACAAAATAATTGCAATTAACACAACAATAAAATAATTGTTATTGACACAACAAAATAATTGCAATTAACACAAAACAAAATAATTGCAATTAACACAACAATAAAATAATTGCAATTAACACAACAATAAAATAATTGTTATTAACACAACAACAAAATTATTGCCAGTAACTCAACTTTTATTAAACAAAATAATCGCTATTAGATGTATCCAATCACAATGCCACAGCTTTGAATATTGTAATACAAACGACATTAAACAATTGTTCATTTTAAAAATATTTATAAACTTGTGTGAAACATCTATCATGCTCATAAGATTTGTACATATATATCCTTCCTGTCACGTAATATTGTGCCCGGCGAATAAGGGAAGGAAAAACGCGAATAATGAGACATTTTCTTTGTTTTACTTTTCACTTTTGAGACCAATTTTTTTTTTCTCTTTTTTTTTTTTCGCTTTTTTTTTTTTTTTCTCCTTTTTTTTTAAATATCTTGCTGACACCTCTCGATAATCAAAAGAAGAAAATTTAAAACAAGCAAAAATAACATCGTTGGTGTTATTTTTTAAATTTTTTATTTAAGTCATAAAAAAAATGACCCACATTTTTTTTTTCAATTTGTAATATTTCAGTCTCTAATTATTCTATTGAAATTTTATAAAATTCAATAGATTTACATTGGAAACTAAATAGCAAGTCAGACAAACACCGCCATTTGAAATTCTCAGTGCAATTACACTATAATAGCGAAGTTCGGAAAACGAAAAAAATCGATTAAAAACGTGGTATCTACTAACTTTTTTGTGTCAATTTCAACTAAAAGCAATGGTATCTATTTAATCGTCATGTCAGAAGTACTTAAATATTGACACATTATTTAAAAAAAAACTCGAGTTTTCGATCTTTATCGCAAAAACCATCGCCATATTTCTCTGGGGATACGTGATAAGGGAAGTAAGTCAATTATGCTAAAACGTAGTTCATTTTTATGATTGTTAACACGCAAGTTATTAAAAAAAAAAATGGCAACAATTAGACACTATTTACCTTTATTTAGAACTCTCCGGTGTTTTTTTTTTTTATTTTTTTTAGCAGAACGTTTTACTTTCGTAAAAAAAAAGTACGCTACAACAGAACACCGACCACTCTAATTTTCTTTTTAGAAGTATTCGAGGTCGCTACTGAAGGCGGTGAAATGGCGCAAAATAGTCCCAGGGTCCAGGGGTTCATACCATGCAAACGGCAAATTTGCGACGGGTTTAATTATCAGATTCGTTGTCAGCAACCTCGAATACCCCTAAAAACAAATTAGAGTGATCGGTGTTCTGTTGTAACGTAAGATAACATTTACCAATGTTTCCTTTAATAGTTGTTTATCTGCCTTATCATTTTTCATAATTTTTGTATATTTTCAATACTGTACGCATATTCTGTATGATGCTGTATATTCGTGTAACATGACAATTAAATAGAAATCATTCGTTTAATATTAAAATTTACAATTTCGCTTCATAGTGTAGTTCCACTAATTCTTCTAAAAAACAGATTTTTTTTGTCTTTAGGTCATAGGAATAATAATAATTTATGTATGAAACATTGGATCTCCTGTAGCAGATGTTTCCCTGGTTTTTACTTTCGCTTTTCTCGCTCACGTGTCTCTATTCCGAATTCATAGCAGCGAGCCGACATCAGTGGACTTGCTTTTATTTCTACCAAAACGATTATTAACAATATTTGTGTGGTTTTTTTTTTTTTGAAATGTTTAACAAATTTCAAACTGATAGAAATTATTTCACAATAAAAATAATAAAATTAAAACAAAAATCGTTTTTATTATTTCGAATCAAGTAAAACTTTCATTTTTTCTACTTGATTAAAACATTTTAAAAGCTTTTATTTTTCATATTATTTTCAATTTAAATTAAGTTTTTACAATATTTTGTTTATGAAATTGTTAGTTATTTGCTAGAATAACTTTTTAAATAAAAAAAAATGGAATTTTTTACTTGATTAAATAATTCGAAATAATAAAAATGATTTTTGTTTTAACTTCATTATTTTTATTGTGCAATAATTTCTATCAGCTTGAAATATGTTAAACATTAAAAAAAAAAAATGTTAATGACCGTTTTGGTAGAAAAATGTCTACTGGTATCGGTTCGGCGGTTCGGTTCGCTGCTATGAATTCTGAAATTGGGGAACGTGAGCGAGAAAAACGAAAGTAAAAACCAGTGAGACGTCTGCTACAGGAGAACCGAAACATCAAATTACTGGCATGATTCTTGATTTCATATAAATATTACTGCGAACACTAGCAGATCATAATTTTGAACGGCTACTAGTGTTTGATAAATTATGATTTTGAAAAGTGATGAGGCGATATACAAGTGCAGAAGAAACTTTCGAAAGGCCTTGTATTTTTCATCCACAAAATCTTAATAATTAATTTTTCATGTTTCATGCTGAGTACAAAAGTTTATAAACAAAATAAAACAGTGGTTATCACTAAATATTAGACAACATAAACGTCTTCTTGTTTGCCTAATCACTAGCAAGGAAAACTGGCATTGCCCGGGTCTAATTTTTATACATTACGTAGATATAAAAAAAAATAAAATAAAATTCGTATTCATTTGGGGAGGGGGAAACATTTTTGGGAGGGAGAAACAATTTTGGGGAGGGGGAAACATTTTGGGGAGGGGAAAACAATTTTGGGGAGGGAGGAAACATTTTGGGGAGGGAGAAACATTTTTTGGGGGGAGGGGGAAACCATGTAAAATATTTATGACATATGTATTTATTATTATGCTGTACTCAGAAGAATGACAACACTTTGATATAAAAAAAATATAAATCAGCTTTATTGTGGACTAGCCTGGGTGCCCGGTGTTGCCCGGGTGTTTGGGAGTATGTGTTGAGCCAAAAAAAAATGTGGTAGTAGGCAGGCAGGCTCGAACCCGTGGCGCGAAAGCAGAAGAGAAAATGAAAAAAAACTTGACGTCTTACCGCTACTTCATGGGGCGACCGGAAGTTCGGAACGTTGAAATTAAGTAAAGTCATCCCAACCGATACAATGACTTGCAAAAATGACGACGTAAACTAAAACCGATCCTCCTTGTAGAAAAGTGCTTAGTTGAGGATAATTGTTTTAAGCCAATTTTTTTCTATATTTGTTGTCCGAAGGGTTGAGCTTCAAAACGATACCGATCTCGTGAAAATCCGTCGCCTTTGTCGAAAGTTTTACGCATACATACATACATACATACATACATACATACATACATACATACATACATACATACATACATACATTTAAACAGACAGGTGAGATTTATATTATAGATGTTACATTATGTTGTGCTTAGAAGAACAGCAGTTTGATTTATAAAAATAAATAATTATATTGTTAATGCTTGGGTTGGTGGGGAGAAGTGGGAGAGGGTGGTTTGGCAATTGGCTGGTGGCTGGCGCACCGCTGGAATTTGGTCTCTTTCTCTATCGCTAAAACAAAACAAACTGCTCTCAATTCAATTCTAGTCTATGTTATATAATTCGTTGCAATTTTTTGACAATTGATTCGCCTCTCGTTTGGTGGCGTCAGCATACGCCAAAAACAAGTTCAATAACTAAGACGAATCATTCTCATTGTTTTTCCGATTCATTTTGGATTCTTAGTGTTTGGGTACACCCGACCTTGATTTTCTAAGAAAGATTTGAACTCACAAGCGTTTTCTCTAGTTACTTTATTTAGATAGCACAATTATGATGAGGTTTCTGCAAATTTCAAATATTTATACAATTTATACTTTTTATATCAACGTAGATTACAAAAGTCCATTTGTTGCTTTAGGCATGAAGTCCTAATGGTTTAGGGTGGAGTGGGGGATCGGTTGTCATGCGATTTGTAGATACTTTTTGAATTACTCTACGCTAGATTCTTTCGCCAAAATACTGCATTCACGTTGTGGATTGATCCTACTTACATTATTCCCAATTTTTTTTTCAAATTGTTTTATTCACAAAAATAAATACCACGTTGAACAATGAAGCTATTATGGCCACATTGTTATTTTGGTCACCCACAACTCATCTCTCTCTCTCTCTCTCTCTCTCTCTCTCTCTCTCTCTCTTCAGTTTCACAACAACTATTGTTGAAAGCGAGAGTTCTTTCTTTTCTTTCATCTCCTTCGCTCTGCCTGTCTGTCCCTCTCTCTTTATCTCATTTTCTCTTTACAATTGCTAATTTGTCGTACTAGTATGACTACTAAGAAACAATATTGATCCGGGCTAAATATAAAAATTGCTATAATCATGATGATCATGATGGCGATGATGATTCAAGGTTCAAATGATAGTTTAATGCATTCTTCTTTGATGATGGACCACGAAAGAAATTTTTCTAAAGTTTATAAATATTTCTCAAATGATGCCGTTGTTCAAAGTAATTTATAATAAAATGACATGTATTTTAACGAAATAGAAACACATTTCGCACGATTTTTTTTTCAATAAAGCATCAGCATAAATATTCGCATATTTCGACGTGTTTTTTTTTGTTGTTCATTTGATGTTCTTATTCATTGATTTTTTTACTTTGTGTGTGTGTAATTACGTTCCCTATCTACTCCGAAACAGCTGAATTGATTTTTTTTTCACGCAAATATACTTCATGTGCCTGGCAGTATTGTTAAATAGGTTTTGCATCGGAATGTCTTCGATAAGTATCAACAATCGAAAAAAAATCGATAAAAAAAGGAACGAGCGATTTTGACTAAAGTTAACGCCTTCTACAACCTAACATTATAAATTAATTTAAGAAGCAGAAAGACTCGGCATATAAAATCAAAAGTAGGTTCTTTGTTATGACAGGGGCGTGTTCGAAATTAATGTTTCTGTTTAGAGCACAGCTGAACTATAATACTTGACTTTTGCATTTTAAACTTTAATTTAAGCCATTATATAAAATAATTTTATGAAATCAACAGTAAGTTCTCTACGGTTCAATGTAAACTACGATGTATCGTAGACTAATCAGTGCTGGGGAGGCATGTGGAGCATTCACGAGAATAAAGAAGGAAACATCTCTTTAGGTCGTGACATTTCGAAGCTAAATGCTTCTTATCAGAAAAGGAGAAAAGCGTTTAGCTTCGAAATGCCATGGTCTAAAGATTTTTCCTTCTTTTTTCATCTTTATTGATCAGATAGTACAATAAAGTTCTTTGTAATTTTTATCACCCATCTTTTTAAATCAATTTATGGATTGCTTCATCACATCGACAACGTGTTGGGTCTGTATGTTAACACCTATGTGTATACTATGTGGCTGTAATTATCCAATCAGACGTGATTGCTTAGAGTAAAAGGATTTTAAAGTTAAAATTAAATCAGTTGCGTTGACAATAATATACTTTTAGGATTCAAGGTAAATTTAATTTGTCAGATGCAGTGAGTTATTAAGTATAATCGACGGGGTTTAGTCGCAGCTGAAAAAACATGTCGGTTCAACTTCAATTTTTTTTTTATTTATTTATTACATTTTCACCCCAAACAAGGCACATCGCCACTTTGATGTAAGGGCTACTGTCAGGGACAAAAGCTACAGGGGTACTATGTAGGGAGTTGGGCAGCAAGATGTCTTTTCACATTACACTTGAACTTCTGCATGCCAGTACAGTTGGGGAAGCAGGGACCCGGAAGGGAATTCCAAAGGCTAGCAGTTCTGAGGAAGAAACTATTGGAGTAGAAAGCTCTCTTACATCTAGGGATCTCTACTGCGTAGGGGTGAGATTTAGCTGCTTGCTGGATTTGTAGGGGGTATTTACGTCGAAGGGGTACAAGTGCTTGCAGTTCGTCGGAGCATTCACCATTAAAATACTTGTAGAATAGGCAGAGGGATGCAACATTTCGTCGATGGGACAGAGGCTGAAGCTTAGATGACAGTTCAGGACCTATCAGATTGGCGACTCTCTTTTGAACCTTGTCTAGGAGCAAGAGACTAGTAGCAGATGCACCAGCCCAAATATGACAACAACACTCTATACATGGGCGAATGGTAGCCTTATAGAGGTACAGGATACTTTTGGCCGTTAGTAGTTTCTAGCACGGTAGAGAGAGCCTACCTTCTTTGCAGCCGTCCTGGCAATGCTCTTAATGTTATTGTTCCAACTCATGTTTCCTGTGAACGTTAGGCCGAGAAGTTTAAAAGAAGTACTTTCAGATAATAGATCTTTGGCCATTGCTATTGGTGGTAGAGAAGGTTTCTTGTAATTATTGAAGGAAACCAGTTTAGTCTTGGCAGCAATGAATGTAACCATCTATTTTTGTTCCCATCCGACTACAGATCGGAGGTCATTCTCTAGTGTTTCTGCCATTTCCTTAGATATGTGTTCATTTGTTTTCCTGTCGTGTCTGTTATGCAGCGTGGTGTCATCAGCATATATACCCATCTCAGAGACAATTTTGTCAGGGAGATCATTTATGAATATTAGGAATAATAAAGGTCAGGATAGACCCCCCCCCTGCATTTATATCATATTGTTTAGATGTACGACCATCGAGGACAACCTGAATTTTTCTCTTCTCTTAGAAGGATTTAATTATGTTAAGTATTCGTCCAGTAATACCGTATGATCTAATTTTCCCGAGAAGACCTTCATGCCATACCCTGTCAAAAGCCTTAGATATATCTAGAGCTACCGCTCTACCCTCCACTGCTTTGTCCATTGAATAGTATATACGTTCAGAGATTACAGTTAGGATATCTACTGTGGAACGGGCTTGCCTAAATCCATATTGTTGGTCTGTCAGATATTTAGCATCTGTAAGGTGATAGACTAGAGCTTGGTTAATATTTTGGCTAAAAACAGGAGAAGGCTAATGGGGCGATAATTTAATGGGTCAGTTCTTTTGCCAGAATTCTTGAAAACTGGTACCACAGAAGCAGATTTCCAGCTGTCAGGAAATCAAGATTCATTAAGGTATTTGTTGTAAAGTTTGGAGAGAACTGGGGCTACTTCGGCAGAGCACTTTTTTAATAGAAAAGTCGGGATGAGATCAAGTCCACATGCTTTTGAAGTGTCAAGGTTTTTTGTGATAGCATGTACCTGAGATGGGGTAATTTTCAGATCGTCTAGTGTGGTGTCTGTCCGCAAAGGAAAGTCAGGGAGGGGGTGGTAAGTAGGGTCTAGTGTGGACTTGGAGGTAAACCGACTGACAAGCATGTTAGCCTTTTCGGTTGCTGAGCGAACAACCTCATGATTGTTGGATAGTGAGGGAATTGTTGATTGCCCATTATTTACTACACTGTTGTAGATTTTCCAGATATCACAGGTTTCTAATTTTTGTGCTTTGATGCGTTTTTTTTTTTTGTGGTTTCAGTAAATTCTCTCTTAGATGTCGCTATTTCTTTCTTACAGTTATTTCTAGCTTCTATATACTTCTGTCTGTTTGAACTGGATTTATGTCGGTTTAATCTGCGGTACGCATGCTGCCTTTGCGCGATGGCGGCTGCATAAGGAGAAGTAAACCATTGGGGAGAGTAAGGTTTGCTATAAAATTTCCGCATGGTACACGTGCTTCAATTACCGTTTTGAATCATTCAGTGGTCTCATTTGTGCACTGTTCAGCAGGAAGAGAAAAGATATTTCGCCATGGGGAATCTCTGATGAGATCCCTGATGGCTTCCCAGTCAGCCTTTTTATAATATCTCGTTGTTTTGAGCACTGGCTCTTCAGTTTTGGCTCTAGAGTTTAGGGCGATTTCAACCATTATCACGTTCAAGTGGGCTGTGAGAATTCGTTATACAATCATCGGGAATTGTGATCAGAAACAGACCTAGAAGTGATGCGGGTTGTTACTGGTCTGAGAAACGGGTTGGAAACGTAATAATCTGTGATAAGGAATAAGATATAGAGAAGCTATGTGTTGCTACCAGTTGCGTCTGCTGTGGTGGACATTGAAGTCACTAAATACATGCACTTGTATGCTAGTGTCGAGGGAGAGTGCTGTATCTATGCTATCAGAGACTTTGTTTATTAGGGTGCAGTCCTGGGTCATTAACTTTAGGAAAAAAAGTTTTATGCTTGGAGTTCTTCATATATTTACATTTTGTTTGATTTGGTTGTAGAAAAAAAATTTTTTTTTTTTTGTTTGACTTTGAAAACCATGAAAAACATGAAAACCATGAAAACCATGAAAAGGGGACAAAACAGTATTGACAGAGCAAATTAAGATGCTACACTCTGATTCTAGTTATGTTTTCATGAATAATTCTTAGTCATGCTTACGTACTTCCTCTGAATGAACTAATCAATTTATATGCGTTCGTTTACAGGAATCAAACGGATATTGAAAATTCTTGGCGTTCAACGTTTTTTTTAACTGATAGGACCATATTTTCCTTTTCTTATGATACTAGCCTGGGCGTTGTCCGGGAGTTTGTAGGTGTATGTTGAACAAAAAAAAAGTGGTAGTAGGCAGGCAGGCTCGAACCCATGATGCGAAGATGGAAAAGAAAGTGAAAGAAAATCTGACGTCTTACTGCTACTCCATGACGCGACCGGAAGTTCAGAACATTAAAATTACACAAAGTCAATCCAACTGATACAATGACTTGAAAAATACCTCGCAAAAAATCGACCCCTCCTTGTAAGCAGCCCAGTTGAGGGTGAAGGAATTAATGTTTTTGGCCAATTTTTTGCTATTTGTCGTCCGAGACGTCGAGCTTTAATACGATACCGATTTCGTGAAAATCCATTGCCTCTGTCGAAAGTTTTAGACATACATACATACATGATGATGATGATGATGATTGCAACGTCTTGTCAGACGAGTGCCACTCTCTCAGACACTTAAAGTCCATGAGCTCGAAAATGACTTCCATCGCCACAGGACCATTTTTATAGACAAATGCCTGAGGGAGTATCTATACATATGATGTTACAGAGTCTTAGCTTTGTACGACAGCTAAGTCTCTCGGTTCAAAATGTTAAAATCCAGCAACAAGCAAGAGCAAGATAGCCAGCAACAAGTTAAACTGCAGACCAGCTTAATGCGGGTACTGGTCTCCCGCTTTATAGTTTTTTTAAATCAGAGATTTGCTTCTCCTAGAAAGGTTGCCTTCACCACGGCTTACGGGAGTCCTCTCCACCCCAGCACATACATACATACACACAAACACACATGGTGCTAGTTGGCCGTTGACCCTAAAAAGTGTTCATTCACCCTTACATACATACATACATACATACATACATACATACATACATACATTTAAACAGACAGGTGAAATTTATATTATAGATGTCATGTGAAATTTATGCTAATAATTCATGCTTCATTTGTGTCGGACTTTTTTGCAGTTGTTTTCTTCAGTTGTAACTTTTATAAACACTTTGAACTCTAAAGTAAATTTTTGGCTTTACTTTCGTCAACGTCGTAACTTTCGCTTCCCTTATTTTGTCATTTAGTCCTCTCATTCCTTGAGCGATGTTTCCGGCAAAAGGAGGAGAATTGCTGTTTTCTGAGTTAAAATCTATCCAAGCTATAACACCTATTGATGGTTTGTGTTTTATGCCATGATCACGTTTGACACACCGTCAGATCACCGAAGTTAAGCAACAATAAACCTGGCCAGTACCAGATGAATAACCATTGAGAATATTAGGCGCTATATGTGCTCTCCGCTTATTTCGGCATTGTTTCTAGTCGTCCTGAATATCTACTTTCCATTGAAACTAAACAATGCCGACTCAGGAGAAATAGGTTTGGGAATTGCGCAACTCTTGACACAAAAAAATTCATGCACAGGTACGCTTACAAACTGAACGAAGCCATTTTTTTACCTTGATGTATTATTTTATTTATTTTAAGCTCTTTACATCAAGTGGCTTTATGCCTTGTTTGAAATGATTTTCATGAAAAATACTTATCAACACTTTTTTTATTAGAAGAAATCGTAAATAAAATATATAAAGTAGAACCTCGATATACGGTGGCCCTAGGATACGTTTTTTCAGGTTACGTTGTGGAATACGATGTTTTTCCGGCCCCTGGTTACGGTATTTGTCCCGCCTTACGGTGTTATTTATAATATTATTTGATTATATACATGTGTGTATTATATACTGCACCGTATATTGTTACTAATTTTTAATGCCATATCCCGGGGGTTCTACTGTAGTTTTAATACAGATAAACATTTTTATAATGTCCTATTCCCCACAATTTATAAATATCGATAAATTTTCAAGAGCACAGTCTTATTTATTTGACAGGTTTATTGACCTTATAATTGATCAGCTATCTTTGGAGAATCGAAGTTTTCTGTTAGATTTTTGTAGGTGTCGTTCGGTAGTGCGCATATACTTTCTATGAAATGTTAAAATTTGTGAACATCCGGTTTTAAATGAAGTTGTAATTCCTTACTTCATAGTTCACCTTGTAGACGTTCTGCCATTGAGAAAAAAAATTGACATATTGGAGATCGTGACACTAGAGTTTTTAAATGAAAAATCTTGGACACGATTATTGCGAAACATCGCTCATAATAACAAAAATTACTTAAGCAAAATATAAAAAAGAGAAGATATCATTCATTTATCTTTAGCGTGACTGGCAAAACAGAGGTGATACCTTGGGAATTAATCGTTTAACTCTGTGGATGTCTGTTCTCAACTTTCCGACTGATTTTCACCTCATATTAGTTCAACCTCCTGTGCTTATAAATGTGTCGTTATCACATAGCCTTCTGTAGTAATGATGCGGAGAGACAGAGAAATAAGCGGCCACGGTTAGCATGTGATCGCTGTAAGGATATAGTAACATTTTAATTTGAAACTATTTAAATTACGAGACGATATGAAAATTTAGGCGTTCTTGAAAGTCCGAATTACCAGAATAAAAAGGGCTAGTTTGCTCGAGTGACTTTTGTTTTGGGACGCCACGTCGTTCGTGTGTTTTTACTGCTGGTGAGAAAAGGAAGAAAGGAGTGTTGCTGCTGCTGCTGTTGTTGATGTTGATTTTATGCAGAGCGAAGTCTTTGTTGTTAATAAATATAAGGATCATGCTGAAATAACAAGAAAGCCATTAGAAATTAGCTTGTATGAAAATGTTATTAATTGGCATGATAAATATTTTTCGAATCTTTTCAGAATGAACTTTTTTATTTTACAGATCGAATGAGTTGTGATCATCCAATCAGATGTGATTGCGTAAATTTTAAAGTTAAATCAGTTTTTTGGGGGGTTTTTTTTTTACATGGAGGTCACCATTTATCAAGGTCCGGAGGCCACTCAGGGATAAGCGTTATTGCATGTACAGTAATCAATGAGATAGTATTGTAGTAATCATTAGTATTGGAGATTTGATAGAGTGTCTTACTTAAGTGAGCTGTTTTTCAGGAATTTGTTTATGTTGGACTTGAAGACATCCAAGTTGTAGTCAGGTGGGAAACAGGCAAACGGAACAGAGTTCCACAGTCGTGCACTTCTGAGAAAGAAGCTCTGCTCATGGAATCTACGTTTGGATTTAGGCACAGATAAAGAGTGGGGAAAATTATTGACAGTAGTTTCAGCCAGGCGGGTGTTGTGCTGACAATAATATACTTTTAGGATTCAATGTAAATTTAATTTGTCAGATGTAGCGGGTGAATAGATATGACAGATAGGGTTTAGTTGTAGTTAGTTAGAAACCCATTCTTAACACGGGGAAAGGAGGGCGTTTTATAACAAGTTTGTACTTTCACTTAATTTAAATTAAAAAAATACCCTAAAAATTGTATTCAACTTGAAAATCCTAGCACGTCCACCTTCTGCACAAGTGTCTTTATTTCAGATCGTGATTCGCGTCAAAAACTGCGACATTTTGATGTTCTAAATAAAATACATTTTTTTTGCATCCCATTTCTTTGGTGTTTTTTTTTTTTTGTATTTTTTCGACGATGTTCAGCGTTCAGTTCTTTTTAATCTTAACGACGTCAAGTCAAATAAGGCGAACCGATGACAAGTTGTTAAAGTTTGTTTTCGCCATCGACCAATCAAAATCACGAAGAAATGGTCCATAAAATGTGCTTCATTTGGTCACAAATTTCAACATTTTGTAATTTCCAATCCAAGGCTGAAAAATCCGCTGTTTCGAGAATATCCCTTGATATGCGTTTCTCTTCGCAGTCATCCGACGTCTCCCATCTGGAATGCAAAAATTAATAAATAAATAAATAAATAAATAATACTTATTGTTTGATATGAGATTTTTTAAATTCAGATTAATGCTGTATTACAATAACATATTATAACAGTGAATTGATGAAGACCACTAGACCAACGAGTCAAATGAGCTGGAACAAATGAAGCACGGGATGTATCAAACAGTTCTGAGGAACACATACCATAATAGTATTTATAAAAAAAAGGTTGAGACTAACAACATCACGTCTGTGAAAGAAAAGATTGCAGAGAAGAAGAAATAGTGGTGTACATCAAATTATACATAGGTTTTTGCAATTTATGAAGGACATTCAAATAAGACAGACATACCATTCACTGGACAAAGTGGGGGGGGGCAGAGCTTTTGACAGGGTATGGTATGAGGGTCTCCTCAGGAAAATTAGATCATACGGTATCACTGGTAGAATACTTAACATAATTAAATCCTTCTTAGATAAGAGAAAAATGCAGGTTGTCCTCGATGGTCGTACATCTAAATAATATGATATAAATGCGGGAGTGCCCCAGGGTTCTATCCTTGGACCTCTATTGTTTCTGATATTCATAAATGACCTCCCCGACAAAATTGTATGTGAGATGGGTATATATGCTGATGACACTACACTCTATGGCAGGCACGACAGGAAGACGAATGAACACGCAGAAACACTAGAGGAAGACCTCTAATCTGTAGTGGAATGGGGACAAAAATGGTTGGTCACGTTCAATGCCGCCAAGACTAAACTAGTGTCATTCAATAATTACAAGAAACCCTCTCTACCACCTATAGCAATGGCCAGTGACTCTTTATCTGAGAGTACATCTTTCAAACTCCTTGGCCTAACGTTCACAGGAAACATGAGTTGGAACAATTACATTGAAGGCATTGCCAGGGCCGCTGCAAGAAAGGTGGGCTCTCTCTACCATGCTAGACAACTACTAACACCCGAAAGTATCATGTACCTCTATAAGGCCACCATTCGCCCATGTATGGAGTATTGCTGTCACATTTGGGCTGGTGCACCTGCTACTAGTCTCTCGCTCCTTGACAAGGTTCAAAAGAGAGTTGCAAACCTGATAGGCCCTGAACTCGCATCTAAGCTTCAGCCTCTGTCCCATCGACGAAATGTTGCATCCCTCTGCCTTTTCTACAAGTATTTTAATGGTGAATGCTCTGACGAACTGCAATCACTTGTGCCCCCATGACGTGAGCACCCTCGACAAACCCGACAGGCTGCTAAATCCCACCCCCATACTGTAGAGATCCCTAGATGTAAAAGATCTTTCTACTCCAATAGTTTTTTCCCCAGAACCGCTAGACTTTGGAATTCCCTTCCAGGTCCCTGCTTCGCCAACTGTACTGACGTGCAGAAGTTCAAGTGTAATGTGAACCGACATCTTGCTGCCCAAATCTCTACATAGTACCCCAGCAGTTGTTGCCCCTGATAGTAGCCCCCTACACCAAAGTGGCAATTTGCCTTGTTTGGGGTGAAAATGTAAAAAAAAAAAAAAAAAAAAAAAATCACGATCCCACATATGACAGCAATACTCCATATATGGTTTGATAGTAGATTTGTAGAGATAGAGAATAATGGCGTCGTGTTTGAGTTTTTGTAATTGTAGAAAAAACAATTTTACACGAATCGGAAATTGTAATGGATTTAATATATGGACTTCAAGAAAGATTTGATAAAAAAGAATAGCTAAGAAGTTTTGGAATCGATTTCTCATCGAGAGCAAAGCCATTGGAATGTCAGGAAGAAAAAAAAAACAAAACTCTGCGAAGCAATAGGTAAGTTTTACAATTGATTAAACGAAACAATCCATTTCTTACTCCAATCCATAACTTCTAGTTTAGTTTCATGACTGACCAAAGAAAGATGGGCATTATAAAGAAAATTCGCAGGAAGTTGTTTTATATTTTGTAATCAGAAAAAAAAATCATATAGTATTACTCGACGAATATTTAATATAATTAAATCATCCTTGGACCTTTATTATTCCTGATATTCATATATGACCTTCCTGATAAAATTGTCTCTGAGATGGGCATATTTGCTGATGAAACCATACTCTATAACAGGCACGAGGGGAAAATGAATAAACACATACCCAAGGCAATGGTAGACATCTTAGAGGAAAACCTTCAGTCTGTAGTGGAATGGGGGTTATAAATGGATGGTAACTTTCAATTTTGCCAAAGCCAAGCTTATTTCTTTTAATAATTACAACAACAAAAAATCTTCTCGTGGCTAAAGATACATTACCTGAAAGTACTTCATTCAAACTCCCCGGCTTAACGTTCACAGGTAATAGGAATTGGAACAGATACATAGGGGGCATTGCCAAGACTGCTGCAAAGAAAGTTGGATCTCTTTACCGTGTGAGAAAGTTACTTATGCCTGAAAGTATCCTATACCTTGACAAGGTCACCATTTGCCCTTGTATAGAGTATTGTTGTTACATTTGTGCTGGTGCATCTGCTACTAGTCTCTTACTCCTGGACAGGGTTCAAAACAGTGTCGCCAACCTAATAGCTCCCGCACTCAACTAGGTTTTAACCTCTATCCCATCGACGAAATGTTGCAGCCCTCTGTCTATTTTACAAGTACTTGTACTCCTTCGACGTAAATACCTCCGACAAACCCGACAAACAGCAAAATCCCACTCTTACCCAGTAGAGATCCGCAAAACCTAGTTTTTCCCCTCATACTGTTAGACTTTGGAACTTCCTTCCGGGTCACTGCTACCTTGACTGCACAGACATGCAGAAGTTCAAGTGTAATGTAAATAGACATCTTGGTGCTCAACTCCCTACATAGTATCTCTGCGAATTATATCCCAAATAGTAACCCTCTACATCAAAGTGGCACTGTGCCTTGAATGGGGTGAAAATACACAAAAAAGCACAGTGTAATATAAGAAAGGTAACATTAGATTTAAGCGTAATTCCTTTTACGGTGTTATGGGTCTAAGGAAGATGACATATTGCTATTGTGGGTTGTCACTCCTGTTCTCACGCTGAAATTAGTAATTAAACTGTCCCCAATAGTATCAAATTGACTGTCTATTGCTTTAAACATAATTCAACATTCATAATTCTTGTTTTTGCTTTTTAATTTTTATTAAATAAAGTTCAATATCAATATAATTAAACCGTGTTCCTTATTTTTTCATCCAATTTTTTAAGTAAATGATAAATAAAATTATAGTCGTTTCAATCCATGAAACAACAATATTTTCTTTACAAAATGTCACACAACTATTCCCGTTTTAATTAATTCTCATTGTTCTTTCTTTTTTAAATAAATTAAGTTTCAATCTATATCGTGTTTCATTTTCAATGCAAGTTTTTAAGCCTTCTAATGTTTTTGTAAAAAGCTCTGATTCATTATCGTTAGTTTGACTTTTCGACAGATCTTGCATGCTAGGACTTCAGGTACGAAATCATTTTTTTTTTTTTTGAAAAAGCCTGAATCTATATTACTCCTGGCTCTTCACTTTGTTTTATGCACATGTGTTCCACACATTTACACTCTGCATAATATGAATTATGGCGTAGTTTTCGATAAATACTCTTTCGACATTCTTCCTCCCACATTCATATCACATAGACGCCATCTTGTTTTTTTTTTCACTTACCAATTGTTACTAAACAAATACATCGAATAATTTACTGTCCATAATCTATCATGATAACCTTTCAAATTATTTGAATAACTTACTTGAATTTTCGCGGCTGTCGGTGAAAGTTGAATACATTAATCTGTATTTATTTTGTGAATTACAGAGAGAGGGGGGGGGAGAGAAAGAAAAAAAGAAGGCGGATAGAAACCAAAGAATGCAGAACGCACAATTGCCGAAGTCTCTCTCTCTCTCTCTCTCTCTCCTTCTCTCTCTCTCTCTCTCACACTCTGTTAAAATTAGTGAGTGAGAGAAAAGAGGAGAATTTGATAATTACGCGATCCGACTTGACCTCTTTCGTTTTTTTTACATGGGAATCACCACTTATCAAAGCCTGAATGCCTTTCGAGGATAAAATAATAGCGTATAAATACTTAGTAATGGAAATGGGGTAAAAATGGACTATTTAAGGTGGGATCAACAAGAACTTGTTTGCATTGGACTTGAATACCTTTTCTTTCTATTTCTCTTTCTCTCAATTTAATCAGATAAACTTACTGCTTTCTCTTTTTTCTTTCTTTCTACTCCTTTCTCTTATTTACATCGAATCATTCCTTCAACAAAGTTACATTTTATGTTCGATTCTGCCAGCGTGCTTTTTGGTTTTTTCTCTTTTTTTACAGTATTGAGCTTTAGGGATTAGCTATTTCCAATTGTTTTTTAAATAACCATTAAATTACTGTCCTGTAGTGGAATGGAAACGTCACTAACCCTATGCGCGTTTAACCGGCTTCCTCCAAAGGAGGAAGTTCCATGGGAGTATGAACTCACAAGCGGTCCCCAGTCGCATATATATCCCCATTAGGGGAGATGACTACGTTAGGTTTTTGCAACTCTTGCAGGGAGGTGTCGTTTTCTTACATATAGCACCTGGAATTCCCAAATGGTCACCTAGCTCTCTTCCTGATCTACATCAATGATCTCCCTAAACACATACTTAAATCATTCGTTGACATCTATGCTGATGGCACGACCATCTATGGCAACGTATCAAAGGCTGTAAATGACAAAGTTCTCTCTAATTCTCTCTCCTCTGATCTTGAGCGTGTGGTACAATGGGGGAAGAGGTGGCTGGTCACTTTTAATGCATCCAAAACCAAGTTTCTATCTTTACATCATCAACGCTCTGATCCCCATCTGGCATCAATTGAAATGGATGGCTCTCGCCTTGGGGAGGCTCCATGTTTTGACAAGCTTCTGGGTTTGACCTTTACTCCTGATCTGAAATGGAACACGTACATCAAATCTGTTGCCAGGGACGCTGGGAAAATGGTGGGATCCTTCTACCGCTCCAGAAGATATCTCACTACTAATGCAATTCTCTATCTGTATAAAAGTTAAGTACGTCCAAGGATGGAGTACTGCTGCCACATCTGGGCAGGAGCTGCTAAAAACAGCCTATCCTGCCTTGACAGAGTACAAAATAGACTTCGTGGTTCAGTGGGGGATGCCCTTTTTTCTTCCCTGCAACCTCTCTCCCACAGATAAGACGTTGCGATCCTGTCTTTGTTTTATCGTTATTTCCATGACAGGTGCTCGTCTGAGCTCCAATCCCTCGTTCCCCCTCGCCAATCTTTCACGAGAAACACCCGTTTGGCTGAAACTACTGTCAATAATTTTCCCCACTCTATATCTGTGCCTAAATCCAAACGTAGATTCTATTAGCAAAGCTTCTTTCTTAGAACTGCACGCCAGTGGAACTCTCTGCCGCTTGCCTGTTTCTCACCTGACTACAACTTGGACGTCTTCAAGTCCAACACAAACTCCTGACAAACCGCCCCCTTAAGTAAGACACTCTATCAAAACCCCCAATACTAATGATTACTGCAATACTATATCATTGATTACTGTACACGCAATATCCCTTATCCCTGAGTGGCCTTCGGGCCTTGATAAGTGGTGATCCCCATGTAAAAAAAAAACAGACAAACCTATCTGGTACTGACTAGGCTCAACGTTGTTTAACTTTGGTGATCTAACGAGAACCGGTGTGTCAACGTGATTATGTCGTAATATGATCACCTGTAAGTTCTGTAAGCATATATATTAATTGCAGACATTATAGAATGCGAGGTAATCGTCGCAACAATAGCCTTAATCGTTTTATGCAAAAGAAAAAAAAATCAGAGTTTACTTGCAATGTTTGTTGCTGCAACTAAATTGCCGTTATCAAGACGTCGACAAATTCGAAAGTAATTACTGTCAGAAATAAAACTGTTAATACACGAAGTTAAGTATTATTATTGGATGCTAATAATAGTTAATATGACCGCGAACTACTTTGTTTATGAAAACGTTTCCCAAATATTAATTCACTGTGAATGAATATTAAACAAGAACATTTACATGTATTCTTACTGGTCTTTTTTTATAACTGTAAATGCAATGTATGGTAGTACCCAACTGAAACATTGCAGAAAAGGTTTTTATCTGTTGACCGTAATTAGAGTGTTTATTGTGTGCGCTTTTAATTTTTATTAAGAGGATAATTACGACTAGTAAATAATTGTCGTTTGTTATAAGTTAAATGATTAGCTATGAACCGTTTGAAACAATTTGTAAGTAATATGGGTTAATGTAAGAAAATACCAGAGATTGTTATTATAATGCGTATCTGTAATGTTAACAATCAGTAATGTATGAAAATATGTATGGTACTAAATTAAAATCATTCGATGTAATGGGTGACAGGCAGAGAACATGTTTATGATAGAGTACAAATTCTGCCGACATTTTTTGTAATATAATGGAATCAAAATAGACTTCGTAGCCTCGTAGGGGATGTACTTTTCTCTTCCCTGCCACCTCTTCTCACAGAAGTTGCGAGTTTGTCTCTGTTTTATCCTTATTTTCATGGTAAGAGCTCGACTGATTTATAATATATGGTTCCCCCGTCGCCAAACTTTCACAAGAAACACCTGTCTAGCAGAAAACACTATAAATAATTCACCCACTCTTTATCTGTACCTAAACCTATACGTAGATTCCATGAACAAAGCTTCTTTCTTAGAACTGCACGCCTGTGGAATTGTCTTCCGTTTTCCTGCTTTCCAGCTGACTACAATATGGTTGTCTTCAAGTCTAACGTAAACAAGTTTTTGATGATCCGTTCCATAAAAGTTAACAAATTTACCAAATTTCCTTTACTAACGAGTACTATATTCTCCAATTGCCTACTGTACACTCTTTAACCGTTATCCTTGAGTGACCTTTGGGCCTTGATAAGTGGTGATGCCTATGTAAAAAAAATCAAAATACTGAAGGAAGAGAAATAATAAACGAGATTTGGATCGAAAATGAAATCGATAACCATATCGAAATATGATGTCTGGTTATATAACTGTAAATGGAATATCAAAATATGATGTCTGGTTATATAACTGTAAATGGAATATCGAAATATGATGTCTGGTTATATAACTGTAAATGGAATATCAAAATATGATGTCTTGTTATATAACCGTAAATGGAATATCGAAATATGATGTCTTGTTATATAACTGTAAA
Source organism: Euprymna scolopes (assembly GCF_053919585.1). Lineage (NCBI taxonomy): Eukaryota > Metazoa > Mollusca > Cephalopoda > Sepiida > Sepiolidae > Euprymna > Euprymna scolopes. The sequence continues at coordinate 199,815,873 of NC_136482.1, forward strand.
TAGAATATCGAAATATGATGTCTGGTTATATAACTGTAAATGGAATATAAAAATATGATGTCTTGTTATATAACTGTAAATAGAATATCGAAATATGATGTCTGGTTATATAACTGTAAATGGAATATCAAAATATGATGTCTGGTTATATAACTGTAAATGGAATATCGAAATATGATGTCTGGTTATATAACTGTAAATGGAATATAAAAATATGATGTCTTGTTATATAACCGTAAATAGAATATGGAAATATGATGTCTTGTTATATAACTGTAAATGGAATATCAAAATATGATGTCTTGTTATATAACCGTAAATGGAATATCGAAATATGATGTCCTGTTATATAACTGTAAATAGAATATCGAAATATGATGTCTTGTTATATAACTGTAAATAGAATATCGAAATATGATGTCTTGTTATATAACTGTAAATGGAATATCAAAATATGATGTCTGGTTATATAACTGTAAATGGAATATGGAAATATGATGTCTGGTTATATAACTGTAAATGGAATATCGAAATATGATGTCTGGTTATATAACTGTAAATAGAATATCGAAATATGATGTCTGATTATATAACTGTAAATGGAATAAAAAAAGATGATGTCTGGTTATATAACTGTAAATGGGATATCAAAATATGATGTCTTGTTATATAACTGTAAATGGAATATCGAAATATGATGTCTGGTTATATAACTGTAAATGGAATATCGAAATATGATGTCTGGTTATATAACTGTAAATGGAATATCAAAATATGATGTCTTGTTATATAACTGTAAATGGAATATCGAAATATGATGTCTGGTTATATAACTGTAAATGGAATATCGAAATATGATGTCTGGTTATATAACTGTAAATGGAATATCGAAATATGATGTCTTGTTATATAACTGCAAATGGAATATCGAAATATGATGTCTTGTTATATAACTGTAAATGGAATATCAAGATATGATGTCTGGTTATATAACTGTAAATGGAATATCGAAATATCATGTCTGGTTATATAACTGTAAATGGAATATCAAAATATGATGTCTGGTTATATAACTGTAAATGGGATATCAAAATATGATGTCTTGTTATATAACTGTAAATGGAATATCGAAATATGATGTCTGGTTATATAACTGTAAATGGAATATCGAAATATGATGTCTGGTTATATAACTGTAAATAGAATATCGAAATATGATGTCTGGTTATATAACTGTAAATGGAATATCAAAATATGATGTCTGGTTATATAACTGTAAATGGAATATCGAAATATGATGTCTGGTTATATAACTGTAAATGGAATATCGAAATATGATGTCTGGTTATATAACTGTAAATGGAATATCAAAATATTATGTCTGGTTATATAACTGTAAATGGAATATCGAAATATGATGTCTGGTTATATAACTGTAAATGGAATATCGAAATATGATGTGTGGTTATATAACTGTAAATGGAATATCAAAATATGATTCTGGTTATATAACTGTAAATGGAATATCGAAATATGATGTCTGGTTATATAACTGTAAATGGAATATCGAAATATCATGTCTGGTTATATAACTGTAAATGGAATATAAAAATATGATGTCTGGTTATATAACTGTAAATGGAATATCAAAATATGATTTCTTGTTATATAACTGTAAATGGAATATCAAAATATGATGTCTGGTTATATAACTGTAAATGGAATATCGAAATATGATGTCTTGTTATATAACTGTAAATGGAATATCAAAATATGATGTCTGGTTATATAACTGTAAATGGAATATCGAAATATGATGTCTTGTTATATAACTGTACATGGAATATCGAAATATAATGTCTTGTTATATAACTGTAAATGGAATATCGAAATATGATGTCTGGTTATATAACTGTAAATGGAATATCAAAATATGATGTCTGGTTATATAACTGTAAATGGAATATCGAAATATGATGTCTGGTTATATAACTGTAAATGGAATATCGAAATATGATGTCTTGTTATATAACTGTAAATGGAATATCGAAATATGATGTCTTGTTATATAACTGTAAATGGAATATCAAGATATGATGTCTGGTTATATAACTGTAAATGGAATATCGAAATATGATGTCTGGTTATATAACTGTAAATGGAATATCAAAATATGATGTCTTGTTATATAACTGTAAATGGAATATCAAAATATGATGTCTGGTTATATAACTGTAAATGAATATCAAAATATGATGTCTGGTTATATAACTGTAAATGGAATATCGAAATATGATGTCTGGTTATATAACTGTAAATGGAATATCAAAATATGAGGTCTGGTTATATAACTGTAAATGGAATATCAAAATATGATGTCTGGTTATATAACTGTAAATGGAATATCAAAATATGATGTCTTGTTATATAACTGTAAATAGAATATCGAAATATGATGTCTGGTTATATAACTGTAAATGGAATATCGAAATATGATGTCTTGTTATATAACTGTAAATGGAATATCGAAATATGATGTCTGGTTATATAACTGTAAACGGAATATCGAAATATGATGTCTGGTTATATAACTGTAAATGGAATATCGAAATATGATGTCTTGTTATATAACTGTAAATTGAATATCAAAATATGATGTCTGGTTATATAACTGTAAATGGAATATCAAAATATGATGTCTGGTTATATACCTGTACATGGAATATCGAAATATGATGTCTTGTTATATAACTGTAAATGGAATAAAAAAATATATGTCTGGTTATATAACTATAAATGGAATATCGAAATACTATGTCTGGTTATATAACTGTAAATGGAATATCAAAATATGATGTCTGGTTATATAACTGTAAATGGGATATCAAAATATGATGTCTTGTTATATAACTGTAAATGGAATATCGAAATATGATGTCTTGTTATATAACTGTAAATGGAATATCGAAATATGATGTCTGGTTATATAACTGTAAACGGAATATCGAAATATGATGTCTTGTTATATAACTGTAAATGGAATATCAAAATATGATGTCTGGTTATATAACTGTGAATGGAATATCAAAATATTATGTCTGGTTATATAACTGTAAATTGAATATCGAAATATGATGTCTGGTTATATAACTGTAAATGGAATATCGAAATATGATGTCTTGTTATATAACTGTAAATGGAATATCGAAATATAATGTCTTGTTATATAACTGTAAATGGAATATCGAAATATGATGCCTGGTTATATAACTGTAAATGGAATATCAAAATATGATGTCTGGTTATATAACTGTAAATGGAATATCGAAATATGATGTCTGGTTATATAACTGTAAATGGAATATCGAAATATGATGTCTGGTTATATAACTGTAAATGGAATATCGAAATATGATGTCTTGTTATATAACTGTAAATGGAATATCAAGATATGATGTCTGGTTATATAACTGTAAATGGAATATCGAAATATGATGTCTGGTTATATAACTGTAAATGGAATATCAAAATATGATGTCTTGTTATATAACTGTAAATGGAATATCAAAATATGATGTCTGGTTATATAACTGTAAATGAATATCAAAATATGATGTCTGGTTATATAACTGTAAATGGAATATCGAAATATGATGTCTGGTTATATAACTGTAAATGGAATATCGAAATATGATGTCTGGTTATATAACTGTAAATGGAATATCAAAATATGATGTCTGGTTATATAACTGTAAATGGAATATCAAAATATGATGTCTTGTTATATAACTGTAAATGGAATATCAAAATATGATGTCTGGTTATATAACTGTAAATGGAATATCGAAATATGATGTCTGGTTATATAACTGTAAATGGAATATAAAAATATGATGTCTGGTTATATAACTGTAAACGGAATATCGAAATATGATGTCTGGTTATATAACTGTAAATGGAATATCGAAATATGATGTCTTGTTATATAACTGTAAATTGAATATCAAAATATGATGTCTGGTTATATAACTGTAAATGGAATATCAAAATATGATGTCTGGCTATATAACTGTACATGGAATATCGAAATATGATGTCTTGTTATATAACTGTAAATGGAATATCAAAATATGATGTCTGGTTATATAACTGTAAATGGAATATCAAAATATGATGTCTGGTTATATAACTGTGAATTGAATATCAAAATATTATGTCTGGTTATATAACTGTAAATGGAATATCGAAATATGATGTCTGGTTATATAACTGTAAATGGAATATCGAAATATGATGTCTGGTTATATAACTAAATGGAATATCAAAATATGATGTTTGGTTATATAACTGTAAATGGAATATCGAAATATGATGTCTGGTTATATAACTGTAAATGGAATATCGAAATATGATGTCTTGTTATATAACTGTAAATGGAATATCGAAATATAATGTCTTGTTATATAACTGTAAATGGAATATCAAAATATGATGCCTGGTTATATAATTGTAAATGGAATATCAAAATATGATGTCTGGTTATATAACTGTAAATGGAATATCGAAATATGATGTCTGGTTATATAACTGTAAATGGAATATCGAAATATGATGTCTTGTGATATAACTGTAAATGGAATATCGAAATATGATGTCTTGTTATATAACTGTAAATGGAATATCAAGATATGATGTCTGGTTATATAACTGTAAATGGAATATCGAAATATGATGTCTGGTTATATAACTGTAAATGGAATATCAAAATATGATGTCTTGTTATATAACTGTAAATGGAATATCAAAATATGATGTCTGGTTATATAACTGTAAATGAATATCAAAATATGATGTCTGGTTATATAACTGTAAATGGAATATCGAAATATGATGTCTGGTTATATAACTGTAAATGGAATATCAAAATATGATGTCTGGTTATATAACTGTAAATGGAATATCAAAATATGATGTCTGGTTATATAACTGTAAATGGAATATCGAAATATGATGTCTTGTTATATAACTGTAAATGGAATATCAAAATATGATGTCTGGTTATATAACTGTAAATGGAATATCGAAATATGATGTCTTGTTATATAACTGTACATGGAATATCGAAATATAATGTCTTGTTATATAACTGTAAATGGAATATCGAAATATGATGTCTGGTTATATAACTGTAAATGGAATATCAAAATATGATGTCTGGTTATATAACTGTAAATGGAATATCGAAATATGATGTCTGGTTATATAACTGTAAATGGAATATCGAAATATGATGTCTTGTTATATAACTGTAAATGGAATATCGAAATATGATGTCTGGTTATATAACTGTAAATGGAATATCAAGATATGATGTCTGGTTATATAACTGTAAATGGAATATCGAAATATGATGTCTGGTTATATAACTGTAAATGGAATATCAAAATATGATGTCTTGTTATATAACTGTAAATGGAATATCAAAATATGATGTCTGGTTATATAACTGTAAATGAATATCAAAATATGATGTCTGGTTATATAACTGTAAATGGAATATCGAAATATGATGTCTGGTTATATAACTGTAAATGGAATATCAAAATATGAGGTCTGGTTATATAACTGTAAATGGAATATCAAAATATGATGTCTGGTTATATAACTGTAAATGGAATATCAAAATATGATGTCTTGTTATATAACTGTAAATGGAATAAAAAAAGATGATGTCTGGTTATATAACTGTAAATGGAATATCGAAATATGATGTCTTGTTATATAACTGTAAATGGAATATCGAAATATGATGTCTGGTTATATAACTGTAAACGGAATATCGAAATATGATGTCTGGTTATATAACTGTAAATGGAATATCGAAATATGATGTCTTGTTATATAACTGTAAATTGAATATCAAAATATGATGTCTGGTTATATAACTGTAAATGGAATATCAAAATATGATGTCTGGTTATATACCTGTACATGGAATATCGAAATATGATGTCTTGTTATATAACTGTAAATGGAATAAAAAAATATATGTCTGGTTATATAACTATAAATGGAATATCGAAATACTATGTCTGGTTATATAACTGTAAATGGAATATCAAAATATGATGTCTGGTTATATAACTGTAAATGGGATATCAAAATATGATGTCTTGTTATATAACTGTAAATGGAATATCGAAATATGATGTCTTGTTATATAACTGTAAATGGAATATCGAAATATGATGTCTGGTTATATAACTGTAAACGGAATATCGAAATATGATGTCTTGTTATATAACTGTAAATGGAATATCAAAATATGATGTCTGGTTATATAACTGTGAATGGAATATCAAAATATTATGTCTGGTTATATAACTGTAAATTGAATATCGAAATATGATGTCTGGTTATATAACTGTAAATGGAATATCGAAATATGATGTCTTGTTATATAACTGTAAATGGAATATCGAAATATAATGTCTTGTTATATAACTGTAAATGGAATATCGAAATATGATGCCTGGTTATATAACTGTAAATGGAATATCAAAATATGATGTCTGGTTATATAACTGTAAATGGAATATCGAAATATGATGTCTGGTTATATAACTGTAAATGGAATATCGAAATATGATGTCTTGTTATATAACTGTAAATGGAATATCGAAATATGATGTCTTGTTATATAACTGTAAATGGAATATCAAGATATGATGTCTGGTTATATAACTGTAAATGGAATATCGAAATATGATGTCTGGTTATATAACTGTAAATGGAATATCAAAATATGATGTCTTGTTATATAACTGTAAATGGAATATCAAAATATGATGTCTGGTTATATAACTGTAAATGAATATCAAAATATGATGTCTGGTTATATAACTGTAAATGGAATATCGAAATATGATGTCTGGTTATATAACTGTAAATGGAATATCGAAATATGATGTCTGGTTATATAACTGTAAATGGAATATCAAAATATGATGTCTGGTTATATAACTGTAAATGGAATATCAAAATATGATGTCTTGTTATATAACTGTAAATGGAATATCAAAATATGATGTCTGGTTATATAACTGTAAATGGAATATCGAAATATGATGTCTGGTTATATAACTGTAAATGGAATATAAAAATATGATGTCTGGTTATATAACTGTAAACGGAATATCGAAATATGATGTCTGGTTATATAACTGTAAATGGAATATCGAAATATGATGTCTTGTTATATAACTGTAAATTGAATATCAAAATATGATGTCTGGTTATATAACTGTAAATGGAATATCAAAATATGATGTCTGGCTATATAACTGTACATGGAATATCGAAATATGATGTCTTGTTATATAACTGTAAATGGAATATCAAAATATGATGTCTGGTTATATAACTGTAAATGGAATATCAAAATATGATGTCTGGTTATATAACTGTGAATTGAATATCAAAATATTATGTCTGGTTATATAACTGTAAATGGAATATCGAAATATGATGTCTGGTTATATAACTGTAAATGGAATATCGAAATATGATGTCTGGTTATATAACTAAATGGAATATCAAAATATGATGTTTGGTTATATAACTGTAAATGGAATATCGAAATATGATGTCTGGTTATATAACTGTAAATAGAATATCGAAATATGATGTCTTGTTATATAACTGTAAATGGAATATCGAAATATAATGTCTTGTTATATAACTGTAAATGGAATATCAAAATATGATGCCTGGTTATATAATTGTAAATGGAATATCAAAATATGATGTCTGGTTATATAACTGTAAATGGAATATCGAAATATGATGTCTGGTTATATAACTGTAAATGGAATATCGAAATATGATGTCTTGTGATATAACTGTAAATGGAATATCGAAATATGATGTCTTGTTATATAACTGTAAATGGAATATCAAGATATGATGTCTGGTTATATAACTGTAAATGGAATATCGAAATATGATGTCTGGTTATATAACTGTAAATGGAATATCAAAATATGATGTCTTGTTATATAACTGTAAATGGAATATCAAAATATGATGTCTGGTTATATAACTGTAAATGAATATCAAAATATGATGTCTGGTTATATAACTGTAAATGGAATATCGAAATATGATGTCTGGTTATATAACTGTAAATGGAATATCAAAATATGATGTCTGGTTATATAACTGTAAATGGAATATCAAAATATGATGTCTGGTTATATAACTGTAAATGGAATATCAAAATATGATGTCTTGTTATATAACTGTAAATGGAATATCAAAATATGATGTCTGGTTATATAACTGTAAATGGAATATCAAAATATGATGTCTGGTTATATAACTGTGAATTGAATATCAAAATATTATGTCTGGTTATATAACTGTAAATGGAATATCGAAATATGATGTCTGGTTATATAACTGTAAATGGAATATCGAAATATGATGTCTGGTTATATAACTAAATGGAATATCAAAATATGATGTTTGGTTATATAACTGTAAATGGAATATCGAAATATGATGTCTGGTTATATAACTGTAAATGGAATATCGAAATATGATGTCTTGTTATATAACTGTAAATGGAATATCGAAATATAATGTCTTGTTATATAACTGTAAATGGAATATCAAAATATGATGCCTGGTTATATAATTGTAAATGGAATATCAAAATATGATGTCTGGTTATATAACTGTAAATGGAATATCGAAATATGATGTCTGGTTATATAACTGTAAATGGAATATCGAAATATGATGTCTTGTGATATAACTGTAAATGGAATATCGAAATATGATGTCTTGTTATATAACTGTAAATGGAATATCAAGATATGATGTCTGGTTATATAACTGTAAATGGAATATCGAAATATGATGTCTGGTTATATAACTGTAAATGGAATATCAAAATATGATGTCTTGTTATATAACTGTAAATGGAATATCAAAATATGATGTCTGGTTATATAACTGTAAATGAATATCAAAATATGATGTCTGGTTATATAACTGTAAATGGAATATCGAAATATGATGTCTTGTTATATAACTGTAAATTGAATATCAAAATATGATGTCTGGTTATATAACTGTACATGGAATATCAAAATATGATGTCTGGCTATATAACTGTACATGGAATATCGAAATATGATGTCTTGTTATATAACTGTAAATGGAATATCAAAATATGATGTCTGGTTATATAACTGTAAATGGAATATCAAAATATGATGTCTGGTTATATAACTGTGAATGGAATATCAAAATATTATGTCTGGTTATATAACTGTAAATGGAATATCGAAATATGATGTCTGGTTATATAACTGTAAATGGAATATCGAAATATGATGTCTGGTTATATAACTAAATGGAATATCAAAATATGATGTTTGGTTATATAACTGTAAATGGAATATCGAAATATGATGTCTGGTTATATAACTGTAAATGGAATATCGAAATAGATTTTAAATTGAAGCGAAAGTAGCTGCGCTTGTCAATGTTATGAAAAAGAAAATATTCATAAGAAAATATTCTTCATAGCAAAAGAAATGTTGGAAAAAAAACAAAAACAATTCGAATAAATATTCACAAATAATAAGCAAATAAGATTATAGTTTTCCAAAACAATAACTGACCTGGTTATGTGACGTCAGATAACGAACAAAGAGTTATTATATAATCATAGGTCAGAGGTTTGGGGGAAATATCAGATATTTTGTAATTCATATGCAAAACTAGGAAAATATATGACTATGACTGAAACATTGGTAAAGTTGCAGTATCTTTCTAACCTCAAAAAATCCTTTAAAATCACCATTTTTAAAGGTTTTCGAGGGTGCTGAAAACGAAAATAACGTTTTAAATTCCATGAAACGAGTAGTTTTAAAAATATGAAGAAGTTATAGTTTCAAAAAGTGGGGGATCACTTTTCTATATTAATTTAACGTAAAATGAACGTATACTTTATAGACATATAGATATATTGAGGGCGAGGACATCTGTTAATTTTTTAGGGGTGGTGTTTATTTGGTAATTGTGGCTTGGTAGACCAACACAAAGGCTACTTTAAAAAAAACTTGGTTTTGGGGTGTGCTAAAAACGAATGTCGCATTTAAATTTTCCGCAAATAAGTATTTTTCCGGTAATATGTTATAATTGGTGGCCATTGTTGTACGCGCAAGCGCGCATATTTTTACTCAATGCCCGAGAAAATAACATATTTGCAGAAAATTTAAATGCGATATTCGTCTCAGCACACCCGAAAACTTATAGAAAACAAGTTTTTTTTTAAGGTAGTTTTTGTGTTGGTCTACCAGGCCACAATAAAAACCACCCCTAAAAACTAATAGATCCCACCCAAAAAGGGGGGGCATAAATTTGGTGCTGCTTTTACGTTAAATTAATATTCAAAAGTGATCCTCCACTTTTTGAACTATAATTTTTTCATATCTTGGAAACTACTCGTTTCCAAGAATCTTAAACGTTATTTTCGTTTTCATCACCTTTGAAAAGCTCTATTAGTGATATTTTAAAAAAGATTTTTTGAGGTCAGAAAGATACCACAACTTCATCGAAACATTTTATGGCTGTAAAAAAAAAGTGTCAAAAATAGTTTCTGGATGATGGATGATCCCCTTAATGTGTGACCTTAAGGGCAAATGTCACATAGTCCACTACACAATTCAGGTCATTAGCTTTAATTTGTTAAATTCTAATCAATAGTCGCTGAGATTTGAAACTTATAAAGGTACCAAAAAAATTGATATCTCATACATGTATATATATATAAAGAAAGAGATAGATAGATAGATAGATAGATAGAGAGATAGAGAGAGAGAGAGAGAGAGAGAGACAGCACTTATTTTGGTAATTTTATAAGTTCCAAATGTCAGCGACTATTGATCAGAATTTAACAAATGAAAGGTAATGACCTGAATTATGACAGAGTATAGAAAGATAGGATTTGGGTTTGATGGTGAGTGACCACCGCTCGTCAGTGTCTCAGAGTGCGACGCTCCGCAGCTGTTCGCTCATGCTTGTTGTTGAAGAAGACTATCCTGCTATCACATGTGAAGCGCCAGGTCTCTCTATCCACTGCCAAAGTCTCCAAAAGATTGAAGAGGATATTGCGACACTTGAGGGTGAGCTTGATGCAGTCTATGTAGCGTTTCTTCAGGTAGCCGATGTTTCGTCGGCCGTGAGTGAACTGACCGAAGAGAACTGTTTGAGGACATCCTGATGACGTGGACCAATGATTGAAGCTGACGATGGATAAGAAGTGACTCTAGTTCTCCTGCGAATTTCTGAATGAGACACTTTGTGCCACCGATGGAGGCCGAGGATCTGTTGTCGTCTGATGTGAAATGACTCTAGCAACCTGATGTGATGGCCATACGGAACCCATGCGTCGGAACCATACAGGAGGATGGGTATGATGACTGCATTGTACACAGCAGCTCTTGTATGGGTCCTGAGATTGCAGTTGGCGAACACTCGGTAATTCAGGCGATCAAAAGCAGAAGAGGTGAGATTAATCCAACGCTGAACTTCGTTGTTAAGGTCGTAGAAGAATGAGAGATTGGAGCCAAGACATGTGAAGCTGCAGGTATTCTTTTGAGGGATACCATTGACAGTGAAGATGGGAGTATCAGTTGGAGACATATTTGGCAGAATTTCCGTCTTCTTGGTGTTGATAAGAAGGCCAGTTCGGTGGCGGGTATTGCAAACTACGTCAAGTCCGCTGGAGGTATGGCTAGGGAATGCAGCATCATCGGCATATTGTATGTTGAAGATAAGCTCTTCAGAGGTTTTTGCCTTGGCCTAAAGACGTTTCAAGTAGACGGTACTAGACAGCAACGGCATCAAAAGGTTGAAGGTCACGCCGCGAAACCAAAGTGATGGCAAGCAGGAACCAAGACGTATCCTTGCTTCACATCGAAATTTACGACGAAAGTGTCTAATTACGCACCTGACATGGTAACACAAGCACGCATGACCGAGAAGAAAGTAGGAGGGCAACGAAAATTCCGGAGAATGTTCCATAACAGCTCACAATTCACGATGTTGAAGGACTTGGTTTGATCTATAAGGCAAAACAGACTTCAAGATGCTTTTCCCGGGGGAAACGAACAAAGAAAATCTTATCAGCAGTTTTATGCTCTTGGCGGAAGCCACTTTGTGATTCTGAGACGACAAGATCAACAATCTCCAGAAGTCGAGTGATCATGATCTTAGCCAATACTTTGCCGGCCACAGAGAGGAGAGAGATGCCTCGACTGTTGCCACAGTCACCCTTACGTTTGTGGACGAGGATGGTGTAAGCATCCTTCACTGCTGTGCAGGATGAACCGTTGGAGACGCAAAAGGAGGTCAGTTCCGCCACACTTTAGAATCTCAGCGGGTATCTGTCGGGACCGGCTGCTTTGTTGCTTTTTAGGCTGTGAATGGTCTCCTTCACTTCACTGATAGATGGTGGGTTGTCCAGCACAGGAATGGATGGCAGGGGAGATTATCAATAATGGGGGGATCGGTGACATTGATCTTATTAAGCAGCTCCCGCGGGTGTTCAGCTCATCTTTCCGGGATACTTCTCTTCTCTTTGATGAGAGCGCCATCTTTACAACGCACGTGGTGCATGGAGCGTTGCCTTGGGCCATGGGTCATCTTTACTGCCTCGTAAAAACCGTGAGTGTTGCCAAGGTCCACACGACTTTCGGATCTCCCTAGCCTTCTTCAGCCACCGTTCATTTTTCCATCCAATGCAATTCTTGCTACACCATGGCACGGAGGGACGAAAAAGCTCGCACAGTGTGGAATATGCTGGATTTCTAAGAAGGGCATCATGAGCGACATTTCTATTGGATATTGTTTTTATTTATGTTTTATTTGTGTTCATCATCACCATCGTCATAAACATCAAAGAGACCTGGCGTTCTTAAAACGGTTTTCCTATATGAGCTTTTTAATAGAAGATCTGCCCATTACACATATTTCATCAAAAAGACCTGGCATCCTTAAGATGGTTTTCCTTAAAATGAAATATATCCATACTCGTAGCCAAATTAAATATTGAAATGCTTATAGCTGTGGAACAATAGGATAAAACTACAAGAAAATTTGCAGGTCTTTCGGAGATTATAATACTATTCTATGGTTAAAATTTTATGATAATTGGTAAAAAAGAACCTATATTGTTAAACCAAGAAAATATGGCCAAATTTGCTTATATTTGTATATATAGTGTCTTGGCAAGCCAGCTTAAGTTTTGCTGCTTTGGGATAAATTTTGCTTAGGATTTTTCTTTGTTGTCTCCCCTGTGGCCTTGTCAGGCCAATAACGCACGCTATACGACATGATCTGTTACGAAGCCTTATGTACGCAAGTGCATTTCAAAGACGTATTTATATACACACTCACTATATAGACTGCTATAACACACACACACACACACACACACACATATATATATATATATATATATATATATATATATATATATATATATATATATATATATATATATATATAAATTGAGGTTGTTATTTTTCAGAAGTAGGGTAACCAGTGAAATATAACGAGGCTGATACAAAAGTGCTCAATACGGAAATAGAGCAAGTTACATTTCTAATTTTCTGCTTATGTAAAGACAAATTGAATATATATATATATATATATATATATATAATATAATTTATATATATTATTATATTATTATATTATTATATTATATTATTCTATTATATAGACTTTTTTTTAAGATCATCAAGCCAAATATCAGCTGACGTAATATTGTAAACAAAACCAGACGGAATTTGATGGGCGACATTATCATTATTATTTCAAACAAAATTTGCGAATTAGTCCATCGGGAAAATTATTCCTTGCAATATATAATATTCAATATATAATACTACATAAATAATCTGCATAAATTCAATCATTTTTAAGTGTATTGTACGATCAAGTAATTCATGTATTGTACGATCAAGTCATTCAAGTATTGTACGATCAAGTAATTCAAGTATTGTACGATCAAGTAATTCAAGTATTGTACGATCAAGTAATTCAAGTATTGTACGATCAAGTAATTCAAGTATTGTACGATCAAGTAATTCAAGTATTGTACGATCAAGTAATTCAAGTATTGTACGATCAAGTAATTCAAGTATTGTACGATCAAGTAATTCAAGTATTGTACGATCAAGTAATTCATGTATTGTACGATCAAGTCATTCAAGTATTGTACGATCAAGTAATTCAAGTATTGTACGATCAAGTAATTCAAGTATTGTACGATCAAGTAATTCAAGTATTGTACGATCAAGTAATTCAAGTATTGTACGATCAAGTAATTCAAGTATTGTACGATCAAGTAATTCAAGTATTGTACGATCAAGTAATTCAAGTATTGTACGATCAAGTAATTCATGTATTGTACGATCAAGTCATTCAAGTATTGTACGATCAAGTAATTCAAGTATTGTACGATTAAGTAATTCAAGTATTGTACGATTAAGTAATTCAAGTATTGTACGATCAAGTAATTCAAGTATTGTACGATCAAGTAATTCAAGTATTGTACGATTAAGTAATTCTATTGTACGATCAATTCTAGACGCCTGGAATATTAAATATTACGAGGAATAATTTTCCGGGTGGACTAATTCGCAAATTTTGTTTTAAATAATAATGATAATGACGTCCATCAAATTCCGTCTGTATTTGTTTACAATATTACGTCAGCTGATATTTGGCTTGGTGATCTTTTTTATCTATAAGAGAAGAAAGACTATGTTTAAGATCGTCAAGCCCAAATATCAGCTGACGTAATATTATAAACGAACACAGACGGAATTTGATGAACGATATTATTTTTTATTTTATGCGAATTAATCGATCAGGCAAAGTATTCTTCGTACTATATAACATTCAATAGAGGATTGATTCTATAATTATGCATACGCAATCTGCATAAATTAAAATATCATATTTAAGCGTATTGTAATAACAGGAAACGCCAGGCGGCCAGCTAATATATCTATAAAAGTGGGAATGTGTGTGTGTGTGTGTGTGTGTGTGTGTGTGTGTGTGTGTGTGTGTGTGTGTGTGTGAGAGAGAGAGAGAGAGAGAGGACATTTCTCAACCTATATACTCAACGTATTTTTAAAACTCTTACTTTGGAGTTTCACTATCGACACATCATCTTTTAGATTATAGGTTGAGTGGAAGGTTATTGCGGTTTTTTTAAATTTTGATTTCAAATGATATATTTTCAAATAAGTTTTCGTTAGAATACCTTTATTTTTTGTCTATCTAATCGTATGAATTACAATATTTTTAAAACAATTATGTCTTCTTTTCAGAACTTTGAATAAAAGATGGAAAAAAAAGCAAATTCGCACAATTTTCTTATTTCAATTCAAGCTATAACGTTCACGAGATTACTGTACTTTCTGGCTCTAAATTGAAATTTTCAAAACGGAAGAAGAGATGGTTCAGATATGTTAGATTTGCAAGAGATTTTGTTTAACTATAAACATTTTTGTATTGGGGTGTATAAACACTCTATGGGACTAACCATGTCTGGAACACCCAGGTGACTAACGCTGAGTTAACGAAATGGATTTGAACAAACAAATAACGTCTCGAAGCACATTTTGTTTGTAATCAATGTAGAAATGTTTATGGTGGTTTGCAATTTCACGCTCAAATGTATCAGTTCATCTGATTTATTGTTTTTAAATAATAAAACTCCTAAAAGTAAATAAATATAATCACATTCTTTGATTACACGTTTCATACCTTTTAGCATAGACGAAAATGACCCTTCCTACAAGTTCATACCTTTTAGCATAGACGAAAATGACCCTTCCTATAATTGCATACATTTTGGCCAGAATGAAACTGGCCCTTTTTACGGGTGTACACCTTTGGACCTGAATGAAATTGATCTTTTCTGCGAGTTCATACCTTTCCGTCTTGTCGTGGCCGACCCTTTCTGCTAGTGCCGCGATCCCACAAAAGAGTTTGTAATCGATAATCGACTCCTCATTGATCCCCGTCATCGCATGAATCATCTCCATTTTTTCCCGGTTGAAATTATTCACAGTAACATCCCGAAGCGCAGTTTCCAAATCCTAAAAGAGAAATCAAAATGGTTGCCACACTACAAAGAAACATTGTTCAAGATGACCAAGTAATTTATTATTTTTTTTATTATTATTTATCATTTTTTTTAATTGATCATCACTGTAGCAGCTTGTTTTCTTTTATTTTTATTTTTCTTCTCGTCTAAAACAAGGCGTATTGCCACTCAAAACGTAAGGGGATACTAATAGCGAATTGTGGGGAGTTGAGTAGATAGACATCTGTGCATATTACATTTACACTTTTGTGAGTTAGTACAGTCAGGCAAAATATATATATGTGTGTGTGTGTGTGTGTGTGTTTGTGTGTGTGTGTGTGTGTGTGTGTGTGTGTGCGTGTGTGTGTGTGTGCGTGTGTATGTGTGTGTGTGTCACCCTTACACTCGCCTTCTTAGAAAAGACCCTTTATGAAAGGATAGAGCAAAAGTACGGGCACAATATAAAAACACTCTTCATAAAATCTTGGAAAAGATACCTAGACGACTGCTTTATCCCCTGGAGAACCTCATGGGGGGATATCAAAGAACTCCACACTTTGCTACAAAATCTACACCCAAAAATAAACTTCACACTAGAACAAAGCCCCACAGAACTACCTTTCCTAGACATCCTAGTAACAATTAAAAAACAACAAAATAATCACAGACATCTACCACAAACCCACAGACACTCAACAATAGCTCCACTTCAAAAGCCACCATCCTAAAAACTGTCTAAAATCAATACCCTACTCCCTAGCACGTAGAGTCTGCACAATAGGAACAGACAGGCACCTCCGTTTAACTAGACTGAATGAACTACAAATAACACTGCGGAAAAGAGGATATCCACTACCACTAATACAGAAAGGTATTGAACTGGCTGAAAAAATTTCAATAGACCAACTAAGAATCCCAAAAGAACACAGCAAAGAACAAATTTTAGCATACGTCTCCACACACAACACAAACAACCCAGAACTATTCACACAGATAACAAAAAACCTTATCCTCCTCAATCAGAACGACAAACTAAACAACATACTTAAAATAACAAAAATAATAAAAAGCAAACGCCAACCCCAAAACTTAAAACACATCCTAACTACCTCAAAACTCGTCCCACACACTACAAAAGGGGTTACAAAATGCAACAAACCGCGATGTGGAGTATGTGACATAATAATAGAAGGTAACACATATACATTCAAAAACCCAGCACAAACATTCAAAATAAAAAAGGATCTAAATTGCACCTCCAGAAATGTAGTATATGCCCTAAGATGCACAGCATGCAACAAATCCTACATAGGCGCCACCAAAAATTTCAGCAATAGAGTGGCCTTACATAAGAGCAACATCAAAATTGCAGATAACAGACACCTCTATGTTTCAAAACACGTACACACATGCAGTGGAAACAGCTTCAAAATAATGCCAATCTTCCAAACAGACAATTATTTTTATTTACTTACACAGGAAAAAAACTTCATCACCAGATTCACTCCTGAACTGAACAGAGCCTAATATCAACACACAAAAACATGAAATGCAAGGCACACTCGCATGCACATCCATATACATATACACACCCACACATAAATCAGAACCGACACATTAAAACACACACACGTGCGCGCATACAACCACACACAAACATAACACTCCTATCTCTAATACAACACACTGAACAATACCAACCCTACTTAACCGCGAAACCAACAACACTAGGAAACACCTCGAACCATAGTATAATATTTGTTCCAACACCTCGCTCCCTCCTCAGTCAGTAGAGGAGAACCCCCTCATGACTAAGACAACTATCGTCCCTTCTATCATCCCCCTCTCATACCTATACCTCCTCCAATTGCCCCCCCCTCTGGGGAACAAAATCTTCCCCACACTAGGAACCGATCCTGGGTCTGGCCATACCCACATGGGGAGACAAATAAATAGAAACATTAAAAAATCCCCAATACATATTTTTAAATACACCCCTCTATCTAAACAAACATAATATAAGGAATACCCGAAGAGACTGAAACGAAAAATCACAATACTAAAATTGAAGAATCCAAAAAATAAATATCGAAATAGAATGAAAGCACCCCTACCCTTATTTCAGAAGAGCTGGTCCCCCCCCCTCCTCACGCATACATATTAGTAACGACCTTGGATCACAGTCACCTTCTTAGGGAAGCAAATAACCTCATAATACTATAAAACAGTACACCTATTCTCAAACCAATAAAAGAAAACACACACACACACACTACCCTAAAGGAAAAGGAAAAAAAAACAAGCAGAAAGAGAGAGTGACTACAGCCGAGGTCAGCGGCCTCGACAAGCCCAATAAAAGAGTAATAAAAATTGAACATGCCAATGAATAATAGACACTTACACGCCTCAACCCCTTGGAAACACTTCAAATGAATTACGAAAATGACATTTTTACATCTCCAACACATTTGAAAATAATTTCTGACGAGGACGCTTCACAGAACGTCTGAAACGCGTAAAAACGATTTCAATGATCTAAAAACATTATTAAAATGATACAAACAGAATTCTCAATGGAAAACAAAGACACGGAATAATAATGTTAAAAAATACACATTGTTGGTGACTACTCCCTTATTTAAATATATATATATATATGTATATATCCAAACTCTACAACAAATGTCTTAATGAAGCTTGCTTTCCGGGCTGTTGGAAAACTGCTTCTGTTGTACCAGTATTCAAGAATTCTGGCGAAAGGACAGACCCATCAAATTATCGCCCCATTAGCCTCCTCCCACTTTTTGCCAAAATATTTGAGACCATAATTAACCATGCTCTAGTCCATCATCTTACAGATGCTAAACTACTGACTGACAAACAATATGGATTTAGACAAGCCCGTTCCACAGCAGACATCCTCACTGTGATCTCTGAACGTATATACCATTCACTGGACAAAGCGGGGGAAGGCAGAGCGGTAGCTCTAGATATATCTAAGGCTTTTGACAGGGTATGGCATGAGGGTCTCCTCAGTAAAATCAGATCATACGGTATCACTGGTAGAATACTTAACATAATTAAATCCTTCTTAGATAAGAGAAAAATCCAGGTAGTCCTCGACGGTCGCACATCTAAACAATATGATATAAATGCGGGAGTGCCCCAGGGTTCTATCCTTGGACCTCTATTGTTCCTGATATTCATAAATGACCTCCCCGACAACATTGCCTCTGAGATGGGTATATATGCTGATGACACTACACTCTATGGCAGACACGACAGGAAGACGAATGAACACATTTCTAAAGAAATGGCAGAAACACTAGAGGAAGACCTCCAATCTGTAGTGGAATGGGGACAAAAGTGGTTGGTCGCGTTCAATGCTGCCAAGACTAAACTAGTTTCATTCAATAATTACAAGAAACCCTCTCTACCACCTATAGCAATGGCCAACGACTCTTTATCTGAGAGTCCATCTTTCAAACTCCTTGGCCTAACGTTCACAGGAAACATGAGTTGGAACAATTACATTGAAGGCATTGCCAGGGCCGCTGCAAGAAAGGTAGGCTCTCTCTACCGTGCTAGAAAACTACTAACACCCGAAAGTATCCTGTACCTCTATAAGGCCACCATTCGCCCATGTATGGAGTATTGCTGCCACATCTGGGCTGGTGCATCTGCTACTAGTCTCTCGCTCCTTGACAAGGTTCAAAAGAGAGTCGCAAACCTGATAGGCCCTGAACTCGCATCTAAGCTTCAGCCTCTGTCCCATCGACGAAATGTTGCATCCCTCTGCCTTTTCTACAAGTATTTTAGTGGTGAATGCTCTGACGAACTGCAATCACTTGTGCCCCCACGACGCGAGCACCCTCGACAAACCCGACAGGCTACTAGATCCCACCCCCACACTGTAGAGATCCCTAGATGTAAAAGATCTTTTTACTCCAATAGTTTCTTCCCCAGAACCGCAGGACTCTGGAATTCCATTCCAGGTCCCTGCTTCCCCAACAGTACTGACGTGCAGAAGTTCAAGTGTAACGTGAACCGACACCTTGCTGCCCAAATCCCTACATAGTACCCCAGTAGTTGTTTCCCCTGATAGTAGCCCCCTACACCAAAGTGGCAATTTGCCTTGTTTGGGGTGAAAATGTAAAAAAAAAAAAAAAAAAATGTATATATATATATATATATATATATATATATATATATATATATATATATATATATATGAGAGAGAGAGAGAGATAGATAGAGAGAAAGAGAGTGACATATTGGTTGTTTCGACTTACCTTAAAGTGTATCCTCATCATTTGTGGCCGCTGATATTTGCGAAAGATATTTTGGTAAACACTTCGGAATTGTGGAGTTACAACACAGTAACGCCTTAAATAATCTTCAGGCGCCATATCTGTTCGAAAAAGAATTCATTTTATTTACTTTTCAAATAAATAGTTATCATTTAATAAAAGTGACCATTTCAAGAGTGTGGAGATTAGAAAGGAAAAATAAGAATTGTAATCGAAAATTAGCACTGATCGTCGAATTGGGAGTGGCAGTTTTTGAAGTAAAGAAATAACATTTTTTTTAGATGAAGATTGATTATTCGTAGTAGTTGTATTATTTGGACTACTGTTCTCATTTTGTATATTGAACGTGATTCTTAGAAGGCTTCGGCCGATGTAACCTCCAACTGTCTTCAGGTGCACATTTTCAAACTCCAAAGAACCTGTGATGTAACAAATATAAATTTTAAGTTATAATCAGTTCTGACAGAGTTCGAAGGTTCACTCCTCAGCACGGGCGATACCAAGAATACAATACGGTTATGGCAACGAAAGCATGCTATTCCCCACCCCTGGTCTAAATAAAGGGTTCCGTTCGAAATTCCGTACAGATTACCCAGTTTGATAAGAGACACTTGAAGGCGGTCGGAAGTTACATCGATCGAAACGTTGTGAGAAAAATATATATTAGATAATAAAAGTATGTAATGTAATCTAGCTATAATCGAATTATTTGGGGGCAAATAATGAAAAAAGGATAAGGAATAGAAAATAGAAAAATAGCAGAGAGTTAGGGTTTGCAAATATGTGAAAAGTTTTCTTAAATACAGTTCGAGTGACAGGGATGAAGGCGTTTTAGTTCCAACAATTCCGGCTCATTATGTCGAGGGAGAAATGGCTGTTGCCTTTGATTACCTTCTTGGAGCTTTTTTTCATTAAGCAGTCAAATACACATCAAACGAAGTAAAGGAACTAGAAAAAAGGTGTAGCGCCAAGCGTTTGAGGTCATAAACTGGCTGGCGTGATCCTATAAGGCGCAGTGATGGAATTATACAGGGTGGGCCAAAATAAGGGTCCTATCTTTAAATTTGAATAACTTCCACAAAATAAAAGTCACCAAACTTTATGTGTGTGTAGACTGACCCTTCCGAGATTTTTTTTAAATAAACAAAAAAAATTTTGGCCGAAAAACACTTCTTAAAACTTACATGAATTTATGAATTTTTAAAAATAGGACCCTTATTTTTGGCCCACCCTGTATTTTACTCAATGCGCACAACCCTCAATACAGGGGAGACAACTCTTGACGAATTTATGTGTTTCTTATTGTTACACAGCAGGGGGCGTAAGTCGTCGTCTTCTCGTGCATACCTTTCGGTCCATGCTCAACTCTCCGACTGGCATTCTTCTACTTTCGATGAGTTCGCTAACCTAATTTTTATGGAAACCTCCGAACCTACTTACGTCAGCAAAAAGGTCAAGTTTTGTTTATTGTTAAACTATTTTCGTACACCAGGTTAACTTTTGCTAGTGTAAACATTTCCCATCGCTTCATTTCCTATCGTAAATATCCTAAAATATTTTCTCTTTTTTAAACGAAATATTTGCCATTATTTTATTGTTATAAAATCTAACTAGCTCAACTATGCAAACTAGCTAATGCAACTCAATCTTCACATTCGCAGGGTCCTAATCTTCAGCATCATAAATACCAATAAAAATGGTTACAAAATATAATAGAATTATTGATGCTAAAAACGGAGTCTACCATCGGTTTACTGATCTACATAAAAATCATCTATCTATCTTGTCGAGCTCCTTGCCCGGACCAATGGGACTCTCTCTCTCTCTCTCTCTCTCTCTCTCTCTCTCTCTCTCTCTCTCTCTCTCTCTCTCTCTCTTTCCAGATTTCCCTGTTTTCTATCAGCTGCCTCAGACATTCAGGATCACAGTTGGCATCATGTGCGATTTGCTAGATGTACATGAATCTATGTTGTCCTATGTTTGTGCACCCATGCCGTGGAGTCCACACTAATACATTTCTCACTAGCTCTTTCTTTCTCCTCTGGCAGTGACCAACAAATCATAGATGTCGCTTCCTGATGGAAGTAGATATGGCAGGTAGATTGCCATAAAGTTGCTGCTTCGTGGGATGATCTTGCCAAGATATATTTTACACTTTTCGTAGCATACGGTTGTACGTGCCGTCTAGCTTTCTTTCCAATCTTTTGGTGAGTGTCCAGGTTGTAGAACCGTAAACAAGGACAGACTCCACCACTGCTCTAAAGAACTGCCTTCTCAGTTTGTCAATTAGTCTTGAAGTCCATACTGACCGCAGTTTACCCAATGCAGCCCATGCTTTTGAGATACAAATTTCGATCTCTCTCTCTCTCTCTCTCTCTCTCTCTCTCTCTCTCTCTCTCTGTGTGTGTGTGTGAAAACTATGTCGCTACCCATTCACTTCTTTCTGTGTTCTGCCATCTAAAGCTTTGATTTCCCCCTTCGCATTGAAAGTCATAAACTTTGTCTCACCTGCATTAACGTAAATACTAATGTCATTTGCAGCTAACGAAAAGTCTGCAAATGACATAAAAACAGAAATGACAGCCAGTTGTGTTTGTTGGCGTATATTGACAGCAAGCCGTGTCTGGTGTTGTGTAATGACAACAGTTGTGTTTGTTGGCGTATATTGACAGCAAGCCGTGTCTGGTGTTGTGTAATGACAGCCAGTTGTGTTTGTTGGCGTATATTGACAGCAAGCCGTGTCTGGTGTTGTGTAATGACAGCCAGTTGTGTTTGTTGCCGTATATTGACAGCAAGCCGTGTCTAGTGTTGTGTAATGACAACCAGTTGTGTTTGTTGGCGTATATTGACAGCAAGCCGTGTCTGGTGTTGTGTAATAACAACCAGTTGTGTTTGTTGCCGTATATTGACAGCAAGCCGTGTCTGGTGTTGTGTAATGACAGCCAGTTGTGTTTGTTGGCGTATATTGACAGCAAGCCGTGTCTGGTGTTGTGTAATGACAACCAGTTGTGTTTGTTGGCGTATATTGACAGCAAGCCGTGTCTGGTGTTGTGTAATGACAACAGCTGTGTTTGTTGGCGTATATTGACAGCAAGCCGTGTCTGGTGTTGTGTAATGACAACCAGTTGTGTTTGTTGCCGTATATTGACAGCAAGCCGTGTCTGGTGTTGTGTAATGACAGCCAGTTGTGTTTGTTGGCGTATATTGACAGCAAGCCGTGTCTGGTGTTGTGTAATGACAACCAGTTGTGTTTGTTGGCGTATATTGACAGCAAGCCGTGTCTGGTGTTGTGTAATGACAACAGTTGTGTTTGTTGCCGTATATTGACAGCAAGCCGTGTCTGGTGTTGTGTAATGACAGCCAGTTGTGTTTGTTGCCGTATATTGACAGCAAGCCGTGTCTGGTGTTGTGTAATGACAACAGTTGTGTTTGTTGGCGTATATTGACAGCAAGCCGTGTCTGGTGTTGTGTAATGACAGCCAGTTGTGTTTGTTGCCGTATATTGACAGCAAGCCGTGTCTGGTGTTGTGTAATGACAGCCAGTTGTGTTTGTTGCCGTATATTGACAGCAAGCCGTGTCTGGTGTTGTGTAATGACAGCCAGTTGTGTTTGTTGCCGTATATTGACAGCAAGCCGTGTCTGGTGTTGTGTAATGACAGCCAGTTGTGTTTGTTGGCGTATATTGACAGCAAGCCGTGTCTGGTGTTGTGTAATGACAACAGTTGTGTTTGTTGGCGTATATTGACAGCAAGTCGTGTCTGGTATTGTGTAATGACAACAGCTGTGTTTGTTGGCGTATATTGACAGCAAGCCGTGTCTGGTGTTGTGTAATGACAGCCAGTTGTGTTTGTTGGCGTATATTGACAGCAAGCCGTGTCTGGTGTTGTGTAATGACAGCCAGTTGTGTTTGTTGCCGTATATTGACAGCAAGCCGTGTCTGGTGTTGTGTAATGACAGCCAGTTGTGTTTGTTGGCGTATATTGACAGCAAGCCGTGTCTGGTGTTGTGTAATGACAGCCAGTTGTGTTTGTTGCCGTATATTGACAGCAAGCCGTGTCTGGTGTTGTGTAATGACAACAGTTGTGTTTGTTGGCGTATATTGACAGTAAGCCGTGTCTGGTGTTGTGTAATGACAACCAGTTGTGTTTGTTGCCGTATATTGACAGCAAGCCGTGTCTGGTGTTGTGTAATGACAGCCAGTTGTGTTTGTTGCCGTATATTGACAGCAAGCCGTGTCTGGTGTTGTGTAATGACAGCCAGTTGTGTTTGTTGGCGTATATTGACAGCAAGCCGTGTCTGGTGTTGTGTAATGACAGCCAGTTGTGTTTGTTGCCGTATATTGACAGCAAGCCGTGTCTGGTGTTGTGTAATGACAGCCAGTTGTGTTTGTTGGCGTATATTGACAGCAAGCCGTGTCTGTTGTTGTGTAATGACAGCCAGTTGTGTTTGTTGCCGTATATTGACAGCAAGCCGTGTCTGGTGTTGTGTAATGACAACAGTTGTGTTTGTTGGCGTATATTGACAGTAAGCCGTGTCTGGTGTTGTGTAATGACAACCAGTTGTGTTTGTTGCCGTATATTGACAGCAAGCCGTGTCTGGTGTTGTGTAATGACAGCCAGTTGTGTTTGTTGCCGTATATTGACAGCAAGCCGTGTCTGGTGTTGTGTAATGACAGCCAGTTGTGTTTGTTGGCGTATATTGACAGCAAGCCGTGTCTGGTGTTGTGTAATGACAGCCAGTTGTGTTTTTTGCCTATATTGACAGCAAGCCGTGTCTGGTGTTGTGTAATGACAACAGTTGTGTTTGTTGGCGTATATTGACAGCAAGCCGTGTCTGGTGTTGTGTAATGACAGCCAGTTGTGTTTGTTGCCGTATATTGACAGCAAGCCGTGTCTGGTGTTGTGTAATGACAGCCAGTTGTGTTTGTTGGCGTATATTGACAGCAAGCCGTGTCTGGTGTTGTGTAATGACAACCAGTTGTGTTTGGTGCCGTATATTGACAGCAAGCCGTGTCTGGTGTTGTGTAATGACAACCAGTTGTGTTTGTTGGCGTATATCGACAGCAAGCCGTGTCTGGTGTTGTGTAATGACAACCAGTTGTGTTTGTTGGCGTATATTGACAGCAAGCCGTGTCTGGTGTTGTGTAATGACAACCAGTTGTGTTTGTTGGCGTATATTGACAGCAAGCCGTGTCTGGTGTTGTGTAATGACAACAGGCTGACGTAGCAGACAGAAAGAACGAACATACTAGTGTAAAATACATGTCGGCGACTTATGTGGTAAACGAAGAAAATAAAAAACATTTTATTGCAATGTTTGTGTGGAAGCCCTCATTTCCTTTACGACTGTTTCTATCCTACAATGTTTGCGTAATAGAGACCAACAACGTTACAGAAAGCAACGTTGGATAATTATTCATGATGTCCTGGTGATTTTATATTGATTGTTAACTTATGATCAATTCATGACAAATAATAACATGGAATATTCAACATATGAATTCGTTCAGTTCCACCATCGTCATCAGCAGCTGGTTTGGTGACGTCATAATTTTATAGGGCTTTACACTGTTCAATAATTTCTCAGAGACTCTTGATTGGAAGACAGCATTTTAGGATTTGTTGTCGACAATTAGTCAGATAGAAACTGAACCATTTCGGTGGCCTTTAATCTATCAGGCTGATGTATTCCCTTGGATAGTTCATTCAAAAGTTATAACTAACTCATATTAGTTCGTGTAAAGTACCGGACTGTGTATATCTAAATATATGTTATATAGTGTTTTATATCACGTGTCTCTTTAAAATATGTTTATGTAAATGTTTAATTGTTAATAGAATCGTCTAGTGTGTCTATAGTTCGTGTTATGTACATTGCGAGTGCGGGTGTTCGTTGGTTACACATTAGATATTTTCTCGCGGACAAAGGACAACATACCTTCTTTTATCGTTTCTTTCTCTTTGGGTGGTTGGCAACAGCTTCACGTTCTGTAAACAGGTTATATTTTGTATAACTTTATTTCTTTAATATTTCGTGTCGTGGAGTTTGCAAAGGTTTCTATTGGTTTCTACATCTTTCTAAAATGCGTCCATTTGCGCTCTGGTGGACGTAAAAATAACGGCGGATTCCGAGTTCAATCTCCATACTTCCTCAATTATTTACGTGATTATATCATGACCGCTTCTTTGTTAGTTAAGCATTTTACGTACAAAAAACTCTTATTCCTTATTGTCAATTATAAATATTGTTAACATTATATTGCTGAACTATATTCCAAGTCCTTTGATATTTGTAAATATTTTATTGCGATGTTAAAATATTTCACTCATTGGTAAATTCGAAATCCGTTTTTGTTTCAAATACTACAAATTTCAATAATATTGTACATTCATGAAAATACAATAAATCTAATCTTTAGACGTAACAGATTATCCTGTCAAGCCATAATATTTAATATCAGGATCTAAACTAATATTTTTCAAGAGTTTCTTTTATTTTAAAGATCAAATTAAACTAAATACAGCAAAAACAGGTATTTTTAAAAACATAATAACCGTATAGTCTGATTTATCTCCCTTTGTTAGAAGTTTCGAAAGAATGAACACAAGATTAAATAGGTTTCAAAAGTCATATTAAACGAAATGGGTTTGAATGAACAGGTGACATTTTGTATGTTATCAAATGTAGACCTGTTTATGCCTCTCCTTTTGCTAACCAAATGGAGCATGCAGCGTGAATATTAAGGCAGAACGGGTTATAACAGAATGAATGTTTAGGCAGAACGGGTTATAACAGAATGAATGTTTAGGCAGAACGGGTTATAACAGAATGAATGTTTAGGCAGAACGGGTTATAACAGAATGAATGTTTAGGCAGAACGGGTTATAACAGAATGAATGTTTAGGCAGAACGTTTATAACAGAATGAATGTTTAGGCAGAACGGGTCATAACAGAATGAATGTTTAGGCAGAACGGTTATAACAGAATGAATGTTTAGGCAGAACGTTTATAACAGAATGAATGTTTAGGAAGAACGGGTTATAACAGAATGAATGTTTTGGCAGAACGGTTATAACAGAATGAATGTTTAGGCAGAACGGTTGTAACAGAATGAATGTTTAGGCAGAACGTTTATAACAGAATGAATGTTTAGGCAGAACGGTTATAACAGAATGAATGTTTAGGCAGAACGGGTTATAACAGAATGAATGTTTAGGCAGAACGGGTTATAACAGAATGAATGTTTAGGCAGAACGGGTTATAACAGAATGAATGTTTAGGCAGAACGTTTATAACAGAATGAATGTTTAGGCAAAACGGGTTATAACGGAATGAATGTTTATGAAGAACGGGTTATAACAGAATAAATGTTTAGGAAGAACGGGTTATAACAGAATGAATGTTTAGGCAGAACGTTTATAACAGAATGAATGTTTAGGCAAAACGGGTTATAACAGAATTAATGTTTAGGAAGAACGGGTTATAACAGAATGAATGTTTAGGCAGAACGTTTATAACAGAATGAATGTTTAGGCAGAACGGTTGTAACAGAATGAATGTTTAGGCAGAACGTTTATAACAGAATGAATGTTTAGGCAGAACGGGTTATAACAGAATGAATGTTTAGGCAGAACGGTTATAACAGAATGAATGTTTAGGCAGAACGTTTATAACAGAATGAATATTTAGGCAGAACGGGTCATAACAGAATGAATGTTTAGGCAGAACGGTTATAACAGAATGAATGTTTAGGCAGAACGGTTGTAACAGAATGAATCTTTAGGCAGAACGGTTGTAACAGAATGAATGTTTAGGCAGAACGGGTTATAACAGAATGAATCTTTAGGAATAACGGGTTATAACAGAATGAATGTTTAGGCAGAACGGTTATAACAGAATGAATGTTTAGGCAGAACGGTTATAACAGAATGAATGTTTAGGCAGAACGGTTGTAACAGAATGAATGTTTAGGCAGAACGTTTATAACAGAATGAATATTTAGGCAGAACGGGTTATAACAGAATGAATGTTTAGGCAGAACGGGTTATAACAGAATGAATGTTTAGGCAGAACGGTTGTAACAGAATGAATGTTTAGGCAGAACGGTTGTAACAGAATGAATGTTTAGGCAGAACGTTTATAACAGAATGAATCTTTAGGAAGAACGGGTTATAACAGAATGAATGTTTAGGCAGAACGGTTATAACAGAATGAATGTTTAGGCAGAACGGTTATAACAGAATGAATGTTTAGGCAGAACGTTTATAACAGAATGAATATTTAGGCAGAACGGTTATAACAGAATGAATGTTTAGGCAGAACGGTTGTAACAGAATGAATGTTTAGGCAGAACGTTTATAACAGAATGAATGTTTAGGCAGAACGGGTTATAACAGAATGAATCTTTAGGAAGAACGGGTTATAACAGAATGAATGTTTAGGAAGAACGGTTATAACAGAATGAATGTTTAGGAAGAACGGTTATAACAGAATGAATGTTTAGGCAGAACGGTTATAACAGAATGAATGTTTAGGAAGAACGGGTTATAACAGAATGAATCTTTAGGAAGAACGGGTTATAACAGAATGAATGTTTAGGCAGAACGGTTATAACAGAATGAATGTTTAGGAAGAACGGGTTATAACAGAATGAATCTTTAGGAAGAACGGGTTATAACAGAATGAATGTTTAGGCAGAACGGTTATAACAGAATGAATGTTTAGGAAGAACGGTTATAACAGAATGAATGTTTAGGAAGAACGGTTATAACAGAATGAATGTTTAGGAAGAACGGTTATAACAGAATGAATGTTTAGGAAGAACGGTTATAACAGAATGAATGTTTAGGAAGAACGGTTATAACAGAATGAATGTTTAGGAAGAACGGTTATAACAGAATGAATGTTTAGGAAGAACGGGTTATAACAGAATGAATGTTTAGGAAGAACGGTTATAACAGAATGAATGTTTAGGAAGAACGGTTATAACAGAATGAATGTTTAGGAAGAACGGGTTATAACAGAATGAATGTTTAGGAAGAACGGTTATAACAGAATGAATGTTTAGGAAGAACGGTTATAACAGAATGAATGTTTAGGAAGAACGGGTTATAACAGAATGAATGTTTAGGAAGAACGGTTATAACAGAATGAATGTTTAGGAAGAACGGGTTATAACAGAATGAATGTTTAGGAAGAACGGTTATAACAGAATGAATGTTTAGGAAGAACGGTTATAACAGAATGAATGTTTAGGAAGAACGGTTATAACAGAATGAATGTTTAGGAAGAACGGTTATAACAGAATGAATGTTTAGGAAGAACGGTTATAACAGAATGAATGTTTAGGAAGAACGGTTATAACAGAATGAATGTTTAGGAAGAACGGTTATAACAGAATGAATGTTTAGGAAGAACGGGTTATAACAGAATGAATGTTTAGGCAGAACGGTTATAACAGAATGAATGTTTAGGAAGAACGGTTATAACAGAATGAATGTTTAGGAAGAACGGTTATAACAGAATGAATGTTTAGGAAGAACGGGTTATAACAGAATGAATGTTTAGGAAGAACGGTTATAACAGAATGAATGTTTAGGAAGAACGGGTTATAACAGAATGAATGTTTAGGAAGAACGGTTATAACAGAATGAATGTTTAGGAAGAACGGTTATAACAGAATGAATGTTTAGGAAGAACGGTTATAACAGAATGAATGTTTAGGAAGAACGGTTATAACAGAATGAATTTTTAGGAAGAACGGTTATAACAGAATGAATGTTTAGGAAGAACGGTTATAACAGAATGAATGTTTAGGAAGAACGGTTATAACAGAATGAATGTTTAGGAAGAACGGGTTATAACAGAATGAATGTTTAGGAAGAACGGTTATAACAGAATGAATGTTTAGGAAGAACGGTTATAACAGAATGAATGTTTAGGAAGAACGGGTTATAACAGAATGAATGTTTAGGAAGAACGGTTATAACAGAATGAATGTTTAGGAAGAACGGTTATAACAGAATGAATGTTTAGGAAGAACGGGTTATAACAGAATGAATGTTTAGGAAGAACGGTTATAACAGAATGAATGTTTAGGAAGAACGGGTTATAACAGAATGAATGTTTAGGAAGAACGGTTATAACAGAATGAATGTTTAGGAAGAACGGTTATAACAGAATGAATGTTTAGGAAGAACGGTTATAACAGAATGAATGTTTAGGAAGAACGGTTATAACAGAATGAATGTTTAGGAAGAACGGTTATAACAGAATGAATGTTTAGGAAGAACGGTTATAACAGAATGAATGTTTAGGAAGAACGGGTTATAACAGAATGAATGTTTAGGAAGAACGGTTATAACAGAATGAATGTTTAGGAAGAACGGTTATAACAGAATGAATGTTTAGGAAGAACGGGTTATAACAGAATGAATGTTTAGGAAGAACGGTTATAACAGAATGAATGTTTAGGAAGAACGGTTATAACAGAATGAATGTTTAGGAAGAACGGGTTATAACAGAATGAATGTTTAGGAAGAACGGTTATAACAGAATGAATGTTTAGGAAGAACGGGTTATAACAGAATGAATGTTTAAGAAGAACGGTTATAACAGAATGAATGTTTCGGAAGAACGGTTATAACAGAATGAATGTTTAGGAAGAACGGTTATAACAGAATGAATGTTTAGGAAGAACGGTTATAACAGAATGAATGTTTAGGCAGAACGGTTATAACAGAATGAATGTTTAGGCAGAACGGGTTATAACAGAATGAATCTTTAGGAAGAACGGGTTATAACAGAATGAATGTTTAGGCAGAACGGTTATAACAGAATGAATGTTTAGGAAGAACGGTTATAACAGAATGAATGTTTAGGAAGAACGGTTATAACAGAATGAATGTTTAGGCAGAACGGTTATAACAGAATGAATGTTTAGGCAGAACGGTTGTAACAGAATGAATGTTTAGGCAGAACGGTTGTAACAGAATGAATGTTTAGGCAGAACGGTTATAACAGAATGAATGTTTAGGCAGAACGGTTATAACAGAATGAATGTTTAGGCAGAACGTTTATAACAGAATGAATGTTTAGGCAGAACGGGTTATAACAGAATGAATCTTTAGGAAGAACGGGTTATAACAGAATGAATGTTTAGGCAGAACGGTTATAACAGAATGAATGTTTAGGAAGAACGGTTATAACAGAATGAATGTTTAGGCAGAACGGTTATAACAGAATGAATGTTTAGGCAGAACGGTTGTAACAGAATGAATGTTTAGGCAGAACGGTTGTAACAGAATGAATGTTTAGGCAGAACGGTTATAACAGAATGAATGTTTAGGCAGAACGGTTATAACAGAATGAATGTTTAGGCAGAACGGTTGTAACAGAATGAATGTTTAGGCAGAACGGTTGTAACAGAATGAATGTTTAGGCAGAACGGTTGTAACAGAATGAATCTTTAGGAAGAACGGTTATAACAGAATGAATGTTTAGGAAGAACGGTTATAACAGAATGAATGTTTAGGCAGAACGGGTTATAACAGAATGAGTGATTAGGCAAAACGGGTTATAACAGAATGAATGTTTAGGCAGAACGGTTATAACAGAATGAATGTTTAGGCAGAACGGTTATAACAGAATGAATGTTTAGGCAGAACGGTTATAACAGAATGAATGTTTAGGCAGAACGGTTATAACAGAATGAATGTTTAGGCAGAACGGTTATAACAGAATGAATGTTTAGGCAGAACGGTTGTAACAGAATGAATGTTTAGGCAGAACGGTTGTAACAGAATGAATGTTTAGGCAGAACGGTTATAACAGAATGAATGTTTAGGCAGAACGGTTATAACAGAATGAATGTTTAGGCAGAACGGTTATAACAGAATGAATGTTTAGGCAGAACGGTTGTAACAGAATGAATGTTTAGGCAGAACGTTTATAACAGAATGAATGTTTAGGCAGAACGGGTTATAACAGAATGAATGTTTAGGCAGAACGGTTATAACAGAATGAATGTTTAGGCAGAACGTTTATAACAGAATGAATATTTAGGCAGAACGGGTCATAACAGAATGAATGTTTAGGCAGAACAGTTATAACAGAATGAATGTTTAGGCAGAACGGTTGTAACAGAATGAATGTTTAGGCAGAACGGTTGTAACAGAATGAATGTTTAGGCAGAACGGGTTATAACAGAATGAATCTTTAGGAAGAACGGGTTATAACAGAATGAATGTTTAGGCAGAACGGTTGTAACAGAATGAATGTTTAGGCAGAACGGTTGTAACAGAATGAATGTTTAGGCAGAACGGGTTATAACAGAATGAATGTTTAGGCAGAACGGTTATAACAGAATGAATGTTTTGGCAGAACGGTTATAACAGAATGAATGTTTAGGCAGAACGGTTATAACAGAATGAATGTTTAGGCAGAACGGTTATAACAGAATGAATGTTTAGGCAGAACGGTTATAACAGAATGAATGTTTAGGCAGAACGGTTGTAACAGAATGAATGTTTAGGCAGAACGGTTGTAACAGAATGAATGTTTAGGCAGAACGGTTATAACAGAATGAATGTTTAGGCAGAACGGTTATAACAGAATGAATGTTTAGGCAGAACGGTTATAACAGAATGAATGTTTAGGCAGAACGGTTATAACAGAATGAATGTTTAGGCAGAACGGTTGTAACAGAATGAATGTTTTGGCAGAACGTTTATAACAGAATGAATGTTTAGGCAGAACGGTTGTAACAGAATGAATGTTTAGGCAGAACGTTTATAACAGAATGAATGTTTAGGCAGAACGGTTATAACAGAATGAATGTTTAGGCAGAACGGTTATAACAGAATGAATGTTTAGGCAGAACGGTTATAACAGAATGAATGTTTAGGCAGAACGGTTATAACAGAATGAATGTTTTGGCAGAACGGTTATAACAGAATGAATGTTTAGGCAGAACGGTTATAACAGAATGAATGTTTAGGCAGAACGGTTATAACAGAATGAATGTTTAGGCAGAACGGTTATAACAGAATGAATGTTTAGGCAGAACGGTTGTAACAGAATGAATGTTTTGGCAGAACGGTTATAACAGAATGAATGTTTTGGCAGAACGGTTATAACAGAATGAATGTTTTGGCAGAACGGTTGTAACAGAATGAATGTTTAGGCAGAACGGTTATAACAGAATGAATGTTTTGGCAGAACGGTTATAACAGAATGAATGTTTAGGCAGAACGGTTATAACAGAATGAATGTTTAGGCAGAACGGTTATAACAGAATGAATGTTTAGGCAGAACGGTTATAACAGAATGAATGTTTAGGCAGAACGGTTGTAACAGAATGAATGTTTTGGCAGAACGGTTATAACAGAATGAATGTTTTGGCAGAACGGTTATAACAGAATGAATGTTTTGGCAGAACGGTTGTAACAGAATGAATGTTTAGGCAGAACGGTTATAACAGAATGAATGTTTTGGCAGAACGGTTATAACAGAATGAATGTTTTGGCAGAACGGTTATAACAGAATGAATGTTTTGGCAGAACGGTTATAACAGAATGAATGTTTTGGCAGAACGGTTGTAACAGAATGAATGTTTTGGCAGAACGGTTGTAACAGAATGAATGTTTAGGCAGAACGGTTATAACAGAATGAATGTTTTGGCAGAACGGTTATAACAGAATGAATGTTTTGGCAGAACGGTTATAACAGAATGAATGTTTTGGCAGAACGGTTGTAACAGAATGAATGTTTTGGCAGAACGGTTATAACAGAATGAATGTTTTGGCAGAACGGTTATAACAGAATGAATGTTTTGGCAGAACGGTTGTAACAGAATGAATGTTTAGGCAGAACGGTTATAACAGAATGAATGTTTTGGCAGAACGGTTATAACAGAATGAATGTTTTGGCAGAACGGTTATAACAGAATGAATGTTTTGGCAGAACGGTTATAACAGAATGAATGTTTTGGCAGAACGGTTATAACAGAATGAATGTTTTGGCAGAACGGTTGTAACAGAATGAATGTTTAGGCAGAACGGTTATAACAGAATGAATGTTTTGGCAGAACGGTTATAACAGAATGAATGTTTTGGCAGAACGGTTATAACAGAATGAATGTTTTGGCAGAACGGTTGTAACAGAATGAATGTTTAGGCAGAACGGTTATAACAGAATGAATGTTTTGGCAGAACGGTTATAACAGAATGAATGTTTAGGCAGAACGGTTATAACAGAATGAATGTTTAGGCAGAACGGTTATAACAGAATGAATGTTTAGGCAGAACGGTTATAACAGAATGAATGTTTAGGCAGAACGGGTTATAACAGAATGAATGTTTTGGCAGAACGGTTATAACAGAATGAATGTTTTGGCAGAACGGTTATAACAGAATGAATGTTTTGGCAGAACGGTTGTAACAGAATGAATGTTTAGGCAGAACGGTTATAACAGAATGAATGTTTTGGCAGAACGGTTATAACAGAATGAATGTTTTGGCAGAACGGTTATAACAGAATGAATGTTTTGGCAGAACGGTTGTAACAGAATGAATGTTTAGGCAGAACGGTTATAACAGAATGAATGTTTTGGCAGAACGGTTATAACAGAATGAATGTTTAGGCAGAACGGTTATAACAGAATGAATGTTTAGGCAGAACGGTTATAACAGAATGAATGTTTAGGCAGAACGGTTATAACAGAATGAATGTTTAGGCAGAACGGGTTATAACAGAATGAATGTTTAGGCAGAACGGTTATAACAGAATGAATGTTTAGGCAGAACGTTTATAACAGAATGAATATTTAGGCAGAACGGGTCATAACAGAATGAATGTTTAGGCAGAACGGTTATAACAGAATGAATGTTTAGGCAGAACGTTTATAACAGAATGAATATTTAGGCAGAACGGGTCATAACAGAATGAATGTTTAGGCAGAACGGGTCATAACAGAATGAATGTTTAGGCAGAACGGGTTATAACAGAATGAATGTTTAGGCAGAACGGGTTATAACAGAATGAATGTTTGGGCAGAACCGTCACGCAGGTGTTAACAGTTGAAATAGACGTTTGGAATGTTCGATTTCGATACTACTTGTCCATTCTTAGTGACTTTATCTGCTATCTAGACCCTCCACGTGTAGAACCTGAACTGCATAAATATCTGTTTTTCATCCATAGGGGAAACGTTATTATGATTGTTATTAAACATACATTTATTGTTTTAACAGTAAATACCGTTACACACACACACACACACACACATACACACACACATATATATATATATTTGTGTGTGCATGTGTATACATATATATATACACACACACATGTATACATGTATGTATAATGCATATATATAGATATATCCACATATACATACATGAAATAAAATGGAGGTGGAAGGACCTGGATATTCAACGTTTCGCCCGATTTATGCGGACTTCTTCAAGAGGGATGGTTATTGACTTGAAGAAGCTCGCATAAATCGGGCGAAACGTTGAATATCCAGGTCCTTCAACCTCCATTTTATTTCATATCGTCGGATTTAATCCAGCTCAACAATCATATATATACATATAAATGTACATACATACATATATATATGCAGATATACACATATACATACATATATGTACACATATATATATACACATATACATACATATATATAGAGAGAGAGAAAGAGAGAGAGAGAGAGAGAGAGAGAAATAAAAAGGAACAAACCGACTTATGTGTTCTCAACGTTTCGTTTTTATTTCAAGACTTAACAGGAAGTCTCCAAATAAAGACGAAACGTTGATGAACACATAAATCGGTTTGTTCCTTTTTATTTCTATATTTTGTCTGAATACGATTACCATTATTCTCACTATATACATATATACACATATGTATACAATTATATATACATCTACACATATCTACATACACATATAATTAGATATATATACATATATATGCACACATATATGCATACATATATACCCATGTAAATACATATATACACATACATATATACACATGTACATGCATACATATACACACATATACATATATATATACATATGTATACATATACATACATATATACATACGAACATATACATACACATATACTTACTTATATATACATATATATACACATATATGCACACATATACATCTATATACATATATATATTCATATATATGCACACACATATATATACATATGTCTCTGTCTGTCTGTCTGTCTGTCTGTCTGTCTGTTTCTCTCTCTCTCTCTCTCTCTCTCTCTCTCTCTCTCTCTCTCTCTCTCTCTCTCTCTCTCTCTCGGGCAGTCTGTCGATTTCGATGATGACGCGGAGGTTGATTAGTGTCCGTGTCGATAGTGCGATGTGAGGCTGATCGGAGCTCTGAAACCCCGGCCTCAGATGTGATACCTGATGGCAGGAAATCCGCGTAATGGCGCCCGTAGTCGCGCTCTTTTTGCTTCCTGAGTAACCCCGAACAAGGCACAGTGCCACTTTGATGTAGAGGGCTACTATCGGGGGCATAAGTTGCAGGGATACTATGTAGGGAGTTGGGCAGCAAGATGTTCGTTCATATTACACTTGAACTTCAGTTACAAGAGCTTGTAATTCGTCGGAGCATTCACTATTAAAATACTTGTAGAACAAACACGCAACATTTCGTTTAAGACAACTTAATATGTTAAGATGTAACATACAACGTTACACTCCCCGTTAACTTAATATATGTTCACATCTTTATATGCCTCAGTCGCCGAAACCTATTTACTATCGAACATATTTCTTATACTCTCCTTTATCCTCACATTTCTCAAGCGCAGTTCACAGATGTTATACTTGTCATCACACTAGATAGATAAAGAGTAACATAGCATAAGTGAGCGTCGGGAAAATGTCAGTGAAAAATAAATGAAGCGATTTTTAATATGAAACTTAATGACTTATGCTTAATTCGCTTGCGTCAAATGACATTTACATTCTCGATTACTAGAATAAGAGATTACCAGTATTGGATTTGCCGAACATTATTAGTCTTTCAGATATTTACATTTTTCTTAATTTTTTAAAATGTACTGAACCCCTTAATTTTAAAATTTTATAATGTGATAAATCAAATAACTTTGACAAGAAATAAAGACGACAATTAATGCAGCTTACAAAATGTCTGATTTCAACAAATAATTCCTTGTATGAAGAGCACCATGTTCCTGAAACAAAACGCATATATAAACTCACCGCAAATTCAAATAAGTGACCCCCTCCCTAAAATGCTTACCTTGCAGAACACGTCCATCAATTGGTAACTCGAAACGACATGCTCGAAAAGAAAATTCCAATTGTTCTTGCAGCCATGATTGAATCTCGTTGCTCTAAAATGGAAATTGAATGCACCATCGTTAACCATTGTTCGTGAAGTAATTACGCATTTTGTGCGGTAAAATACTTGATTATTTATATTTCTTTTAATATTCATTATTTTTTAAATATTTTGCTATTTTATTTATTTTTATTATTTATTATTTGTTGTTAAAACTTTTATCTAGTAAATTGAGATTTTTGTCTGATATAAATTCATAAACAAGGACTATGATGACGTAGAATTAATATTCGTACTTTTATATTTCATCATCGATATTTCTCTAAGATAATCAGCAATATATATATATATATATATATATATATATATATTTACTATTTTTAAAACAGTAATCTCAGGATATGTATGTTTCGAGGTTACTATGTATCATCAGCGTAGTTTGACTGTGTTTCTCTAAGAATCGAACCCTGAACCATGTGTATCATAGTCCGGCACGTTTAACCATTACGCCACGAAATCCTAGACAAAATTCCCTTTTTATTTCTATCGTTTATATACTTATGTAGATTTCTTATTGATTTTTTTAAACGAGGTTTTTGTTTGGACTCAGATAAATAATATTCATTTAGTATTTTTTATTTTTAATGATATATATATATATATATATATATATATATATATATATATATATAGAGAGAGAGAGAGAGAGAAAGAAAAGTAAAGAATATAAGCATGAAAGGGAAATAATTGGGGGATTTTATTGAAAGCAGACGAGTGCCGTACAATTTTATTGTGTTTATGGGGGGCAAAAAATAAGACTAAAATTAAACAGAAATTAAAACAAGTGAATTTAT
Source organism: Euprymna scolopes (assembly GCF_053919585.1). Lineage (NCBI taxonomy): Eukaryota > Metazoa > Mollusca > Cephalopoda > Sepiida > Sepiolidae > Euprymna > Euprymna scolopes. Next base: position 199,854,570 of record NC_136482.1, read on the forward strand.
TGAAAGTCTGGAAAAATCATGGATTACAATAGAAAAATGCGAGCATGAAAAGTAATATGATTAAGCTTAAAAATAGAAAAGTAAAAGACTAGTTGTTAAAACGAAAAAACAAGGACAAAATATTCTAGTAAAAATATAATAAATTTATAATTTAAAATATTGCAGCATTAAGAATTCTTATTAAAATTCAATTTATAACATTATATAATCAATTCTTAGTGCTGCAATATTTTAAGTTATAAATTTATTATAGTTTTAACAACTAGTCCTTTACTAGCTTAACTATATTAATTTTCATGCTCGAATTTTTCTATTATAAATTTTTATATATATATATATATATATATATATATATATATATATATATATATATATTGTTTCAACATTGATTGAACACGACAGAGTTATTCTTTTTCCGATTTTTCAGGATATCGTTTCCATTCGCCGAGCGGCTTTTTCATTTCAGCTGGTATATTGTATAAAATGGCGCCCAAAAAGTTGTTGTTAAACCATATTCTACTACAGCACTTTCTATCGATTCAAAGGAAAAGAAAGAGAAAACGATAACAATATCAATTACTCCAGACGACGATCGGATGCACCGATAGAAAGCGCTTGAGAAGAATATGGCTGAACAACAACTTTTGGACGCCATTTTATGCAATATGCCAACTGAAATTATATGTATATATGTATATATATATATATATATATATATATATATATATATATAAATATGCATACAAATAGAAAATTGAAAATTACATTAACATTACTCGCTGTGTTCATCTGTCCGAAAAAACTAACAATATTTTTTGTCTGTGGTTTGTTCGTTGTTCCGTTCTGAAATGAGAATGAAAAATATTACAAATGAATACAATGTTAATTATCATTGATATAGTTTCACTTATATACGAATAGATACAATATATATATATATATATATATATATATATATATATATATATACAATATATACAATATATATAAATATATACAATATATATATACAATATATACAATATATATATATAAATATATAAAAATATATGCAATATATATAAAATATATACAATATATACAACATTTATAATATATACAATGTATAAAATATATACAATATATACAAATATATACAATATATATATAGTATATAAAAATATATAAAATATATACAATATATATACAATATATACAAATATATACAATATATATACGATATATACAATATATACAAATATATAAAAATATATACAATATATACAAATATATACAATATATACAAATAAATACAATATGTAATATATACAAATATATTCAATATATACAAATATATACAATATATACAAATATATACAATATATACAAATATATATAATATGTAAAATATAATATATATAAATATATACAACATATACAAATATATACAATATATACAAATATATACAATATATGTAATAGATATAATATATACAATATATACAAATATATACAATATTTACAAATTTACACTGATATATAAAATATATATAAATATATACAATATATATAAATATATGCAATATATACAAATATATAAAATATATATGCAATGTATACAAATATATACAATATATACAAATATATTCAATATATATAAATATATACTATATATACAAAGATATACAATATATAAAATGTATACAAATATATACAATATATACAAATATATTCAATATATATAAATATATACTATATATATACAAAGATATACAATATATAAAATGTATACAAAGATATACAATATATAAAATATATACAAAGATATACAATATATACAGATAATGGGAACTTAAAGAAAGACAAGCAAACATATGTAGAGACCTAGACGATCCATGTAGATTATGCAATCATGAAAAATTTGCTATCCAACTTTAAAGAACCTCAACATCTATTAAACTGTAGGAGAGAAATAGTGAACAACTGTGCTCACAGGATAAACTTTACTCTAGGATAGTGACACAAAATAATTTTAAAATTAACAATAGAAAATAAATAAACATACATAGATCTCTCATTACCCCCTCTCTATTTTCTTTTCTCTGTACCATTCACTCCCCCTCCCCCTCACTATATCCACATATCTCCACCCAAGCCTACCTGAATCTGCTACCCTCCCCCACACACACACAATACAACCTAATATACTTTAAACTTAAAAACTGAAATATTGTCATTACCTGCCTTCCCCCTCCATTATCTCCTACCCCAACACCCCCTCCTTTTTCTTTCTCTTCCCCCCCGTACTCCTCCTAAAAACAATTCTTCCTAATACTAACCAACCATTTCTGTAAGGTCTGGCGAAGCTGTTAGATCGTAATCACGGTCCAACATCCGAAACATATGTAACCAAACAGATAAAACGGTAATAAAAAAATAAAACACATATTTGCTCTGCAATAGTATTGAGCACTCTCTTCAGGTTTTTACTAATTACCAGTTTTACCATATATATATATATATAAAGTGAAAGTGTCTGTCTGTTTGTCTGTCTGTCTGTGTACATTTCCCTACACAATAACTGTCAATTTTTAGTCTACAGACTCGAAATTTGATATACAGGTTATGGTGATTTGGGAAAATCAGAAATTTGGCTGTTAAGACCTTTGAGAACTCTACCAAACTCCTCCGCCAATTTTGGGTATAAACAATTGAAATTTTAGATATAGGTTTCTTGGACATGAATCTAACTTAACAACTTGATTTGAGCCCAAAATAATAAATGTTAAGGGGTCATAATAGGGGTCAAAGTTAAAGGATTGACCGTTTTTTTTTTGTTGTTTTTTTGCTCAACATACACCTCCAAACACCCGGGCAAAGTTATTAAGTTAGATCCATGTCCAAGGAACCATATATCTAAAATTTCAAGTGTTTAGACCCAAAATTGTCGGAGGAGTTTGGTAACGTTCTCAAAGGTCAAATCGTTCAACTTTGACCCCTTAACGGCCAAATTTCTGGCCGAAAACCGATTACAAAGATTTTCCCAAATCTCAACACCCTGTATATCAAATTTCGAGTTTGCAGACTGAAAATTAACAGAGTTATTACGTAGGGAAATGTACACAGACACACACAGACACGCTCACTTTTATATATATATATATATATATATATATATATATATATATATATATATATATATATATATATATATATATTCCAAACTAGACGGTACTGGATATGACCTTAAACTATATCCGATGGTAAGGCCCCAACTTGTGGGATATGGTACTCATGCAGAGAGCGAGCCAAACGTAACTCAGCACACGCTTGACTTTCCTCGTCCTTTCCTTGTCCCTCAGTCCTCATGCAAATGAGTGCGTTTTCTGACAAAGGGTGAAGAAAAAGCTGCTTTAAAGGTCGGTAGTACTTGGTAAACAGTAGTCTGAGATGTCGGAAATTTTTCTGCCTCTATGTCTATCCTTGTGGCCATGTCACTAGTAAAGGTGCTGGAGGTAAACGTTTTGTCTGGGCTGACGTTATCCGCCTGATAGTCAGGAACCCGAACCTTTGATTAACCACTAAGGAACCTGTCCTATCAGCAGGCGCAAAGTACTGGGACTGCTGTATTGCCATTTGGTGAATGGACTCTGGACCATACAGTAGTTTATGGTAGAGTCTCTTGATGCCATACTAGTGGGTAATTGTTACGGCTTTACTTTTTCGTGTACTACAAAAAAAAAAAATTTCCTGTCTTTTTCTCTCTTACTTTCTCTGTCTGTACTGCTCTAACCAAGTATGCCGACCTGTTCCACAAATCCCAAAACCTCAACATGAAACATCTCAAAAAAAAAAAATTCGAATAAACCTAGAACCCCTTCTTCCAGCATAGACCCCTACTACCATGTCTCTTTCTCCAACATCAGGAGTCTATGTTCCAACCTTCCAGAGGTTGAAACCCAATTACAAGAGGCGACACCGGACATATTCTTTCTAAGTGAAACTGGAACAGGGCCGACCACTTCGCTAGATGAGTTCATAATTAATGGATACTCTAACTTAACATCTAAATCTGACCCTCAAGATCGCCATGGGCATGGAATATGTGCCTACATTAAGGATGGCTTTCCATGTGGCAGGGATATCTCTAGAGAAGATCCTAATTTACCCTATATGTGCTTCCAGGTTACACTTGCTTACACCACTGCATTCATATTTGCCCTCGCATCGGCCCCGCAACAGCGGAGTTACTGTCTTTAAGTGCATATCTGAGAAAATAGACCACATCCTGTCTGCACACCCGTCGGCTAACATCCACATCTGTGGTGACTTCAACATCCATAACGTGGAATGGCTGACCCATTCAAATAAGACGGACGATGAGGGGAGGTTTTGTCATGATTTTGCCATTGCTTATGACCTCACTCAGATTGTTCGCGAGCCCACCCGTGTGCCGCATACTACAAGTCAATATGCAAGTCTCATAGACATTTTTCTCTCAACTTCCCCTGAGCTATGTTCATGTTCTGTTCTTTCTCCTAGGATCCTCCGACCACTCCGTCGTATCAGTTAAGATAAAAATGAAATGTAATAAGTCCTCAGACGTACCCCTCCACCATACTGTATACCGATACTCCATGGCTGACTGGGATAGCTTCCATACATTCATATCTGATTTACCTCTGCACTCCATGTTTAAAAAGGAAGTGTCCTCTATAGTATCAGACCTGACCGAATGGTTAATTGTAGGCATAGACCGATTCATACCATCTAAAAATTCCAACAATAACCTAACAGCCAGCCATGGTTTTCCCCAGAATGTGCTGCTGCCATCGCGCACAGAAATCACTTTTTCCATAGCTACCAACGTAACAAATGCACTAAGACTAAAGCTGCTTTCAGGAACGCCAGCAACCACTGTAAAAGAGTAATTAAAAAATGCAAGAGAGCTATATGCTCAGTCCGTTAAATCCAAAGTAGCTGAGCAGCGGCTTGGTTCCCACCAGTTTTGGCAAATAACAAATAGGATCCTGAACAGAAGTGTGCGTTCTATCCCAACCATCATCAATGGACCAGAGGTCATCTCCTCAGCTTCAGACAAGGCCAAACTATTTGCAAAGAACTTTGCAGTTAATTCTACCCTATGTGACGAAGGCCATCAACTCCCCATATTTCCTCCTATAACACACAACACGCTAGGTAACATACACATATCTGTGCATGAGGTCGCCAAGCTAATCAAGAACCTTGATTCCAGTAAAGCAACTGGCCCTAACGGCATCCCAATTATAGTGTTAAAAAAGCTTCAAACAGAACTTGCTCCCATACTTACGAAACTGTTTAAGCGTTGTCTTAAGGAGAAGTGCTTTCCAGCACCCTGGAAAACCTCATCAGTATGCCCTGTATTTAAGAACTCAGGTGATAAGTCATCTCCCTCTCAGTACAGACCAATAAGTCTCCTGTGTGTCATGAGTAAGTTGCTGGAATCCATATAAAATAGAGAATTAGTCAACTACCTCAGCAGAAATAACCTTCTTAGTGACACACAATATGGTTTCCGTTCTGCAAGATCTACCGCAGATGTGCTAACGGTTATATCTCAGGGTTAGCGAATCTCTTAACAAAGGCTTCCTTTCCAGGGCAATTGCTCTTGACATATCAAAGGCTTTCGACAAGGTATGACATAAAGGCCTACTTCACAAGATCTCCAGCTACGGTATAACTGGAAATATTCTCTCTATCATTAAATCATTTCTCTTTGATAGGCTCATAAGAGTAGTGGTTGATGGACAAAAATCAGAGGCCTGCAGTATTAATGCTGGAGTCCCTCAAGGGTCCATTCTGGGCCCAACTCTCTTCCTGATCTGCATCAATGATCTCCCTAAACACATACTTACTTAAATCTTTCGTTGAAATCTATGCTGATGACACGACCATCTACAGCAACACATCAAAGACTGTAAATGACAAAGCTCTCTCTGATTCCCTCTCCTCTGATCTCGAACGAGTGGTTCAGTGGGGGAAGATGTGGCTGGTTACCTTTAATACATCTAAAGCCAAACTCCTATCCTTACATCATCAACGCTCTGATCCTCATCTGGCATCAATTGAAATGGATGGCTCTCGTCTAGGAGAAGCCCCATGTTTTTACAAGCTTCTGGGCTTGACCTTCACTCCTGATCTGAAAAGGAACACATACATCAAGTCTGTTGCCAAGGTCGCTGGAAAGATGGTGGGATCCTTCTACCGCCCCAGAAGATATCTCACTACTGATGCAATTCTATCTATATAAAAGTCAAGTACGTCCAAGGATGGAATACTGCTGCCATATCTGGGCAGGAGCTGCTAAAAACAGCCTATCCTGCCTTGACAGAGTACAAAATATACTTCGTGGCTTAGTGGGGGATGTCCTTTTCTCTTCCCCGGAACCTCTCTCCCACAGAAGAGACGTTGCAAGCCTATCTTTGTTTTATCGTTATTACCATGGCAGGTGCTCGTCTGAACTCCAATCTCTGGTCCCTCCCTCGCCAATCTTTTACAAAAAACACCCGTCTAGCTGAATCCACTGTCAAAAACTTTCCCCACTCTTTATCTATGCCTAAATCAAAACGTAGATTCCATGAACAAAGCTTCTTTCTCAGAACTGCACGCCTGTGGAACTCTGTTCCGTCTGCCTGATTCCCTCCTGACTACAACTTGGATGTCTTCAAGTCCAACGTAAACAAATTCCTGATGAACCACCCCCTTAAGTAGACACTTTAAATATCCACACTAACGTACTGTACTTACAATAACCCTTATCCCTGAGTGGCTTCCGGGCCTTGATAAGTGGTGACCACCTTGTAAAAAAAAAAAAAGAGTAAACCTAGCGTCGCCGAGGAAATTAAGCTGTCTGACATAACATAAAGCTGAGCCAATGACAATGTAGCACGATGTTTTTCAACGCAATGTCGTTTGCGCGAGTTGAAAATTCAAAGCAGCAGACGACAATTTTGAAGAAAAGAAAACAAATTAGTAAAAAAAATGCTCACCATTTCGTACTTTCACGTCAGACAAAAAAACATGAATTTTACAGCCTTAAGTGAGCAGCTGAAAACACCAGCCAGAGTCCTCAATTTTGTCAAGAAAAAAGTTACTGGCACGGATGAAAACTTGTGCACCATGTGGACACAGATGCAATCTTATCATAAGAGGAAAGGTAATCGATGGCTATTCCTGAAGGTGTCAGGCTACCAAACCAAATGCCGAATCTTTACATCAGCCGGACTGGTAACTTTTTTGGTAAATCTAGGCTGATAATTGCCATCATAATTAAAATTATCCACTTGTAGGCGTTTGAGCGAGAAACACAGAAAGATCTCCAGCGCGAATGCAGAATACGATCTACGCACACACACCATTAATAAAACAACGGTCTGAGGAAACAACAACAATATCTGTTTTAATATGAAAAGAAAAAAAACTATCCCACCCAGTTTTGTTTCAACTTTTCTAGTTCTCAGGTTTTTCCTTGAAAAAAAAATGAAATAAAATAAATAAATAAATAAATGACACTGAAAAAAAACAAAAATAAAAGAATTGTTTTAAATTTTTCTTGAAAAAAAATTACAAATAAAATTACTTGAAAGTATTTTTATTTGACTTACCTCCAAACCTTTTCTCGAACAAAAAAATCTTTTACATTATTTATTTTAAAATGCATATATATATATATATATATATATATATATATATATATATATATATATATATATATATAGCAAAAAAAAAAGAAAATGTATTGTTATAACATTTTTTTTTACAGTTAAAATTTAAGGTAAGTTTTCTTTTCTTGTTATGCTTTCATCGGCGACGCTCAGCTTAATTTCCTCTGCGACGCTCGGCTTACTCCGGCTGTTGACGTCATGTTCCAGAGAAAGCCGGGCAGACTCTGAGTTACGTCATTCACCTAAAATATTTTATGTACTAAAAACAGTTTTTCATGAAACTATTTTAGTTAAAACAATGTTGTAATAAAAATAATTTATTTAGAAAAGGGAACTGTTATTTAATATATATATATATATATATATATATATATATATATATATATATTAGATTTAATGTTTTTATTAACATATTTTATGTACAAAGCCAGTTTTGTTTCGCTAATAACGTGTTGCTAACTTCGAAGTTTCATAACATATGCATCTGGGCTTTTGTTTACATGTTATAGCAATTAGTAGTAGCAATAATATTTTAATGAACGGAGACATCAGCGTCTCGCTCTCTCTCTCTCTCTCTCTCTCTCTCTCTCTCTCTCTCTCTCTCAATAAACAAATGTAAAGAACAATAAACAATGAAAAAAACAAATAACTGTTCAATTTTTTGTCCCCGCCGGCCGAGAGATGTGTGTTATAGTTTTTTTATTACGAAATAACTTAAAATCAATTATTTCTTAACAACTTTTGAAAGATATAACCCTAAACTTTATAGAATTAAAAACAAACACAGCTGTGAGAACACGCTATTCGAATACTGCCTTGAGCGTTCATAAATGTGTATTCTGTAATTAATGTATATTCCGGAATTAAATCTTAACCAATCAAATTTGCCGGAAAGAGTGACACACAAAAGAACACACATGCTATCGTATTAATATATAGGTTTTTATTATTATTATTATTATTATTATTATTATTATTATTATTATTATTATTATTATTAGATAGATAGATAGATAGATATAATCATCACGTACACGTTTCAAGATGAACAGCCGTATGAGTTAGTTTATACTGATTCCTAACTTTTTTGGTTTTATTTTTTTACAAAGAATATTAATAGCTAGATATGACATATATCTTTCTTAAAAAGAACATTTCAACATCGATAAATATTACAATTACATTATAATATTGTTTTGTGTTTTAAAGGTATACGTTTGGAATCCCTCGTCGTCTGCGTTGCAGGCGATGTAAGCTTTGAATCTCTCGCCGTCAGTGTTATCGTCGATCAAGTTTCAAATACCTGGTCGTCATTGTTTTAGTCTTCCACGCTGGTAAAAATCAACACAAACGCAATGATATAGTCAATAAAAAGCTTATGTGCAAAAGTATGTTACTGACGTACAGGTCATGATTCTAGGGGCATTACTGCCACGAATCGCGACCCAATAACGTGTTTAATTCAAGTATATTTATAGTCTCTGGATAAGTCCATTATTACTAAAAATGGGTAGATCAACTCAGCCCATAACATTTTTGCTTTTCATTTCATAAATTCTTTACTGTCTTCTCAACAACAAATTCATGAATTGTAGTCAGTGACGTATCGTATTATTGTATCGGATATTTCATTAATCAAATGCATTCAAATCATTGACACCAACTGATCACAATTACGATCAGATCGCAATCTAATCAATAACAGTAATCTTTATCATGAAACAGTTTCACAAAATGATTTCCTATTAGTAACTGCCATTTCAGAATATAATGCGCTTCTTAGCAGTTTTGGATCGAAGAAAGGTATTTCACTTTACAAAGCCAATTAATTGCAACGATAGTTCATTATAATTCTGGATAATCAGATAATGGTAGAAGTCTTAAGTAATTCACCATTATATTATTAGTATCCCCCGCACAGATGATTGAACCTTCAACCTCCAGAAGAGTGTCATTTAGAACTGAATTTTACCTAGTACTTTATCCACGTGTCTGCAAGGCTGACAGAACGAGAGCATGTTGCCCACGTTGATTAAATATTCGCGACACTTGAAGAAGACCGGATGTTACATCGGCAGAGACATTGTAAAAATAACACCCAAAGTGAGAAGAGTAGTCCGAAGAATCTAAATAATACGAATTATCAATCTTCATCTCAAAAATTGAAAAAAATAAAATCCGTGTTTTGTTGACTTTTTGGTGGCGGAAATAATTGGATTGGGAGTGATTCACTTCCAAAAAAAATTTTTTTTTAATCTCAAAACAAATTTTTTTAATCTCAAAAAAATTTTATTTTAATCTCAAAAAATTTTTTTTTAATCTCAAAAAAAATTTTTTTTATCTCAAAACAATTTTTTTTAATCTCAAAAATGTTTTTTAATCTCAAAACAATTTCGTTTTAGTCTGCGGCACATCAATCCTTTTTGAGTGTTATATAGCAACAAACACTGAGATGAAACGATTGTGAAATATCATTTGAAGACAAGTTACTATTTTATTCTTTGCTCTTGAAGGGGGGGGTCATTCATACCTTTTTCCAATGATGATTCAACGTAAGTGAAATTGATAGAAACGATTTCATAATCCATGTCGATGAAAGCCTACTAGTGTCTCTCTGTACAGGGGTTTGTCAGAACAACCTGGCATGAGGATACTTTTTCCATAGAAGTAAACCCTGACCAAATATTCAAAATCACATTCAGTATTCGCTGCCCAAATAAGATCTCCTCACTATGGCTAACCTACATTAGCTTTTACAAGGAATGGTGCACCTTCTCCAAGTGATGTTACCTCAAGTAACAACACAAAGCTGGATACTCCACCAGGCTAGATAAATTCTTGTCCTGGAATCCAGTAAGACCTAGAGACCGAAATGAAAGTATACTGCAACATATGAAAATGATTAATTATGGAGAGGAAGTTATGTTCTCAATTTCTTTACTAACTCATTAGTTGAGAGATAAAGAACTTTAATGGAACATTCGAATATCTATGTATCTCATATAGAGATCAAGTGCGAGTCCCAGGTAGTGGTTTCCTTAAATTCCCGAGAATTTCGACTGAAGTAAAAGAAAACAAGTTATACCAAACTTCTTTCAAGGAAAAAATAATATTTTCAGCAAAAACTCACGTTGTTTGGTTGTTGTTTGGGTCGCATGGCCATCTTCTGTCTATTTGTACTTCTTGTCGCCAATGGCGGCGGTTTCGATTGGTAACGAGGAAGTGGGGGTGGCTTCATTTCAATCTTGATCTCGTCTTCCTTTTCGTTGCTAAGAAATATATATATGAAAATATGTCAGTAGTTTTAACACAACGTTTAATCATCTATACATATAAAGGGAAACTTGTTTATATATATTATTCATGATTAAAAGCAAAAGGAGAAAAAGTCAATCGACCGGTTTCGCTCTCACTCAACAAAAAATGATTTTTTCAATATTTTAAAAATATCGTTATGATATATATGAAGTGATGATTCTCCATTGTATATATACGATAAAACTATCTATATTTTACATATACATAGTTCCTTTTTTTTTCACCCTTTCAAAATCCATCGATATATCTCTTGTTGAGTGTAGGCGAAACCGGTCGGCATTCTTCTTTTTACATTTTTTTTTAATCATAAATAATAAAAATAAACAAGTCTCCCCTTCATAATTGCGGTAACACACACACATACACACACATTTAACGGTATAAAATACCATTTTTATGGATTTGGTTGGATCATTCAGGTATTTTGATTTGAGGGATTTAATAAAAGTTTGATGCGTTTTTTATTCACTTTCAGATGTAGTTATTCTATTCTGTACATTATAAACATTATATATGGATACTATGACTATTCTTGAAAACTCTTCGTAATCGTACACTCTATCAATTGGATCAAGACGACACATATGTTATCACGTTGCAAATTTAACTTTTTAAAATGAAACAACAAATCGACCGTTCACGCATGCACGATTAACAAACAGAGTCGAAACCAAGATTTTTACCCGGCCCCATTTTAATCAAAACGATATTTCTACATGAAATAATTGACGATTTCTTCCGTTTTGTTTTCGATATTATGTGTCCACGAGACCACTCTTTCTAACTGTATCACGTTCATGCTGGTTCGATGCAGATACCAAAAGATTTTAGCGGACATACAAACACACAAACCCACTGACGACTGAAACTTATATATATTTTTTTATTACATTTTCACCCCAAACAAGGCACGTTGCCACTTTGATGTAGGGGCTACTATCAGGGACCTAAGTTCCAAGGGTACTATGTAGGGAGTTTAGCAGCAAGATGTTCACATTACACTTGAACTTCTGCATGTCAGTACAGTTGGGGAAGCAGGAAACCGGAAGAGAATTCCAAAGTTCTGCCGTTCTGGGGAAGGAGCTATTAGAGTAAAAGGCTTTCCTACATATAGGGATCTCAACTGTGTAGGGTGGGACTTTGCTGCTTGTCGGGTTTGTCGGAGGTATTTTCGTCGAGCGGGTACAAGGGCTTGTAGTTCATCAGAGCATTCACCATTAAAATACTTGTCAAACAGGCAGAAGGATGCAACATTTCGTCGATGGGACAGCGGCTGAAGCTTAGATGACAGTTTGGGACCTATTAGGTTGGCAACTCTCTTTTGAACCCTGTCCAGTAGCGAGAGACTTGTAGCAGATGCACCAGCCTAAATGTGACAGCAGTATTCCATATACGGGCGGGTGGTAGCTTTGTAAAAGTACAGGATACTTTCTAGCACGATAAAGAGAGCCCACTTTCTTTGCAGCAGCCTTAGCAATGATCTCGATGTATCTATTCCAACTCATGTTTCCTGTGAACGTTACGCTAAGGAGCTTGAAGGAAGTGCTCTCATGTAAAGTATATCTAGCCATAGCTATTGGTGGATAGTAAGGTTTCATCTAATTATTAAAAGAAACAAACTTTATCTTCGCAGCGTTGAATGTTACCATCCATTTTTAACCCCATTCAACTACAGATTAAAGGTCTTCCTCTAGTGTTTTGGCCATTACCTTAGATATGGGCTCATTAGTTTCCCCCACGTGCCTGCTATAGAGCGTGGTGTCGGCGACAAATATACCCATCTCAGAAACAATTTATCAGGTAAGTCATTTATGAATATCAGAAATAACAAAGTCAAAGAATCGATCACTGTGGCACACCCGGATTTATATCAAATGTTTTGGACATACGCCCATCGAGGACGTCCTGGATTCTTCTTTCATTTAAGGATATAATTATGCTAAGCATTCGGCCAGTAATACCATAGGATGTTATTTTCATGAGAAGACCATCGTGCCATATCCTGTCAAAAGCCTTAGATATATCAAAGGCTACTGCCCTCCCTTCCCCTGCTTTATCCAGTGCTTGATATAAACGTTCAGTTAAAATATCTGCAGTAGAACGGGCTTGCCTAAATCCATATTAGTGGTCTGATAGAAGTTTAGCAGCTTTAAGGTGTTGAACCAGAACTTGATTAAATAAGGACTCAAATATTTTGGCGAAAAGAGAGAGGAGGCTAATTGGGCGATAATTTAATGGGTCAGTTCTTTCGCCAGAGTTTTTGTAAATCTACGGTATGCATGTTGCCTCTGAGCCATGGCAGCTGCGCATGTAGAAGTAAACCATTGTGGAGGGTGGGATTTGCTATAAAACTTCTGTGAGGAAACATGTGCTTCAATTGCTGCGTTGAACCATTCAGTGGTCTCATTTGTGCACTGTTCTGCAGGAAGAGAAAAGATATTTTCCTATGGGGCGTCTCTGATGTGATCTCTAATGGCATCCCAGTCAGCCTTATTGTCGTTTTGAGCAATGGCTCTTCAACTTGGGATCGAGAGTTTAGAGTAATGTCTATCATTATCACAGCATGATCAGCATTACCGAGTGGGCAATGAGCATTTGTTACACAATCATCAGGAACTGTTGTCAGAAATAGATCCAAAAGTGAAACTTACTGGTCCTGGCGATCTAGGAGACGGGTCGGGAATGTTACTGTCAGTGTCAGGGAATAGGATATCGTGAAGTTATGGATGACGCTGTGTCAGTGTAGTTAGAGAAGCCAAGACAATTTCTGTGGTGGGCATTAAAGTCTCCAAATATATGTATTTGGGCGCTAGTGTCAAGGGAGAGTGCTACATCTATGCTGTCAGAGACATGATTGATTAGAGTACAATCCTGGGTTGAAGGAGAGCGATAAAGAAAATACAGGTAGCTAACACTATGTTGCAAAGTTAGTTTAAAGCACATGAAGGGCTGGTCACCTGATTCTAGTTTAGATTCCCTAGACATGGGGAGGGTGTTACGAATATAGACTCCAAGTCCGTGCATGTATCTGTCAGAATCATTATGACAACGTGGAAGATAACCAGACATGTTAAAGATGTTAGATGGGATGGAAGAGTGCACGTTAGTTTAACTTAGGGCTAATATATCCTGGGAGTTTGCTAGGAGAAATGATTCTACATCATCTAAGTTAGTTCTAAGTCCTCGGATATTTGCAAATGCAAACCTCAAGGCAAGGGGCGAATTGTTTGAGTGTGTGTCTGGTTTCTGGTTTGAATGTTTCTTTGTTTGCTTTTTTTTTTTATTGGGCTGCCATTTCATTTTATTTCATAGTTTCAGATCTAGGGTGAGGTGCTAGCCAAACGGATGGGCATAGCCACCATCATGTGGATACCCAGCGTTGTCCGTGGGAAGAGAGAGCTCGTATACTAAGGATATTGAGCAACCCTTCCCCGCCAGCCCCCCTAAAAAATAAATGAATAAAAAAACAACTATTGTTTCAATCAAAATAGCAGCGGATACCCGTGCAAGCGCAAAAATAGCCGCAGTAAACAGGCTCCAACTTGTAACGCGAAAGAGGAAAATAAGGTGAAAAAAGCTAACGTGCTAGCTGTCACGGTCACGACGACTTATGATGTCTGGACGGTTCGAAATAACGTTTTATAAACGTACATTGAAATTGCAAGACGTATGACTTGCAAAAATGTCGACGCAAAAGTAAAAAAAAAAACGGTCGAGTGGACTAGCACAGAATTAATCTTTTTGGCCAATTTTCAGATATTTTTATCCGAGAGATTTATCTTTCTAACGATAACAATTTTGTCATTGTTTGATGCATCTGTCAAAAGTCTTCAGTAGAAATAAACACACTAACACTAACACACACACACATACATACAAATTAATATACATTTTCCCTTTTATATATTAGATAATGCCGTTTACTTCAAGTTCAGTTATCATCTTTCTCATGGATTTAGTTGGATCATTAAGGCATTCTGATTTAATCCCTTCATAAATGTCTTGTTTTATATATTTTTTAATTCGCTGTAGAATATTTTTTTTATTTGAGGAGATCAATGTATTAATTTTATTCGTGGAGATCAATCAGCAAAGACGAATTCATCACTTCTCTGTATAAAAAGACTATTTCAACCAATTCCTGTATCTTAAACTTCAAAAGTGAATGTCCATACCGGTAGAAAACTGCAATTATAAAGAATCTAATTGATCGAACCAAATTGATCTCAAATATAAAGATATTCTACAATGATTTAAAAAATATAAAATAGATTTTAATTAATAACCAATTCCACAATTTCTTAGTCGATAAACAAATTAAACTAACAATTAGAAACGTAGACCAAACTAATAATAACAAATTAATAATCCCCACCAAATCAACATATTCTATTGCAACCAGCTACACCACGACTTTAAATCTGAAGAAACCAAAGAATATTATATAGTATTAGCGGGGGGTACCCGGCGTTGTCCGGGTGTTTGGAGGTGTGTGTGTGTGTGTTGAGTGGATAGATCAAAATAACCCTGTTTAAAAAAAAAAAAAAAAAAAAAAAACGTTGGCCAGATGTTTGGAGGTGTAAAAGAAAAAAAATGTTTTAATAGAAAGGTAGGCTCGAACCCCGAACCTTTGACGCGGACGTGGAAAGGAAATGGAAAAAAAAAACACCTGCTACCTTACCATCTCGACCACGGGAATACATGAATTGATAACTGTGTTAAGTTGACGTTTATAAAGCGAGATTAACAGGTGCGAGAACGTTAAGTCGCGTGATGTTTGACCTAGTTTTGCGCTGGAAGTCAATTTCTGTTTTCCCCGCTACGTGGCGATCAAAAAATATCTCGAAAATAGCTTGTAAAAGTCGGGTAAATTAAAGATAGTTGCGGCCCGATTTCCTTAGTCGTAGATATTATTATCTAGACAGCATATAAAAGGTTTTAAGAAGGCGTGAGCCAACCGAGAATGACGGCCAAAAAAGCCTTTTGTAGACATACACAAAAAGCGAACACACACACACATACATATATACATGCATACACACATTTTCGCTTTTATATATATAGATGATAAAATAAATAAAGAGATTAGGGGATTCCTTACGTGTCGTTTTTTGAAATATTTGATCCATCTTCCTCGGAATCGTGATATTCTTTATTTCCTTGATTTCTTTTTCTCTGAAGATCTCGCAGCTTCCTTTCTTTTTTAACGTTTCCTCTTCGACCTGCAGAAACTCCATTTTGCTGATTCTCGTCTGCATTTTCATTTGTAAATTCATTGCCGTCGTCCTCCGTCTATCATAACAAAGATTACATAATGATGATTGACCGCAAATGAATAATACAGAAGACCTGATGTGTGTATATGTGTGTGTATGTGTGTGTGTATGTATGTATATATATATATATATATATATATATATATATATATATATATATATATGTATATATTTATATGTCAGGTCATGTTATATGCTACTGGTACCATGTAACCCAGTACTACCTGCCTCATGGTTGGGTCACCGGCGACTAAACTGGTTCCCCCACCAGACTTGTTTGGTGAGGAGGGTGGCTAGTCTCCCTGAAGGATTAAAAACAAGACCTTCTAAAGAGCGAATGAACCCTTTTTGGGGGTCAACGGCCAACTAGCACCGTGTGGTTGTGTGTATGCATGTGTGTGTTGGGGTGGAGAGGGCTCCCGTAAGCCGTGGTAAAGGCAACCTTTCTAGGAGAAGCAAATCTCTGATTTAAAAAAAAAACTATAAAGCGGGAGACCAGTACCTGCATTAAGCTGGTCTGCAGTTTAACTTGTTGCTGGCTATCTTGCTCTTGCTTGTTGCTGGATCTCAACATTTTGAACCGAGAGAGAGACTTAGCTGTCGTACAAAGCTAAGACTCTGTAACATCATCTGTGTACAGATACTCCCTCAGGCATTTGTCTATTAAAATAGTCCTGTGGCGATGGAAGTAATTTTTTGGGCTCATGGATAAGTGTCTGAGAGAGTGGCACTCGTCTGACAAGACGTTGTAATCATCATATATATAATATATTTAGACAATATTTTTCATTGAAGCAAACGTTGTTAAAACAGCATAAATATCTTCTCAATATATTTATTTTTGATCTTCTCGATTTCTTAATTTTTATCGTGTTAAATTTTTTTTTTAAATATGTTCTGTATGTAGCACGAATGTTTTCGATTCCGCGTTGGATTATCATCAGTTAAAAATAGTAAATGAACAAAACAAAAATGAAGAAAAAGAACTTAAAAGGCAACAGAGATATGGGCATATTAAGTCAGTTTTAGACAAAAATCCCATGAAGTCAGAATCAACGTCACAGAACAAAGTCGCACTACGACAAGCGTGTTAAGATATTATGAATGGATTCGTACGCAATATTATTAATTGTGAACTGTTGAGTTTTGTGTAAATAGCTTCACGAAAACGTTTGTGATACATACGAAATATTCAACATTTATTTTTACTATACAAAAAAATCATAAAAAAATAGAAAAAATAAAAAAGGTATAATTGTTGTGGCTGAGTTGTGGAATTGGATGGTTTCGAAAAGTATCGGATGTTGTTTGCACACACGCAGATACATAACCGGGCAATGCCTGGTATCATTGACCCGGTTGACGAAAAACACAGTGAAACAAACTATTCGAGTTTATGGCAGACAAAGAAACATCCTAAATATTGACCTCTTATGTCAATGACTAAAACAAAGAATGAAATGGAATTTGGTCAATAAAACCGGGACCCACAAGAGACAGAGTGGAAGAACAAACGACAGACGCACTAACACAACGACAGACATTCCCATCTTCACTCCGTTTAGTTTCCTTGTAAGCCAACTGTTACCAATGACAGTTAAAAAGTAAAAAAAGAATTTACAAACTGGGGTGAGTTGTTATTAAAAATATATATCCGTAAGCATTTGGGAAAACTGAAAATTATAGTTACGTTGCTTAAAACCGTTATATCGACCGATGTTCCTATTGCGTTTAACAGTTTGCTTGAAAATATATAGATGTATATATAACTTACTATGGATTTTGGGACAGATTTATAAGAGCATCCTAAGTGTGGAGTTGTGCAGTGAATTGTTTGTTCACATTATATTTAAATTTACGTGTGTTGGTTTAGTCATGGAAATAAGAAAACAAGATGGAAATTCCAAAGCTAACGACGGAATAAGTCCTCCAGCGCCTGAGACCCTCATTCAAATATATATAGTAAAATCGATCCCCGACATAGATGTTCAAATCTTCGGTAACAAAAGCTACATACACAAATCTATTCGGCTAGAGATTTCTGTCAGGTATTCGTGTATGTTGTTAGAAAATAAAATTTTAGTTTGGTTCGCTTCTTTCGATTTTAATATTCAATCCGCTTCGATATTTTTATTGACCATGCATACAAGAAGTACTAGTTTTCACTCTCGCATACAAATCTACTACAATTGCTACTCGCGTACACTGGGAAAACTTTATTGTTTTTTTTTATAAAAAGAAAGAGGTGTATGATTAAATTAAATGATGCTTTCGCGGACTCTGGAATCCGATATTATACTGTGCCATTATATGCACTAGTACGCCTGTAAAAGGTATGCATTCGAATGTTCTCTCGCAGCAAAATCATTTTTTTTATGAATCTTATACTTTCGACATTAAAAAGATATTGAGATGCAATATAACAAAATAAGAATCGATGTGTCCACTCTAACTCAGAGTTTAAAAAAGGCAAAACGGAAATGTTATTTAAGTTACTTGACAAACATAAACTTATAAACAAACGTGTTGTCGACGCATATGCTTTCTCCTTGGTCGAACGTAATCATAGTTAGATGCAGATAGTTAAGAATAAGGTTAGAATTAAAAAAATACATAGAATCAAAATTAAGTAGAATAGAATGTTCCATTAGAAGTTGAATGAGAGCTACGTGGCCCAAGAGTTACGTAACGGAAAGTTGCTCGCATAACGTGGCGAATGAGCAATAATGTTTCTCTTCCCACAGAAGAGAGAGCAGTTGAGTTTTTTTTTGTTTTTTTTTTTTGTTTTTTTTTTTTGCTGTTTCCTTCCCTCAATGGAGATGATTGAGAGAAATATATGTGTGCGCACATATGTACCATATAAAAAGAAAGAATGAAGTAAATTGTTCAAACCCAAGTGAATTTCGTTATTGAAAAGAACACACACATAGTATGACGCGTTAAATGAGCAGAGAAGATTTCTCTTTTCACTGAATTGACAATTAACATGACTGTTGTTTTCTTAGATAGTTACCCTCCCCCATGGGGGATGGATTATTATACATATTAATGGGTCTATTATGAGAATTCATCGAACTACTGTTCTCATCTTAAGTGTCATTTACACCACGTTTTGGTCGATGTAACCTCCGACCTTCTCCGGGCGTGTCTTGTCGACTCGGTAATGTTTCTGTCGAACTCGGGAATTTGGACGGTATTTTGAACGGAACCCTTTATTCAGTTCTCGTTACGCCAGTCATGACTGGATAGAAGTCCTAGGTGATTCGCAATTTTTTTTTTTTTTTCGATCGCCCACGCTGAGAATTGAACCTTCAGGAGAATATTACTTTTACAATTATTTTTTCAAGTACCTTAACCACTGCGCCACGGACCCTTTGCAGAAACGTAATGTAAATGTGCATAAAAAATAAAATCGAAGTGAATTTGTGTTGTTCTTTTATTAATACGATTTAACGAAAAAAGCCCTTTTTTAATTTTTTTTTTTTTACAAAGGATTCACCAATTAACAAGACCCGAAGGCCATTGGAAGATACTTTGGTAATTTAGCAATCATTAATGGTGTATATTGGGTAGAATTTGAATTATTTAAGGGAACAGCTCAACAAGAACTTGTTTACATTGGACTTGAAGGCTACGATATTGTAATCAGTCAGTAAGCAAACCAATGAAATAGTGTTCTACATGCGGACAGTTCTAGGAAATAAACTGTGTCCATGGAATCTGCGTTTAGATTTAGGCCCAGATGGATAATGGGGAAAATTATTGATATTGGCTGTAGCTAGTCGAGTGTTTTTTGTGAAAGTTTGGAAAAAGGAGGACCATAGTCTACAAAGAGAGAGAGAGAGAAGGAAAGGAAATGAATTACTACTTAATGTCGTTTACAGAATGAAACTGTCGAGGTGGTGAGCTACCGTCTTTCGGATAATCTGTCGGATCAAATAAGTATCGTGTTGCACAGATAGGAAAGAATATCACGAAATATAGAAACTTGTCATTTTAAAGACTTGACACAAAGTCGACTCACCTGCGATTCTTCATCGTTTTCTTTGCCTTCTGATTCCTTCTTTTGTTTTGATGACCGCAAACGGTGTTTTTTCTTCCGATGTTTCAACCGCCCAACTGATAAATAGATATACACATACATTACTATATGTAAGAATAACTGTATATATATATATATATATATATCCTTCAGAGTGTAAGAGAATATATAATTATTTCGACAGCCAGACAACGTTCTGAAGTTTCTATTGCTTATTGATCGTTAGGTAAGCTTGTCGTGACGACATCCTTAGCGAGTATAAAATTCCTTTTCGTGAGATATCGGCTTGGGTTGTAGATGGTCGCTACAATCACATCCTTTGCTCAATTGGTAGAGTGCCTCGCATGTAAGAGGCTCGGGTTCGAATCCCGAGTTCGGATGTGTCTAACTGATGAGTCCAGATGAGGATGAAGCTCGAGTCTTGGACTTCCGGTTTGTTGACTTTGATGGCTCTTGTAGGCTGCGACGTTGTCTGGTTGTGGAAATAATTATATATATACAGTCCTGGTCAAAATCATAAGACCACTTAAGAAAGTAAGCGTTTATGCATATTATCGAATTTTTAATCAAACAAATGGTTGAAACCATTGCCAAAAGGGAAAATATGATGGAAAAAAATCTGCTTCATTCGAAACCTTAACTCTGATCTAATAATTATTTTTAAAAAACAAACATTTTCACCTTGACCAGTACTATATATATATATATATATATATATATATATATATATATATATATATATATATATGATCAGTATTCAATCCCTGACATCGGATCCTAATAGTTATATATATATTGTTGTTGCCCAGGATTAAATGATGATCAACGAATGTTTCACACTCCCATATTTTTACTGTCATCGAAATCAGTGAAATCAGTGAAATCGACCATTTTTTTCAATCAAATCGATTGATTGATTGTTCTAATTAGGGACTACGCAGTGCACTTCGAGGAAGCTTCGCGTGCCTCCCCACAGTGACTTAGTTCACAAAACATTGTAGTCTACATTGCACTGTAGAGAACCTACCGTTGATTTTATGTAATTATTTTTATCAGAGAGACGGTAGCACTCTCTATATAGGGATGGCCCGTACACGCCTATATACGCCTACAAAACAAAACTATCCAAATCTCAACTAAAATCAAATTATAAGTTTCAAAAAGCACATATTCTTACAGAGAAGCGTCTTACGAATCCAGCGAGTGTCAGAACGTCGGTTAAAATGTCAAAAGAGAGCAAAAAAAAAAAGGGGTACAAAAATGGCCAATTGTTCTTCTTTCTTCTTTCTTCTTCTTCTTTCTTCTTTCTTTTGAGACGATGTATCTCGATGTACGAACGGTCTCTGACAACAGTTCAAGCATCAATCGACTGCTCTTTACACGGAGAAGTGCAGTGACCCATCGCTTTTTAGCTAACTCCATAATTAAATAAGATTACGTGTAATAACAAGTTTTAAACACTATATACCCAATGTAGACAGACCACTTCGAACACGGAACTTCTCTCAAAAGGGACAGCTCCAAATAATACACCGGATGCTCACAGACGTTCCAGTTTGCCAGTGGCCTATATTTCTTGCACGCTGAATATTTGAGGTGAACGTTAAGGTTTTTTCTTTAAACAGTAACCCACCAGCGTTAATGAAACCACGAAATCTTTATCTCAGTTGATCAAAATTGTTATAAGAGTAACCTATCAGCAAGTACGACGTCAAAAAACAATGTTATAAAAACAAATAATTCTTCAGATTTTGGACTGTAAAATATGTACAAAATGTCAATGCTGTGACCAGGATTCGAACCTAGGTTAGCACGGCCACAACGTGGGGTCCTAACCTCTAGACGATCACGGCTAACACTGACGTCTGTCGCTCTTGGCAGAAAGACACATGACTACTGTCAAACTATTGAAAAATAAGGAGGAAACTTGAAATTCTCACGCATGCGCAAAATACACTATAGCAACCATTGTTAAATGCAGCTGAATCTCTTCGCTCGCTAAGAAAAGTAGATCAGACCAGTTCTTCTAAGAACTCACCAAACGCCAAATGAAATAAGTTAAATTAACCGCAAAAGAAACTGCAAGAAAGTCATCTTCTAAGAACTCACTGGAAGCTGACCAAAAAGAATCAAAATCCAAGCCCTAACCACAAAAATAACTAGATATTGTGGCTACTATACACAATCTACTAATAAAAACAAGTAAGTTTTCTAAAATAAACTACAATAAATTAACCAAGTAACCTCACACTGTCACTGATTAGGACTTCATATAAAGATAACAACTACACTATTGGTGTATATACCTTTCCACACTTTAACTATTGGTGACGGGGCAGTATCTCAATTCTACGAGAGTTGTCTTGCTATAAGATAAGTGATATTATAGTAAGATAGACATAAGTGTTATATGTTTACATTTAATAAAAAATGCCAAAGTCAGCACGTAGTAAAACAGCTCAGAGAAATATAGACTATGAAAAAAACAAAGTCAAGGTATTATCTGAGCAAAAAGAATACTATCAGAAAAATGCTGAAATAATAAAAATTAAGTATCATGCAAATCCTGAGGCAAAGAAGGCTGCCTCACGTGCTGACTCAAAAGCACGGTATAACAGGGATCCCGAGGGCAAAAAAAACTGCCTCACGTGCTCTTTATAACAAAGAACCAGAAAAAAGAAGGCTGCCTCACGTGCTCTTTATAACAAAGAACCAGAAAAAAAGAAGGCTGCTTCACGTGCTCTTCATAACAAAGAACCAGAAAAAAGAAGGCTGCCTCACATGCTGACTCAAAAGCACGGTATAACAGGGATTCCGAGGGAAAAAAAGCTGCCTCACGTGCTCTTTATAACAAAGAACCAGAAAAAAGAAGGCTGCCTCACGTGCTGACTCAAAAGCACGGTATAACAGGGATTCCGAGGGGAAAAAAGCTGCCTCACATGCTCTTTATAATAAAGAACCAGAAAAAAGAAGGCTGCCTCACGTGCTGACTCAAAAGCACGGTATAACAGGGATCCCAAGGGGAAAAAAGCTGCCTCATGCACAAACTATTATAAAAAGACCTAAAACCCAGCAGGAAGCGACCTGCTACTAATGGAGGCGGCTCATTTCCGCCTCCTAAAAAAGACAATACTATCATGAATGTAAGTTTAAAAATAAGACTGTAAGTAAAAATACTAATTAACAAGAATAAAAAAGCATTGGTAATGCAAAAGGATATAGGGATGGTATGCCAAAAAGTATACAAACAAGATAGCTATGAATGGCTAGGCACATGGAAATAGAATTGCATCCAAAGTATAGCCCTATAGCTTTTTACAACCGTAATGATGGCACGGAATGAAGATTGGAGAAAAGCTATAGGGCTATACTTTGGATGCAATTCTATTTCCATGTGCCTAGCCATTCATAGCTATCTTGTTTGTATACTTTTTGGCATACCATCCCTATATCCTTTTGCATTTCCAATGCTTTTTTATTCTTGTATATATAATGGATTGAATAAAAGTTTAAAATTCAAAAGTCAAGTATCATGGTTCAATTGTGGTCTAAACAAGAAACACTCATTTCCAACCCGTCTTTGTTATATCAAGGAAGTTACTGTTGATTTTATATGCCGGGCCTTTCTGATTGTGCTGAAATGAAGCTTCTCAAATGCACGTGTGATGTTAAGATGTTTACTTTGGTCAAGCTCGACTGTCCCTTCTTTCATCGGATGTTTTCGATTATCGATACTTATCAATTATCGATACTTATTGATTATCGATACTTATCGATTATCGATACTTATCGAAGGCATTTCAATACAAAACCTATCAAAGAACACTGCCAAATGAATGTTGGAAGAAAATGACGATAACTTTTTGGATACTCTTTTTCATCCCAAACAAAGCATGTTGCCACTTAGAATATAAGGGACTATTAGTTATGATTGTGTCGAATAGGGAACTGTAGGGAGTTGAGTAGCGAGATGTCAGTACATGTTTAAACTTCTACATGTTAGTACAGTTAAGGAAGCAGGAAACAAGGAGGGAATTCCAAAATTTAGTAATTTGAAGGAAGAAACTATTAGAGTAGAAGTCTTTCCGGTATTTAAGGACCTCAACAGTGAAGAGGTGGGATTTTGCTGCTTGTCAAGTTGGTCAAGGTATGTACGTCGAGGGGGCACAAGTGCTATGAGACCATCAGAGCATATTCCATTAGAGTACTTGTAAAATCGGCACAGAAATGCAACATGAAATGCTATGAAAAGATCGCTCTAAAACTAAATCCGTAAAAAAAAAAAGTTTGTTTTTCGTATAACACGAAAATAAATTCACACAAAATTTATCGACTTTATTTGAGCATGAAAAGTTTGCGAGAAATGACGTCATAGCATTAAAATTTGACATCATGACATCGTGACATCGTGACATCGTGACAAATAAACAATCATCACGACATTGTGACATCGTGACATTGTGACATCGTGACATTGTGACATCGTGACATTGTGACATTGTGACATCGTAACATCGTGACATCGTGACATTGTGACATCGTGACATTGTGACATCGTGACATTGCAACATTGCGACAAATAAACAATCATCGCGACATCGTGACATTGTGACATTGTGACATCGCGACATTGTGACATCGTGACATCGCGACATTGTGACAAATAAACAATCATCGCGACATCGTGACATTGTGACATTGCGACATCGTGACATTTTGACATCGTGAGATCGTGACATTGTGACATCATGACATCGTGACATCGCGACATTGTGACACCGTGACATTGTGACATCGTGACATTGTGACATTGTGACATCGTGACATCGTGACATCGTGACATTGTGACATTGTGACATCGCGACATTGTGACATCCTGACATTGCGACATCATGACATCGTGACATCGTGACATTGCGACAGTTTTAGTATAATCTAATTTATGAAAACTCACTATGTATGTATGCATGTATGTATGTATGTATGTATGTTTATGTCAGGTCATGTCATATGCTACTGGTACCATGTAACCCAGTACTACCTGCCTCATGGTCGGATCACCGGCGACTAAACTGGTTCCCCCACCAGACTTGTTTGGTGAGGAGGGCGGCTAGTTTCCCTGAAGGATTAAAAACAAGACTTTCCAAAGGGCGAATGAACTCTTTTTCTGGGTCAACAGTCAACTAGCACCGTGTATATTTGTGTGTGTGTATATGTGTATTGGGGTAGAGAGGGCTCCCGTAAGCCGTGGTGAAGGCAACCTTTCTAGGAGAAGGAAATTTCTGATTTAAAAAACCATAAATCGGAAGACCAGTACCCGCATTAAGCTGGTCTGCACTTTAATTTGTTGCTGGCTATCTTGCTCTTGCTTGTTGCTAGATTTCAACATTTTGAACCGAGAGAGAGACTTAGCTGTTGTACAAAGCTAAGACTGTAACATCATATTTGTATAGATACTCCCTCAGACGTTTGGGCTCATGGATTTTAAATGTCTGGGGGAGTGGCACTCGTCTGACAAGACGTTGCAATCATCATCATCATCATGTATGTATGTATGTATGTTTGTATGTATGTTTGTCTCCATATTTTCAAACTCTACCCGAAACTAAAAGTCACAGACCGGCGCTAAGGGCTTCAAATTATTGGATTTTCTACGGACTGTTCTTTTATGGGTCTTTAGCTTGTTAAAATAATTAAAATAGTTAAAATAGTTAAAATAATTTTTAAGAGGTCAAAATGAAAAAATCGTTACACATTTTGTACATTTATCTTAGTTTATTTTTAATCAGTTCATATGTGTGTCACATTGATACAGTGATAACGTCACTAGCTTTGAATGATAAAGTTTTGATTTCAGTTTCGATTCTAGCTGATAGCACCTAAATAATTTTTTTTTTGCTTTTGAAATCACGATTCTATAATAATATGAAGGGTAACAGGGGGGGGGGCAATAGGCCCCATTACTTGAGGGATACTCCAAGAGCGCTCTTTTCCACAACTTATAAATCTTGGGGCAACAAACCCAACTAGTTTTTTAGTTTAAGCCAATCAGAAGTCTCTATTTCAGTTGCTTCATTCAAGAGAGGTAAGTTCAAACCGAAATTACAAGTGGAAGTTTGCACCACATGGTTTTAATCATTCAGCGGCCATATTGAAACCTGAACACAAACTTTTTTGCCTGTGACAGTCCTTCAGCAAAACTTCTGTTTTCGCCAAAATCTTACAAGTTCCAAGCTTCTCCATTGTGAACCAAACCAATATTTAATTGAAGTAAGTAATTCTTTCATAATTTACATGATACATTCTCAGATTATTTTATTTTTTTCCTTGTCATCATGAATGCTGATCAGCTCCAGAAGAATATTGAGATTTATTAATGTGATCAATGGAACAGTGCCTAGCTTACATGATGAAATTTGATCTGTATTTTCGTATAAGGTACTTTTAAATGAAGGGAAATACCACAATAGTGTGTTATGAGGCTGAATTCCTACAGGTGCTTAATGCCCAAGAATTAGAATACATAATAATCATATACATTGATATTTTGATTAAAAAAAGTAGCAATACAAATGATATTTCAGCCACAAAACTGGTTTGATTATGTATAAACTTGCATATTACCATTTATTTATTTGATTGGCATTCAAATTTAATAAATGTGTCCATTGTTTATACTTGCTGCTTAATGCCCCCACATTTTATGTTTTCATAGAATGGTGTTAACATACAAGAAAAAGAAAAATTGTGGGCGAGTGAACTTCAGCAGCAGTCAAGCAATGAATGACGCATATAACGCAGTCATGAATGGACATATGTCTGCCAACCGAGCATCAAAACAATTTGGTGTGAACAAGAAATCGCCGAACCAAAGGTGAAATCCCTGTGCATGCCCATGTTGGCAGAAAGACGGCACTGTCTCCCACCCTTGAAACCGAACTGATAGAGTGCATCAAACTAATGTCTGGATGGGACTGGGGCTTCTCATCAGAGCAAGTAAAAGACAAAGTTCAAGACTTTATGTACACAATGAAACTCGACACTCCCTTCAAAAACGGACGACCTGGTCGGGACTGGATTGACAGATTTCTTTCTCACCATCCTGATATCACACCAAGGAAGACAGAACACCTCAGTTTCTCAATAGCTGCAGCAGAGTGTCCAAAAGTAATTGAACATTGGTTTGAACTCTTGGACAATATCTTAACCACTGCTGGTGCGAAGGACATGCCATGCCAAATCTGTAACGCAGATGAAAGTGGATTTGTTACTGACCCCAACTCCCAAGTCGTTTTGGCTGCAAAAGGATCAAAAAGAGCGAACCAGCACATTGGTGGATCTGGCAGAGAACAGATAACTGGGAACTGTTCTGGTTCTGCCAGTGGAAAAGTTCTTCCTCCGTACATTGTGTACAAGGGCAAAAACCTCTACGAAGCATGGTGCACAGGTGGTCCTGACGGAGCATGTTACTCTACCAGTGAGAAAGGGTAGATGGAGGACCCACAATTTCTCGACTGGTTCACCAAGCTGTTCCTGGTCAACACAAGAGATGTCAGTGATAAACCACCGTCTTGATATTTGATGGCCATTTTTCCCATCTTTCATACGCTTTGGTTCAAAAAGCAAAGGAGAACAATGTCATTCTATTGCGACTTCCGGTCCACCTCACTCATCTGCTGCAAACATTTGATCGTGCAGTGTTCCGGCCTGTGAAATGGCAACAATTGTTGTTAGCTTGCCAGAACACACAGGGGACCAGTGGGAAAGAAAGGCTTTCCCAGCCAGTTAAAGAAACTGTTTGAAGAGTCTTTTGAGTCTGAGACTATCAAAGCAGGCTTCAGTTCAACAGGGATTTGCCCGTTCAATCCCCAAGCTTTCAGTGTGATTGATCGGCTGCAAGTGAACACACCATGACCACCGTTCGCCTCTTCCTCTAAACCCCAGTCTGGCACTCTTTCAGACCACTTGCCTGCTTCTCCTTCATCAGGAACTCAGTCAGCTCCCCCACCATCTACTGCCCCTTCATTAGGAACACCATCTGCCGCCCCTTTATCGACCTTTCCTCCAACTGCCCCAACTGCTGGAGTGTTATCTCATGTCCATGGTGTTTCATCCTCCTCTTTGTCTATTAGGGACTTTTTTCCTTAAGCAGCTAAAGACTCATTTCTCTAATACAGGAAGAGGAAGATCGGCCAGAATTCAATGCTTTCACTATGGCGAAAGTCTTACAGAGTTTAAGGGAGGAAAAGCTTGCAAAGAGGGGGCGAGGACAAGGCAGAGGTAGGGGTAAGGGAAAGAGCAGGTGCAAAACCACCCAAAAGGACACAAAGTACCCAGGATCACGTAGCCCGACGGACTCTGACTCATCAGGTGACACTGAATGTGAACGGTGTGGACAAGCTGGTCGTGATAACTGGATACAGTGAGACGTTTGAAGCCTCTGGTATCATGCCAAATGTAGACATCACTGGGAGCCTTGAAGATACAGAAGATGAGAAGGGGCTGTGCGATATTTGTACTCAATAAGGTGTGTGCCTAATATCCTCAAGGCAGGTGCTTAATGCCCCTCAAAATCTACCAAATCAGAATTACGTGTATGTGCCAATAAAAAAATCAAAATAAAATATTTCTTATGGCTTTTTATTCCGACAAGTGGTGAATATTCATAACACGTAAGTAAAGAAAACTATGATACGTTTTATTTTAACATTTGATTCAGATTTTTTTTAGATGATTTGTGCTCATATTTCCCCCTGTTACCCTAGAAAATTTGGACAAAATTGTCTGTGAGATGGGTATATTTGCTGATGACATCACGCTCTATAACAGGCACGACAGGAAAACAAATGAACACATATCTAGGGAAATAGTAGAAACACTAGAGGATGACCTCCAATCTGTAGTGGAATGGGGATAAAAATGGATGGTCACATTCAATGCGGCCAAGACTAAGCTTGTTTCCTCCAATAATTACGAGAAACCTTCTCTACCACCAATAGCAATGGCCAAGAACACATTACTTGAAAGTACTTGTTTTAAACTCTTCGGTCTAACGTTCACATGGAACAGATACATTGAGAGCATTGCCAAGGCTGCTGTGAAGGAGGTGGGCTCTCTCTACCGTGCCAGAAAGCTACTTACCCCTGAAAGCATCCTATACCTCTATAAAGCCATCATTCGCCCATGTATGGAGTATTGTTCTCATATTTGGGTTGGTGCATCTGCTACTTGTCTCTCACTCCTGGACAGGGTTCAAAAGAGAGTCGCCAACCTGATAGGTCCTGAACTGTCATCTAAGCTTCGACCTCTGTCCCATCGACGAAATGTTGCATCCCTCTGCCTGTTCTATAAGTATTTTAATGGTGAAAGCTCTGACGAACTACAAGCACTTTTACCCCCTCGACGTAAATACCTTCGACAAATCCGACAAGCAGCTAAATCCCACACCTACACAATAAAAGCCTTCTACTCCAATAGTTTCTTCCCCAGAACTGCTAGACTTTGGAACTCCCTTCCGGGATTCTGCTTTCCCAACTGTACTGACATGCAGAAGTTCAAGTGTAATGTGAACAGACATCTTGCTGCTCAACTCCATACATAGTATCCCTGCAACTTATATCTCCGATAGTAGCCCCCTACTTCAAAATGGCCTTGTCAGAGGTGAAAATTTAATAATAAAATAATGTATCATATTTAAACGTATTTTACGACGACGGTTATGGTTTAACGGAAGCTGTGTTCATTGTGAATTCATCGTATAAAATGTAGGTCTCTCATTTCCCTATTCTTATCTGGTTCTCATCAATTTGCATGAGAAATGTAGCCATACTTAAGAGAACCAGAAGACAAATGTGTGAGGATTAATTCAGTGTAATTCACAAATCAACTTGTGATATTAATTGTAACATTTCTTTTTACTAAACTTTAAGTTGAAGACACCATTAACAACGAATGGTGTCTTGGTTGGTTGGTTGTTTTGTTTTACGGCATATCAACCCTTTTCAGGTTATTAAATGCCGAATCTGGTGATTTTGTAGAACGATTTTTTAATATAGTATATTTGTTTTTTAAGTCATATTCTATTTAACCCATAGTTGGGACCCTAACAGGTCAGAGTGGACCTGGGAGCAATGGCAATTAAAGGGTGGCTCCACACTCCCTAAGGCCTGCAAACTGGGGCCTCACCATCGGGTATACTTTAAGGTCATATCCAGGACCGTTAATGGTGTCTGGAAAAACTGTACTCGGTATGCGTGCAAATACAGAAATACGTTTTAATTATTTTATACTACCAGGGAAACCCGACGTTGCCCGGAATCGAAGGATAATCAACGAATGCTTCACACTCCCATATTTTTTATTGTCATCGAAATCAGTGAAATTGACCATTTTTCAATCAAATCGATTGATTGACTGCTCTAATAAGAGATCCATCGCGGTGCCATCAATTAAGCTTCACATGCCTCCCCTCTGCAGTAATTTTCTCCACAATACATTGTAGTCTACATTGCACTGTAGAGAACCTACTGTTGATTTTATAAATGTATTTTTATATAAAAATTTGAATTAAAGTTTAACATGCAAAAGTCATGTTTCAAGTGTGCTCTAAACAGAATATTTATTTCGAGCGCGCCACTATCATATCAAAGAACTTACTGTAGATTTTGTATGCCAGTTCTTTCTGCTTGTACGGTGCTAATGGCTTTAATTAAAGTTTAAAATGGAAAAGCCAAGTACCATGGTACAATTGTGCTTTAAACAGAAACATTCATTTCGAACGTGCCCTTGCCATATTAAATAACCTACTGTTGGTTGTGTGTGCCGGCCTTTCTACTTGTGTGGTAATAAAACTCCTCAAATGGATTTGTGATGTTAGGCTGTGTAAGGTGTTAACTTTGGTCAAAATCGTTAATTCCTTCTTTCATAGAATTTTTCGATTTTCGATACTTATTGACTATATTCCGATAACAAAACCTATCTAAGAACGCTGCCAGATACATAAAGTACATTCGTATCGGAGTCTATAGGGAAAGAACTCACACACACACACACACAAACACACACACACACACAAAGTTCATTTTACATAACAGTGGACACAAAGTTATACTTTGTTTGTTTTTTCCTTGCCGACTAACAATAATTCCACTGATATACAACAGTTGCATGTATGGCATAATCACGCTGACACACTGGAATTTCAAAGTTCGAGGGAAGAAACTATTGTTACAGGAAAAACGGCTGTCCCCTTTTCCTGTAAATAAGAACGTTAAATAAGTGGAAAATGAGATTAGGATAAGCCGAGATTCGAACCTTGTGAGCCAGGTTCAGAAATAGATTTAGAATTTGGAATGTTAGAATTTCGCTATTGTTAAATTCTATATAACATAGTTCGATATTGTTTGTTTTGTAAAAAAATTATTTGTTCATTCTTTTATGAAAACTGAATTAAAAAGGTCAGCTAAAAATAATGAACAATACAAATTAAAAATATATTGTAAAAAAAATAGGTTAATTGAGAATTCCTTGTTTGCAGAAGTGTGTTTTGGAAACGGTGCTTAGCTACGTGAGTTGGTCACGTTTTGGAACCACACATCTGACGTCATAGCAAAAGGGAATTCTCAATATAGGAGCTAGTTTTTAGTCAGATCAAGACAGTCAAGCAGACAGGTTCGAGCAGCCAGCAAAGGCAGTCGGAAAGAGTTACATGATCAGAGGAGGGTCCCTTTAGAAGCGAAGGGAGAACATTTAACCATGTAGAAACGAATTTGAATTTCTGACGTCATCATCATTTCTACCGGTCAAATGAAATAATGAACATCATCGATTTTTGTAACTGTTTTGTCTTCGTGTCGTCATTCAACAATTGAAGGTAACATGTTAATCATCTTAATATGAACTTTGTATTTTTTTTTTTTTTACATAGTGATCACCACTTATCAAGGCCCGGAAGCCACTCAGGGATAAGGGTTATTGCAAGTACATTACGTTAGGAGATTTGCTGAAGTGTTTACTTAAAGGGGCGGTTCATTAGGAATTTGTTAACAGTGGACTTAAAGACATCCAAGTTGTAGTCCGGAGGGAAGCAGGCAGACGGAACAAAGTTCCACAGGCGTGCAGTTCTAAGAAAGAAGCTTTTTTCATGGAATCCGCGTTTTGATTTAGGCACAGATATAGAGTGGGGGAAATTTTTCACAATGGATTCAGCTAGATGGGTGTTTTTCGTGAAAGATTGGCGAGGGGGGACCAGAGATTGGAGTTCAGACGAGCATCTGCCATGGAAATAACGATAAAACAGGCTCGCAACGTCTCTTCTGTGGGAGAGAGGTTGCAGGGTAGAGAAAAGGGCATCCCCCACTAAGCCACGAAGTCTATTTTGTACTTTGTCAAGGTAGGATAGGCTGTTTTTAGCAGCTCCTGCCCAGATATGGCAACAGTATTCCATCCTTGGACGTACTTGGCTTTTATATAGATAGAGAATTGCATCAGTAGTGAGATATCTTCTGGAGCGGTAGAAGGATCCCACCATCTTTCCAGCGACCTTGGCAACAGACTTGATGTAAGTGTTCCATTTCAAATCAGGAGTAAAGGTCAAACCCAGAAGCTTGTCAAAACACGAGGCCTCACCCAGACGAGAGCCATCCAACACAATTGATGCCAGATGGGGATCAGAGCGTTGATGATGTAAGGATAGGAGTTTGGTTTTGGATGCATTAAAGGTAACCAGCCACATCTTCCCCCACTGAACCACGCGCTCGAGATCAGAGGAGAGAGAATCAGAGAGAACTTTGTCATTTACAGCCTTTGATGTGTTGCTGTAGATGGTCGTGTCATCAGCATAGATGTCAACGAATGATTTAAGTATGTGTTTAGGGAGGTCATTGATGTAGATCAGGAAGAGAGTTGGACCCAGGATTGACCCCTGAGGGACTCAAACATTAATACTGCAGGCCTATGATTTTTGTCCATCTATAACCCCCTTCCAATTAATATACCCCCCCCTCCTCCATCATAGATAATGATTCTCCCCCTCTGATGTAAGAGAACATTAATACACATTAATTCAATAATGAATTCTCATCATCCTCTCACTCTGTTATAAATGTCTCTCTCATCATCGTCAACCCTGTATTACATGTACCCGTTATATGTCCCCGTCATCTCTCGATATATGATCCCCAATATGAACCCCCCTGCTATACAACACTATTAGAGTAGAAAGCTTTCTGGCTTTTAGGGACCTCAACAGGGAAGGAGTGTGATTTTATTGTTAAGCAGGTTTGTCGGGGATATCTACGTATATGTGTATATTACTATGTATGTATATGTGTATATTACTATGTATGTATATGTGTATATTACTATGCATGTATATATATCACTATGTATGTATATGTGTATATCACTATGTATGTATATGTGTATATTACTATGTATGTATATGTGTATATTACTATGTATGTATATGTGTATATTACTATGTATGTATATGTGTATATTACTATGTATGTATATGTATATATCACTATGTATGTATATGTGTATATCACTATGTATGTATATGTGTATATTACTATGTATGTATATGTGTATATCACTATGTATGTATATGTATATATCACTATGTATGTATATGTGTATATCACTATGTATGTATATGTGTATATTACTATGTATGTATATGTGTATATCACTATGTATGTATATGTATATATCACTATGTATGTATATGTGTATATCACTATGTATGTATATGTGTATATCACTATGTATGTATATGTGTATATTACTATGTATGTATATGTGTATATTACTATGTATGTATATGTATATATCACTATGTATGTATATGTATATATCACTATGTATGTATATGTATATATCACTATGTATGTATATGTGTATATCACTATGTATGTATATGTGTATATCACTATGTATGTATATGTGTATATTACTATGTATGTATATGTATATATCACTATGTATGTATATGTGTATATCACTATGTATGTATATGTGTATATCACTATGTATGTATATGTGTATATCACTATGTATGTATATGTGTATATTACTATGTATGTATATGTGTATATTACTATGTATGTATATGTGTATATTACTATGTATGTATATGTGTATATGACTATGTATGTATATGTGTATATTACTATGTATGTATATGTGTATATCACTATGTATGTATATGTGTATATTACTATGTATGTATATGTGTATATTACTATGTATGTATATGTGTATATCACTATGTATGTATATGTCTATATCACTATGTATGTATATGTGTATATTACTATGTATTACTACATTATTGGAATGAAAACGAATTTGGTGAAAAAAATAACTTATTGTAGCCCCCCCCCCTAAAAAAAGGTGGACAAGTTGTAGAACTGAAATTTTCTACAACTTGGAAACGATATTTGTCGTTGGCATCGTTATATTTACATATATATGTCGTTGGCATCGTTATATTTACATATATATATTTACATATATATATATACATATATATGTCGTTGGCATCGTTATATTCGTTATATTACGTAGTCTTAAATTTACTGATAAACTTGTTTGAACCTGTGACTTTCTCTTCAGTTGAATTATGTGATAAATAAAAGTCTAATTCCTCTGGCTTCTTGAATATAATGTTGTCGGCTTTTGATCTGAACATCACGTAGATGTTAACTCCTGGGTTTCAATCAATGAGGAAATAATTAATTGCTAACTAAACTTTCCTTATAAAGTTTTAATAAATTCATTTTGGTATTGGATGGAGTGCTTTATCGATAGTCCCCATTACAAGAGTAGAGTAAGACATAAAGTTGATCTTTTATGTACAGAAAATCCCCCCCCCAAAAAAAAAGGAGCAATCTGTATTGGATAAAACTTAAAAGTTTCCTCGATTAAGAAGGGTCTCTCCTTCATCAACCGAAGAGAGTAAACTGGAAAAATATGATATGATGATAGGAGGTGTCTTCAATAAGTTTCCAGACTTTTTCATATTGCTATGATATATATTGATAATACACACGTGAAACACTATTCCTCCTTCGAAGTTATCTCCTCCGGTTGCAATGCTCTTATTGTACCATTCAAACAACTTCTCGAACGCCCTATGGAAGTCCTCTTGTGTTAGCATGTCAATGATCGTCTTCACCGCCTCCTTCATCTCCTCAATTGTCCCATAACAACAGTCTCCAAGGTTTTCCTTGAGCTTAGGGAATAACCAAAAGTCACAGGAGAAAATATAAACTATAGGGAGGGTGAGGAACTGTCTTGATGCCCATCTTGGTCATAACGTCTTTCTTTCTGATCTTCTCTGGGCACTCTTGGGACAAACTTTGCGCAAATCTTCCACATCTTCAGTTCCTCGTGAATAATTGTGTGTACAGTTCCCACACTGACATCAAACTGTACACTTATTGTCTCCATAGATACACGACGGTCTTTATTTGACCAATCATCTTTGATGTTCTGACTTCCTTACTTCTCTCATCATCCCACACCTCTAATCATCCCACAGAAATAAAACCAACACTAGCAGAAATAATAATAATAATAATAATAATAATAATAATAATAATAATAACAAACCAACCCCGGACAAGAACAACCATACCATAAATAAAAATACTAATAACGAACAAGATAAATGCCATTGTAGACACCGCACACTTTGCCCAGTTCAAAATAAATGTCTAACAAAAAGCGTAGTTTATCAAGCAACAATACTTGCGAAAGAAAACCCGAATAACAAGAAATATTACATAGGCATGATTTCCTTAGATTTCAAAGCCCGATACTATGACCACAAAAGTACATTCAAAAATAAAAAAACACCATATAAAAACAACACTAGCGAATAAATACTGGGAACTCAAAGAAAGCGGACATTCGCCGGTAGTCAAATGGAAAATAATGAGACAAGCTACCACATGCAGACATTTAGACGACCCATGTAAATTATGCCTCTATGAAAAATTTTCTATCCTGTACTTTAAAGAACCTCAAAATCTATTAAACTGTAGGCGAGAAATAGCAAACAACTGTGTTCACAAAATAAAACTTACTCTAGGATAGCGATACAAAATAGCTTTAAAACTAACAATAACAATAGAAAATAAACAAATAAATAAATTAAATAAGCATGAATATACATAAACGATCACACACATATATGTATATATATATATATATGTATATATATATGTGCATGTATGTGTGTACACATAGGTATATGTATATATACAAATAAAAAGGAGAACGTCTACCTAAAACCACTAACCTAGTTCTAAAACAGATCCTTTGTTTGATAAAATGTATGCCCATTGGCTGATAGGAAGGGGCGCGGTGGATACTAGAAAGCTGATTGGCTTACTAGAAATCCTCAACATATATAAAAACAAGATGCAACCACAGAATTCGCGCATAAGCCTGCCGAATCCTATAGTTGGATGAAACGCAGAATATTCAGTGTAGCTTAATCGCCATATATATTTTATAAATTACTAACTAGCTCTACCTACATATTGAGCACTTTTAAGTAAATACTTAAAGTTTACGCATAAATCTATACTTTCGTATATTAAATTTATGTGAATAAATGAAGTAGTTATATATATATATATATATATATATATATATATATATATATATATATATATATATATATATATTCGTACATTTAT
Organism: Euprymna scolopes; assembly: GCF_053919585.1. Taxonomy (NCBI): domain Eukaryota; kingdom Metazoa; phylum Mollusca; class Cephalopoda; order Sepiida; family Sepiolidae; genus Euprymna; species Euprymna scolopes. The sequence continues at coordinate 199,891,603 of NC_136482.1, forward strand.
AAGCTACAATCAACATCCAATTGAATGCTTTGACGATAATTACGGTTTTCGAAAGGCGAACAATTAAAAGATACATCTGCCTTACTTAATAATTGCTAGGTTTATTTATGGTGTCTTTTACATATAAAAAACGCCCAATACGTCTGCTGATGAGGAGACTTTGTTTAAAAAAACTATATGTCAAAATTATTGTCCGTGGCTTAATGTCACAATAAAACATCGTTTCCGAAACGATCGTACAAATTATTGACTTTGTTGTTGTTCCTTCTTATGAAACAGATTTTTAATTTTTAATTCTAATTTGAATTTTAAATTATCAATCACATTACTATATATATATATATATATATATATATATATATATATATATATATATATTACATTACTATATATATATATAATTTATATATATATATAATTTATATATATATATATCACATTACTATATATATATATAATTTATATATATAATATATATATAATTTATATTTAATTATTATAGTAAAAAAATAATTATATATATATATATATATATATATATATATATATATATATATATATATATATATTTACTCACTAGGAATTTTCACACAGACCATCATCAGAGAATACTGTTTTAGGACAACTTGTGATATTATCTGGAGTCTAAGTGACAACAAGTCTATCATTATTACCTGATTTTCTCCTTGTGCTGTTCGTGTTTTTGTCATCTGCAAAAAAATAAACTAAAATATGAGGTTCTTAAATTACAGAACATTTGTTTTGTCTTAAAAATGCAAGTTTTTATACGGTATAATCACGCTGACAACGACGTTAAGCATTGTTAAGCCTGGTCAGTATTAAAATGAGTGGCCATATTGGAATACCAGTTTTGTATGTGCTCTCTGCTTATCTCGGCATTGTTTCCAGTCGTCGTAGATTTGTTTTCTTTGCCACTTTGAAATCATGCAGTGCTAACTCAGAAGAGGTTTTGGTGGAGATTGCACCACCTTGCTTAACTATTACACGTGCAAGCAATCTTATAGTGAGGTTAGGGTTAGGGTTATAGTGAGGTATCCATTCTCTCTTGAAACAAAACAGAGGCCATTTACTTCGATGACATTTTTTTATAAAGAAGTCACCAGTTATCAAGGCCCGAAGGCCACTTAAGGATAAGGTTTAATGAGTGCATGGAAGTCAATGGGAACATATCGTAGTAATCGTTAATAGTAGAAATTTGGTAAATTGGATTACTTAAGAGGATGGTTCAACAAAAATTTGTTTACGTTGGACTTTAAGACGACCATACTGTAGTCAGCTGAAAAGCAGGCAAACGGAAAAGAGTTCCACAGACGTGCAGTTCTTAGAAAGAAGCTTTGTTCATGGAATTTACGTTTAGGTTTAGGCAGTGAGTGAGGAAATTATTGATAGTGGTTTCAGATAGACGAGTTTTTATTAACAAAATTATTATATTGAACAATGTTAATATTTTTGACTTCTCGTTCCTTATTGACTTGATTGTCGCGCTTGGAATGATGGGAAATATAGTCTATTAATAGACTATTTTTTTTAATAAAAAATATCAATACATTAATAAGTTTTAATAAAAAATATAGTCTATTAATAGACTACATTTTTTTAATAAAAAATATCAATAAATTAATAAGTTTTAAATCGAAAAGATTTAGAAAGAAAACGATTATTTATCTATATTAAACTATCAGGAAGACCTGTCGTTGCCCAGGATTGGATGAGGAACTCTATATCCGTTTCCGTCCAACAGTAAAGTTTGCGCTCACTGCAAGATCCACGTCACTCAAAAATCCTTACCAGGCATTTTCGTTGGTTTTCCACTATACCATTCGATGACAAATAAGTAACTTCATCCGTGAAGTCATCGATCCAGCACCACCATCAGACTTGAAGAAACGTCGCGGTGGCCAATTCAAAACCTGACTCAGGACGCTGAACTGATTCTGGGTCCTCAGCTTTACAACGTCCATCGCTGGATCCACGAATTTCACTCATAACGGAAGTAGCTTCGAATCGCTGTCCCTGGTCAACCAGTGTTTGGGACTTTATGACTATGACTTCCCTTCATCCCATAACACTTTATTCGGATTTTATTCGTATTTATTGCATTTAAGTATTCCATTTATTTGGAGTAGTGTAACGTTATACCCATATTTTTAACAGTATCGTTGCATTTAAACAGTGTACGCATATTTTTAACAGTGTCGTTACATTTTAACGTTATGCCCATATTTTTAACCGTGTCGTTACATTTTAACATTGTACGCATATTTTTAACAGTGTCGTTACATTTTAACGTTGTGCCCATATTTTAACAGTGTCGTTACATTTTAACGTTGTGCCCATATTTTTAACAGTGCCGTTACATTTTAACATTGTGTCCATATTTTTAACAGTGCCGTTACATTTTAACGTTGTGCCCATATTTTTAACAGTGCCTTTATATTTAAAAATTGTAGGCATATTTTTAACGGTGTCGTTACATTTAAACATTGTACGTATATTTTTAACGGTGTCATTACATTTTAATGAACCCGACATGTTGTAGACTCTATTGCAAGTAACATAAGAAAAGAAAAACCATCGACGCCCGTTTTCTTTTAAAGTCTTTATATCTGGTATTTCCAACACCATATTTTTTCTGAATATCAAAACAATTTATTATTTCTCTTTTTCCAGCAACGTGTGACTTTTCATCTCTGCTCTGACACCACTCACACATTTTGAATAAGTTTCGAATCTCATTTCTCCGATTACTTGTGTCTCGAACACGTCTTCTTTCTAACTGTGGCCATGTCTCGAACACGTCTTCTTCCTAACTGTGGCCATGTCTTGAACACGCCTTCTTCCTAACTGTGGCCATGTCTCGAACACGCCTTGTTCCTAACTGTGGCCATGTCTCGAACACGTCTTCTTCCTAACTGTGGCCATGTCTCGAACATGTCTTCTTCCTAACTGTGGCCATGTCTCGAACACGTCTTCTTCCTAACTGTGGCCATGTCTCGAACACGTCTTCTTCCTAATTGTGGCCATGTCTCGAAAACGCCTTCTTCCTAACTGTGTCCATGTCTCAAACACGTCTTCTTCCTAACTGCGGCCATATCTCGAACACGCCTTCTTCCTAACTGTGGCCATGTCTCGAACACGTCTTCTTCCTAACTGTGGCCATGTCTCGAACAAGCCTTCTTCCTAACTGTGGCCATGTCTTGAAGACGCCTTCTTCCTAACTGTGGCCATGTCTCGAACACGTCTTCTTCCTAACTGTGGCCATGTCTCGAACACGCCTTCTTCCTAACTGTGGCCATGTCTCGAACACGTCTTCTTCCTAACTGTGGCCATGTCCCAAACACGTCTTCTTCCTAACTGTGGCCATGTCTCGAAGACGCCTTCTTCCTAACTGTGGCCATGTCTCGAACACGCCTTCTTCCTAACTGTGGCCATGTCTCGAACACACCTTCTTCCTAACTGTGGCCATGTCTTGAACACGCCTTCTTCCTAACTGTGGCCATGTCTCGAACACGCCTTCTTCCTAACTGTGGCCATGTCTCGAACACGCCTTCTTCCTAACTGTGGCCATGTCTCGAACACGCCTTCTATCTAACTGTGGCCATATCCCAAACACGTCTTCTTCCTAACTGTGGCCATGTCTCGAACCCGTGCCTCTCTGGTTACGCACCCAATGTTGTTTTTTATCTTTGTTATGGCATCACATCGCGCAGCTAGCTTGGTCATTTGCATATGGCTGCTGCTGCTGATAATCCAGCTCTGTTACAGTAAGGACGAAAGAATCACTCAGCATTAATTGAAATTAATTGTTAAGTTAAATCAATCGAACTAAACTTGCATAAATTCATAGTTTTTATTATTATTATCATTATTATTATTATTATTATTATTATTATTAACATTATTATTATTATTATTATTATTATTATTAACCAACACAGATTCAACCTCGCTGACCAGGAACTAATGATTCCTGATTAAATTTTTAAACTTCATAAAACCATTTTTAATATTTATTTTTACACATGAAGACAATTAAATGTGTCATGATTTTTTACAACCTCATCTCAAATCTATTCATTCTATGATGATTTTAATAATCGGTTATAGTCTAGATTGCTTGTTTTTTTATGACTTCCGGTTTTTGTTCCGCAAATAAGACGACGGTTACAAGCACGATAAGTCTCTTATTAATGATTATCTGTTTCTCTGATAACGCGAAAGCCCCCTTCCTTCCCCATGTTAAGAATGGCTTTCTTGTTCGTCTGTATCATGTCTAATTATCCAGATGGACAGTAGAAAGCGGGAGTCAACAAGAGCAGACAATCTTGAGTATAACTGAATAATTTTATCAACCAACCCCACCTTAATCACACAAGTAATTAATTGCACGCAGAGATATTCATATGATCATATTTACTTCTAATATGGGTTAGTGTTGCTATGGTTACTGCTATACAATCGAATACAACAGACTTACATTTTGTATTTGTGAAACATTTCTCACAATGTTACTAACGTGTAATCTCTTGTGCAGTCTTTTTTGTTCATTTCTGTACTTTTTTTTTTTTTACCTAAAGATTGGAGGTTGATGCCCTCGAAATTACCAGTTGAATTAAGAGTTGTTGCAGGCGAATTTTGGAGGCGATTAAAAGCACTGAAAAAAAGTGACAAAAAAAATAATAATTAATATATATTTCTACAAAGGAAAATCAAATATAGAGAAGACAGTATAATGCAGATGTGTAATGAGGCAACATTAGATAAAAGGCAGAAAAATATTTGTAAAAATGAAAATCGACAAAAATATACAATTTTCATTGGAATAACAAGTAAATGTAAAGAAAATTAAATGTAAAGAAAATTAAATGTATAGAAACGAATACAATGCAAAAGTGTAACAAATAGACACAAACTGAATGAAATTATAATATAATCGTGGAATGCACACCTTTATTACAACATTATATATGTGTGTATTGTGTTCTTAATTGGTCGGGTAGTGGATGTGTATTGTAATATTTCGGGAAATACACTTTCGTCAGACATTTGTTCAATTTTCAAACATGCATGTCATGACTAATGTAAAATGAGCAATTTTTTTTCAGAAATTATTATTTTTTAAAATCCATTAAATTTAAATTTGAAAATATAAAACTTGTGTTGATACTCAATATTATTTATTTTTCTCATTTTCAATATTTACCTTATTTATTTAATTTTTTTATTTACTTTTATCATTTGTTTTATTCTTTTATTTATTTTCTGCGATCCTATTAAAACAATTGATGCTAAGTGATGTTATTAAAGAGAAACAACTTTGCGAACGGTTAAAGGGAGATAATTATTGTAATGCTAATTTACATATTAACATAAATATACGCGCTCAGACATATACATGGGGCCAAATCTACAGGAACGCTACGTAGGGAATTGAGGAGCGAAATGTCTGTTCAATTTTGATGCACAGTTTTGTAGTAATAAGGATTATCCATTACCACATTTAATCTAAACCTTTGGCATAAAACATTCAATCGAAGTCAACGGGCTAAAACGTTTGCCCGTTTTTAAAGGGTTAAAAGTTTAGTTTTAAATATAATTATGACAACTTTTTCTTTTATAAACGTATTATTACTAACTTCAACTTCTCGTATTACTTGTTACCAGTGATTGTTGCTGATAACACTGGAACCTGAGTGATAGCAAGTTTCCATATATATTCCATTACTCTCCCTTATATTCCATTATTTTTGTTAATTTCTAGGTGTTCTCGCAGCAGACATTTCCCCGTGATTTTCTGATAACACCTGGCGTTTCTATATAGAATCTGAGCGATAAGAAATCTCCTTAATATTCTAATATTCTCTGCTCCCTTCAAATCGAAATCTGGATAGTGCTACCTCCCCGAAGGCTTTCTATTCTCTCAAACCTCCCTCGATCACTTTGCATGGTAGCATCCGATGTTTTTGCTACTGCGTTTGATGAGGGGCATCATTTATTAGTATTTACTTGAAGGAAGTTCTACGTTTGCGTCGGCTATTTTGACATAGACTTATTACTTTTAGGGTTGAAAATGATTTCTTTGGAAAATACGTTGAGTTAACACGTTCCTATGAAAACTCAGATGCTTTCGGAAGTGACGAAAAAATCAAATTTAATCGAAGCGGAAAAGGTCTCATGGAATGTAGACAGGACAGAAATCGCATTAAAAAAAGATTAACAACGCTTTTCGCTTCCAGATCACCTACACAGTGTCTGTTGATCAATCAAGGAGAATTGTTTTGTCCAATCAAATGCGCTTTCTTTGGAATATAACAAAAATAATACCTTATCTTAATAGACTAATGGAGATAATTATGAATTATTTTCGGAGAAAAAAAGCTGGTATTCATTTTTTTATATTGTTTTCATAATATAAAATTAATCTGAAAATGTTCTTTGTTTATGTTTGGAAAAGCGTGTCGTTTGAGTGACACAATTGCAACGACCGCTATCAATGGAAGTTACTGTTATCCATAAAGTCCAGTTACGAAAGCATGAAGTTCTAGCATTCTTCAAACTACACGATCTGAAAATGCAATAGGATCGTTATACGGACGGTTATTAATAGAAGTTCTTTGCTCAACCGGTCGATGTGTCGTTATTTATGAGAGGTCCTCGCCTGATGTGTCGCTAATGTCGGCGAAGAGGACAGAGAGAAAGAAAGCAAAACGGAAGCGTCGCTCGCTGTCAGTAGCGGTATATCAAACAAGGATGGCACGAGCCGTTATTTTGAGTTTTCAAGCGTATATATTTAAGAATAATGTCAACAGTTCACGGTCAGGTCGGTAACACAAATAATAAATGGAAAAAATAATTAATAAAAAAAGGGAACAAAATGAATCTACCAACGTTTTAATTCAACAAGCTTAATGCGTTCATTCCGTAAATTGTGATATATTTTTTTTACATGGGGGTCACCACTTATCAAGGCCCGACGGCCACTCAGGGATAAAGGTTATTGCGTGTACAGTAATCAATGAGATAGTATTGTAGTAATCATTAGTATTGCGGGTTTTGATAGAGTGTCTTACTTAAGGGGGCGGTTTGTCAGGAGTTTGTTTGTGTTGGACTTGAAGACGTCCATGTTGTAGTCAGGTGGGAAACAGGTAAGCGGCAGAGAGTTCCACTGGTGTGCAGTTCCAAGAAAGAGGCTTTGCTCATGGAATCTACGTTTGGATTTAGGCACAGATAAAGAGTGGAGAAAATTATTGATAGTAGTTTCAGCCAGACGGGTGTTTCTCGTGAAAGATTGGCGAGGGGGGGGGCGAAGGATTGGAGCTCAGACGAGCACCTGCCATGGAAATAACGATAAAACAAAGACAGGCTTGCAATGTCTCTTCTGTGGGAGAGAGGTTGCAGGGAAGAGAAAAGGGCATCCCCCACTAAACCACGAAAGTTTTGTAACTACAATGTTATGCTAAATATGTGCTTTTTTTTTTGTTTTTTTTTTGTTTGTTTTTTTGCAACTGTTATCATAATTGAGGGTTTCAAATGTAATGCATTTAAAAAAGAGAATAATTATGTTTTGGAAGTCTTCCTTTAGTCAAAGAGAATTGTTTTGTACAATCAAATGCGTTTATTTGGGAATTATGAAGATAATTATTTTTAAGAGAAAAGGGTGGAATCCATTTTTTATATTGTTTCCTTGATATAAAATCTATTTGTAAATGCCTTGTTCGTTTACGTTTGAGAAGTTTGCGTGAAGTTTGCGTGAGAAAGTATATAAAATGCGTTCAATCCGTAAATGGTGATTTGCTTATAAATGCATTTTGCATATACTGTCATGCTAAACGTGTTTTTTTTTTGTTTATTATTTGTTGTTGTTTTTTTTTTTTTGCTTTTTTATTATTTGTTGTTGTTTTTTTGTTTTTGTTTTTTATTACATTTTCACCCCAAACAAAGCACATTGCCACTTTGATGTTGGAGGCTACTATCAGGGACATAAGCTACTTGGGGTACTATGTGGGGAGTTGGGCAGCAAGATGTCGGTTCACGTCACACTTGAACTTCTGCATGTCAGTACAGTTGGGGAAGCAGGAACCCGGAATGGAATTCCAAAATCTAGCGGTTCTGGAGTAGAAGGATCTCTTATATCTAGGGATCTCAACTGTGAAGGGGTGGGATTTTGCAGCTTGTCGGGTTTGTCGGGGGTATTTACGTTGAGGGAGTACAAATTAATTTTTGTTATTTTCTTTTATTCTTTGTGATGCTGTTATCATAATTAAGAGCCACGAATGTATATGTTGTGCAAAGAATTTTATAAACGAGAATAATTACGTTCTGGAAGTTTTTCTTTGATAACGCAATGCTTTCGGGGGTCGACTATTACTGTGAAATTCTTGGTGCGTTCTTTCACGCGGTTTCCTGATTTCGCGCGTAAAGATTTTCGGGTGCAAAAATTTGGAGAAGACAAACATCGGAAGATGCGGATGAGGCTTGTGAATGATCTGCAAAATAAAAAAAAAATACGAAATTGTTTTTTATTTTAAATTTAAAGCATTTTTTTAATTGTTTCATTTCTTCCTTTTTTTTTCACTGAATATGAAGTTCACATTTGCAAAAATGATTGAGACTCGCCATAACATTGAAACTTATTTCATTGTCCTATAAACTATTGACAATTACATTGACAGACAGACAACATTCAATAAAGCTATAATTCGGTATGGATTCAACCGAGATACTATCTATATAATAAGTGAAGTTTGTGTGTCTGTCTGTCTATAGTGGTACCAAATCTTGCATAAATCATAATTACAATATTGCTAAGGCCGCTGCAAAGAAGGCGGGGTCTTTCTACCGTGCCAAAAAAGCTACTTACACCCGAACGTATCCTGTACCTCTATAAAGCCATCATTCGCGCATGTATGGAGTATTGTTGTCATATTTGGGCTGGTGTATCTGCTACTTGTCTCTCGCCCCTGGACAGGGTTCAAAAGAGAGTCGCCAACCTAATAGGTCCTGAACTGTCATCTAAGCTTCAGCCTCTGTTTCATCGATGAAATGTAGCATCCCTATGCCTGTTCTACAAATACTTTAATGGTGAATGTTCTGACGAACTACAAGCACTTGTACCCCCGTCGACGTAAATACCTTCGACAAATCCGACAAACAGCTAAATCCCACACCTACACAATAAGAGCCTTTCTACTCCAGTTTCTTCCCCAGAACTGCTAGACTTTGGAACTCCCTTCCGGGATTCTGCTTTTCCAACTCTGCTGACATGCAGAAGTTCAAGTGTAATGTGAACGGACATCTTGCTGCTGAACTTCCTCCATAGTATCCCTGCAACTTATGTCTCCAATAGTAGACCCTACTTCAAAATGGCACTGTGTCTTGTTTGAGGTTAAAATTGAATAAATAATTTATAAATGTGTTCTGATGAACTCATCACACTTGTTCCCCCCTCGATATAGTACCCTTGACAAGCCTGTTTAGCAACAAAATTCCACCCCTTCGAACTACTATATTTTGGAATTCTCTTCCTCTTACTTGCTTCCCTGATTGTACTTTTTAATTGTTTGCTTCCTTCTTTCCACCCAGCTGAATATGAAGTTCATACGTGCAAATAAGATGCACACTAGCCATAGCATTGAAACTTATTTCATTGTCTTATAAACTGTGGACAAAAATGTTGACAGACATATAACATTCAATAGATATGCATCTATATAATAAGTGTAGCTTGTTTGTTTGTCTGTCGTTGCACCAAAATTTGCATTAAGCATATTACAATAACAGGTCTCGCACTTTCAACTAAGCTCCACCCCCTGTCCCATCGTCGCTCATCATCATCGCACTTGTATCTCCTACACGTACAACGTACATACAAACGACAAACCTGCTTAACAAAGAAAATCCAACCCCTTCATAGTAGAGGTCCCTAAATGCGGGAAAGCTTTCTATTCTCGTAGCTTCTTTCCTCGGACTGCTAGTTTTGGGAATTCCCTACCTGTTACCTGCTTCCCTGGCTGTACTGATATGCTGGTATGCTGGTATGCAGCACTTTGTAGATTAAATAAACGGTTCTGTTCGAAATTCTGAGTTCGACAAAAAGATTCACGAGTTCAACAAGATACACATGAAGAAGGTCGAAGGTTATATCGATTGAAACGCTGTAAAAAAAATAACACGCAAAGGGAGAAGAGTAGTCCGAAAAATTCAAATAATACGAAAAAAAAAGATGTACATAATTAAGAAAAATAATTCAACAATTAAAGTTCTGTAATATGCGGAGTTCCGGTCTATTGTTGGATGATAACAATTTCATATCGAGGAAACCGTTTCATACCTATTCAGATAATGCATACAACTGGATAAAATTTTATTTATTTAATGGCAACAGGTTTTTTTTTTGTTTGTTTGTTTTTGTAAATCAAATAAATACTTACATATCGTTTGGCATGTTGCTTCAAATCTGATCTCTATAAGAAAGCACAAAAACAAATAACGTTACAATAGAGCGAGTGATCGTGTTATCGTTTAAATAAGTAGAAACATTTAGACAAAAGTCAACGCATTAAAAATAAACAAAAATTGAAACAAGGCAAGAAACGACCGCCAACACATCACAGTCAATAACAACAGCAAAAAAGGGATTTACAGAAAATAAAAAAATTCTTACTAGATCTCCGAAGAGGGTGCTTCTCCCGAAATATTACATGACAAATATACTAAAATAGTTTAATTGTTTAATATAATTTCAAATATAAAAACAACGCTTCTTAACATAATACTTTTGTGGAGAAATAAGAATCACAAGGAAGAATGATAACACACAAATAATGGCACTGGTGAGAACAACCGAAATATTAAGGAAAGTCCTCGGATGTTGAAATCACCTCATATAGACAGGAAACGCTGACCAACTACAATTAAGTTGATATATTAGGTTGTGGCAAAAGGTTTTGCCTGTTTTAAATTTTCATCTTGAAAATGAAAAAATATGAGTTTTTTTTAATCTGTATTCATAACAATAATGATCTCTCTCTTTAACTTCATCTGTCAATGAACTTCAATGTTGGTATTTTTTAAGATGTGTGTGTGTGTGTGTGTGTGTGTGTGTGTGTATGTGTGTTTGTTTGTTTGTTTATACAATATAGCCATTTCGTCACGATAAAAGAACGCCCCGTACTCATAAGTAACATAAACTCCTCTGTATGTCTCCTTCTGGCGCCTCTTTTTAAGCAATGCATGGGATGATGGTTTTACGATGAACGAACATCAACTGAACTATCCCCTAAAGGATAAACTAATGCCTTGGACGATAGTATAATAACAATGGAACATATACCACATAATCCATCCTCTGAATTGCACGTTGAAAAATAGTACATTAGTCCGAAATAGTATGCGAGGTGAATTGAAGATTATATATTTAATAGAAGTTAATCTCCATTAGTAATAGATGTCGATCTTACAAATTATCATCTAAAGTGTCATTAAGAATGATGTAAATACGTTTTTATATACTAGCGTAGCCCATGTCCAAGCGTTGCCCGAGAAAATTGAGAAATCCAATAAACTCTCATCACTTAACGCCATACAAATATTTTTGTTCGAGGTTCTTTTAGGTCAAATTGAATGCTTGTTTTATCTGTCTCTATTCCATTTAATTTATTTTATAATATTACATTTTTAAATAAAATAATCAGTTAGAAACCGGGAAGATATTTTTGTAACACGTATACATTGCTAGTTTTACTTCTTAACAGTATTTTTCAACGTACGGCGTTCTATGACTGGTTAGACTTTTGCACGTCTTAAACGACCTCTGAACCCCTTTGTACTCGCTGTGAACCTCGTAGAATAATAGAGAGCAGCAGTACGACCGCTATAAAGCCACTATTAGAGTGATTTGTTGCCCTAGAGATTTTTTTTACGAGGTGCCTTCAACAAGTTTCCAGATGTTTTATACACATATTTAAAATTGTCATAGACTCTTGAAAACTCAGTGTGTTATCTTTATACACCTTATGAGATGACTGACCAATTTTTATGATTTCAGGCTCAAGTGAGAAAATTGAGAAATCCAAGAAACTCGTGTTGTCGTCATTGAACGTTATATTAATATTTTTGTTCGAAGTACTTTTAGGCTAAATTGAATAATAATCAGGTTAAAGTTGGGAAAAGATTTCTGAGCGCCAAAAACAATTGAGCTGAAAAAAAAATCATTCTAAAAAAATGACAGAATTGTTTATAAAAATTAAAAGGACTATATAATTACTTTTTTTTAGTTTTCATACAACTCATAGCTTCACTATATCTCACTCCCTATCACAAATTGTTACGTTTCCAACCCGTTTCCCTGACCAGGAAGAACAACACGCATCACTTCTAGATCTGTTTTTGACCACAGTTCCCGATGACTGCATAACGAAGGCCCACATTTAGTCTCAATGATAGAACGAAAATACTGGGAATTATATTTAAAAAAAAAAAAAAAAAAAAAAAACGTTTGGTACTTTATGCAGAATACGGACCGTTCTGAAATAATAACGTTATTATTTAGAAACCTATTCTTAAAATGCAATGCAGGTTTTTTATTTTTTTGTTTTTGTTTTTTGTTTGTTTGTTTGTTTTATTTTTTACTATTACATACTTTCACCTAACTATTTTATAAACAAAAGACACCGTAAAACTTTAATTTAACTTGAAAATCCTATGTTAAAATATAACATGGTCCGTATTGTGCATAAATATCTAAACAAAATCTTTCGAATATATGTGAATATTTGAAATAATCAAGAGGAGGTCCATTCTGCTTTCTTTCTTTCTTTTTTTTTTGTTTTTTTTATGATGATGAATAATTATTTTTGTATTATTTGGACTATTAGTTTCAATTTTTTTCACATTTCGGTCGATGTAACTTCCGACTATCTTAAGGTGTATTCACACTCACACTAGATGTTATTGGTGAATAGTGATTTTTTTTTTTTTTTTTTTTGCTTTCCCAACGAACATAGCCGTTAGAAATTCAAAATGGAAATGACACCAAGTTTCTTTCTTTCTTTCTTTTTTTTTTTTTAAATAAATCCGGATCGATTCCATTTTAAATTTCTAACGACTATGTTCGTTGGGGAAAAAAAAAATTTCACTATTCACAAATAACATCCGACGTGAATACACTTGAAGATAGTCAGAAATTACATCGGCCGAAACGTTGTGGAGAAAACAAGATGAGAATAATAGTCCAAATGATATAAAAAATAATAAAGGAGAGTTTAAGAAAGATGAACATTAAATTCTTACAATCAAGGCCAAAAGCCACACGAGGATAAAACTTAATGGAATGCTTATAAGATATCTCACTACTGATGCAATTCTCTATCTATATAAAAGCCAAGTACGTCCAAGGATGGAATACTGCTGCCATATCTGGGCAGGAGCTGCTAAAAACAGCCTATCCTGCCTTGGCAGAGTACAAAATAGACTTCGTGGCTTAGTGGGGGATGGCCTTTTCTCTTCCCTGCAACTTCTCTTCCACAGAAGAGACGTTGCAAGCCTATCTTTGTTTTATCGTTATTTCCATGGCAGGTGCTCGTCTTAACTCCAATATCTGGTCCCCCCTCGCCAATCTTTTACAAAAAGCACCCGTCTAGCTGAATCCACTGTCAAAAACTTTCCCCACTCTTTATCTATGCCTAAATCAAAACGTAGATTCCATGAACAAAGCTTCTTAGAACTGCACGCCTTTGGAACTATGTTCCGTCTGCCTGCTTCCCTCCTTACTACAATTTGGATGTCTTCAAGTCCAACGTGAACAAATTCCTGATGAACCGCCCCCTTAAGTAGACGCTTTAAATATCCACACTAACGTACTGTACTTACAATAACCCTTATCCCTGAGTGGCTTCCGGGCCTTGATAAGTGGTAACCACCTTGTAAAAAAAATTATAAGTTGATGAATAACATATTGAGGGCATAATGAATGGTTGATGCAATGAAAAAACTTTGAATATTTCTAGAGGACAGTAACAATAGGAATCTATGGATGTTGGATTTGAAGATGTTGTAATTTGCAGGGAATTAGGCCCCTCGTAATGTGGTATGCAAACGGAAAATACTACTTTCATTTTTTTATGGATATATTTTTTAGTATTACTAAAATAAAGACTTTCGAAATAACACAAGAAAATTACTTCTTCGAATAAAAATACTTCTTGTCAAGTCCCAAAGAAGATTATACGTTTTACTGAATTATGCAATCGACAAGTCTCTGCAAGAAATTCTTTTGCTTGGAGCAAATCTCCGACGGGTACTTTCAATGTGTCTTTATTTAAATAATATCTTTAAGGGATCTATGAAACAGTAAAACAAGTGTCGGTCTTGTCAATCATTTTATTTTTTTTTTTTTTTTTTTTTGAATGAGACATCACTTCTCAAGGTTAAATGCGCCCGAGGATAAGTGTTAATGAAATGGACAGACTGACAGTTAAATGATGAATAATATTATGAGAGGATTGAAAATGGTGAATGCAATTAAGAAAGTTTGATTACTTATGAGGACGGTTTGTGACAAGTATTTATTGATATGCGATTTAAAGACGACCATGTTGTAGACCGCAGAGAAGAAATCCAGTCGTAACAGAGCGCGTTTATGGCGGCTTTATGCACATGTCGAACTGTGTGACGTCATGGTAAGGGAAAAGGCTATAAAAAGAACGTGTGTGCAGACAGATGACGATGACGTTAGAGAAGACGATCACGTCACAGAGACATGGTTGACGTCACAGACTAATAATAAATAGAAGAATATTGAATAAATGTATTTTCTTAAAACTTAAAGTTCTTTCCTATTCGTTGTTTTCTTTGCGACTGAGTCTACAACGTTTTGGGTCCCAAATGTCTACAAGTTAACGAGTGTGTAAAGCGTGTGTACTACGTGTCTCAGAGAAACGGTTCTTGGAAATTCCGCCTAACAGTAGATACAAAGAATGAAAAATGCAGCTTTTTTTTTTTTAATTCCATTTTCTCCTCAAACAAGGCACAATGACACTTTGGTGTAGGGGGGGGGCTACTATCGGGGACATGTTACAGTGATACTATGCAGGGAGTTGAGCAGCGAGATGTTTGTTGATATTACACATGAACCTCTGCATGTCAGTACAGTTGGGAAAGCAGAATCTCGGAAGGGAGTTCCAAAGTTTAGCAGTTCTGGGGAAGAAACTATTGGAGTAGAAGGCCTTCTTACACCTAAGGATCTCTACTGTGGAGGGGTGGGATTTGGCTGCTTGTCAGGTTTGTTGGGGGTAGTCATGTCGAGCAGGTACAAGTCCGTGTAGTTCGTCAGAGCATTCACTATTAAAGTACTTGTAAAACAGACAGAGGGATGCAAGATTTCGTCGATGGAACAGAGATTGAAGCTTAGATGACAGTTCATGTCCTATCAGGTTGGCGACTCTCTTTTGACCCTGGTCAGGAGTGAGAGACTAGTAGCAGACGAACCAGCCCATATGTGACAACAGTACTCCAGTGGCCTTGTAGAGATACATGATACTTTCAGTCGTAAGTAGCTCTCTAGCACGGTACAGAGAGCCTACCTTTTTTGCAGCGGCCTTGGCAATGCTCTCAATGTATCTGTTCCAGTTCATGTTCCCTATGAACGTTAAACCGGGGAGTTTGAAAGAGGTACTTCCAGGTAATGTATTGGAAATAAGCTTAGTCTTGGCAGCGTTGAATGTGGCCATCCATTTTTGTCCTCATTCCACTACAGATTGGAGGTCATCCTCTAGTGTTTCCACCATTTCCTTGGATATGCGTTCATTTGTTTTCACCTCGTGCTTGTTATAAAGCGTGGTGTCATCAGCAAATATGCCCATCTCAGAAACAATTTTATCATGGAGGTCATTTATGAGTATTAGGAATAATAAATGTCCAAGGATAGACCCCTGAGGTACTTCCGCATTTATATCATATTGTTCAGATGTACGACCGTCGGGGAAAACCTGGATTTTTCTCTTATTCAAGAAAGATTTATTTATTCTTCCAGTGATACCGTAAGATCTGATTTTCCAGAGACGATTATCGTGCCATACCCTATTAAAAGCCTTAGAAGACACTTTTTTTTAATGTTCTGAATATTTTGCAAGAAGAAACCATATCGGAGCTCAGTCGAGTATTTTACTTATTCATGGTGTAAAAGAAGAGGGGGCAATTATAAATCAAAGAAAATTTTCATAGAGTTTTCGAACCAATATTAACTAATCTGTTGCCAAATCTGCTGGAAAAATGGTGAGATAGTTCTACCTCTCCAGTAGATGTCTCACTGCTGATGCAATTCTCTATCTATATAAGAGCCAAGTTCGTCCAAGGATGGAGTACTGTTGCCACATCTGGGCAAGAGCTGCTAGAAGCATCTTATTCTGCCTTGACAGAGTTCAAAATAGATGTCTAGTGGGGGATGTTTTTTTTCTCTTCCCTACAACTTTTTCCTAACAGCCTGTCTCAGCTTTATCGTAATTTTCATGGCAAGTGTTTGTCTTAGCTCCAATCTATAGTCCCCCTGCCTGACTTTCGCGAAAAACACTCGTCTACCTGAAACCACTATCAATACTTTCCCCCACTCTTTATCTGTACCTAAACCTAAACGTGGATTCCATGAACAAAGTTTCTTTCTTAGAACTGCATACCTGTAGGACCCTGTTCCGTTTTTCTGCTTTCCAACTGATTACAATATGGTCATCTTCACGTCCAGCGTGAAAAGTTCTTGATTAGCCATTCCCATTAATTAATTTCCATTAATTAATTCCCATTGATTAATTCCCATTAATTAATTCCCATTAATTAATTCCCATTAATTAATTCCCATTAATTTATTCCCATTAATTAATTCCCATTAATTAATTCCCATTAATTAATTCAATTTACCAAACTTCCACTATTAATGATTACTACGATATTGTCCCATTGATTACCGTATATTCATTGGCCCTTATCCTCGAGTTTTTTTATATATTTTATATTTACATATATATGTTTTTATATGAGAGTATTCTGTACCTCTACAAAGTCACCATTCGCCCATGTATGGGTATTGTTGCCACATTTAGGCTGGTGCATCTGCTACTAGTCTTTCTCTCCTAGACAGAGTTAAAAAAAAAAAAAAAAAAAAAAGAATCATCAACTTTATAGATCTCGGTCTGTCAACCAAACTCCAATCGACGAAGTATTACATCCCTTTATTCATCTCTCTCTCTCTCTCTCTCTCTCTCTCTCTCTCTCTCTCTCTCTCTCTCTCTCTCTCTCTCTCTCTATTCTTTCTAACTTCTTACTGGTATATATTCAAATTAATCCTTGCTATTGCGTAATTCAACTCACATCTTTTAACATGTGATTTTAAATCACGTTTTCTAATCGAATTTATTGTTTTTATCCCTAGGTTTGAAAACTTATTTTGTTTATATGTACCACATACTTTTCTTGTTTCTAAGTTAATCTAAATAATGTACTAAAATTTACTTTCTTTCAAAACATTCTCTCTGCATACCTTTTTTTCTACATAACAGTTAACAAATTAATAATAATGTTCGTTATCTAACATTTTAGCCTTTTGATAATAGTCGACTTTCCTAAATCGACTATCAGCAAGGCAACCTGATGTCGCCCCGGCATAATCTAACAGAAACAGAAGACCATCAAATACTACAAAATCTTAATTATGAATTTAGAGAATTAAAAAAATAATAAATCGAACAATAAATACATTTTTATGTAATCGAACGATGAATAAAGTTCAAAAACAATAAATAGTGACTTGTACAAAATGACTTGTAGCATCACCATAACGTACTATTTTCTCTCGTGAATTAATACTCCCTTGCTGACTGATGCGGCCTCGCACTGACCATTCAGCTACTAGGACGCGTTAATCCTATATGCCCCTTAAGGGACTAATTACCCCTGTCGAGAACTGGCCAGCTGTGATCAGATGAGCTCAGACCACCAATGAAGACTTCTTCTCTGACTCGCTGTCCATTGAATCCCCTGCCCCCCAGGCTGCAACTACTTCACTGGAAAACCCAAGGACACTTCAAGTTTCTGCCTCTCGACACGAGAACATCGTAGAACTTTCAATTTCTTCTTTTCTTTCATTCATCTCGGACAACTGTAAATCTATAAGGCCGGCATTCGCCCATGCATGGCATATCGTTGCCACATTTGGGCTGGTGCATCTCCCTATTGGATAGAATTCAAAAAAGAGTTTTCAATCTAATATATCCCACTTTGTCAACCCCTCTCACATTGCCGCAACGTTGCATCTCTGTGCCTGTTTTACGAGTATTTTCATGGAATGTGTTCTTATGAACTCGTTTCACTTGTGCCCCCCCGACGTACATATCTCCGACAAACCCGCTTGGCAACAAAATCACACCTCTTCACTATTAAGGTCCCTATATACCAGAAAGCTTTCTAATCTAATAGTTTCTTCCCTCGAACTGCTAGACTTTGGAATTCCCTTTCTGCTACCTGTTTTCCTGGCTGTGCTGATATGCAGAAGTTTAAATGTAACGTAAACAAACATCTTGTAAATATTTCCTAGACATGGTCCCAAATAGTAGCCCAAGTGGAGACATCCCTTGTTTGGGGTGAACGTGAGTAAAAAAAAAACGTGAGTAAAAAAAAAACGTGAGTAAAAAAAAAAAAAAAAACGTGAGTAAAAAAAAAAAACGTGGGTAAAAAAAAAACGTGAGTAAAAAAAAACGGGAGTAAAAAAAACGTGAGTAAAAAAAAACGTGAGTAAAAAAAAACGTGAGTAAAAAAAAACGTGAGTAAAAAAAAACGTGAGTAAAAAAAACGTGAGTAAAAAAAAAACGTAAGTAAAAAAACGTGAGTAAAAAAATAACGTGAGTAAAAAAACGTGAGTAAAAAAAACGTGAGTAAAAAAACGTGAGTAAAAAAAAACGTGAGTAAAAAAAACGTGAGTAAAAAAACGTGAGTTAAAAAAAACGTGAGTAAAAAACGTGAGTAATAAAAACGTGAGTAAAAAACGTGAGTAAAAAAAAACGTGAGTAAAAAAAACGTGAGTAAAAAAAACGTGAGTAAAAAAAAACGTAAGTAAAAGAAAACGTGAGTAAAAAAAAAACGTGAGTAAAAAAAAACGTGAGTAAAAAAACGTGAGTAAAAAAAACGTGAGTAAAAAAAAAACGTGAGTAAAAAACGTGAGTAAAAAAAAACGTGAGTAAAAAAAAACGTGAGTAAAAAAAACGTGAGTAAAAAAACGTGAGTAAAAAAAAACGTGAGTAAAAAAAAAATGAGTAAAAAAACGTGAGTAAAAAAAACGTGAGTAAAAAGAACGTGAGTAAAAAAAACGTGAGTAAAAAAAAACGTGGGTAAAAAAAAAACGTGAGTAAAAAAAAACGTGAGTAAAGAAAACGCGAGTAAAAAAAAAACGTGAGTAAAAAAAACGTGAGTAAAAAAAACGTGAGTAAAAAAAAACATAAGTAAAAAAAACACATGAGTAAAAAAAAACGTGAGTAAAAAAACGTGAGTAAAAAAACGTGCGTAAAAAAAACGTGAGTAAAAAAAATGAGTAAAAAAAAACGTGAGTAAAAAAAAACGTTAGTAAAAAAAACGTGAGTAAAAAAACGTGAGTAAAAAAAACGTGAGTAAGAAAAAACGTGAGTAAAAAAAAAGTGAGTAAAAAAAACGTGAGTAAAAAAAAACGTAAGTAAAAAAAACGTGAGTAAAAAAAACGTGAATAAAAAAACGTGAGTAAAAAAAACGTGAGTAAAAAAAAACGTGAGTAAAAAAAACGTGAGTAAAAAAACGTGAGTAAAAAAAGTGAGTAAAAAAAACGTGAGTAAAAAAAACGTGAGTAAAAAACGTGAGTAAAAAAAAAGTGAGTAAAAAAAACGTGAGTAATAAAAACGTGAGTAAAAAACGTGAGTAAAAAAAAACGTGAGTAAAAAAAACGTGAGTAAAAAAAACGTGAGTAAAAAAAAACGTAAGTAAAAAAAAACGTGAGTAAAAAAAAAACGTGAGTAAAAAAAAACGTGAGTAAAAAAACGTGAGTAAAAAAAACGTGAGTAAAAAAAAAACGTGAGTAAAAAACGTGAGTAAAAAAAAACGTGAGTAAAAAAACGTGAGTAAAAAAAAACGTGAGTAAAAAAAACGTGAGTAAAAAAACGTGAGTAAAAAAAAACGTGAGTAAAAAAAAAATGAGTAAAAAAACGTGAGTAAAAAAAACGTGAGTAAAAAGAACGTGAGTAAAAAAAACGTGAGTAAAAAAAAACGTGGGTAAAAAAAAACGTGAGTAAAAAAAACGTGAGTAAAAAAAAACATAAGTAAAAAAAAAACATGAGTAAAAAAAAACGTGAGTAAAAAAACGTGAGTAAAAAAACGTGCGTAAAAAAACGTGAGTAAAAAAAATGAGTAAAAAAAAACGTGAGTAAAAAAAAACGTTAGTAAAAAAAACGTGAGTAAAAAAACGTGAGTAAAAAAAACGTGAGTAAAAAAAAACGTGAGTAAAAAAAAAAGTGAGTAAAAAAAACGTGAGTAAAAAAAAACGTAAGTAAAAAAAACGTGAGTAAAAAAAACGTGAATAAAAAAACGTGAGTAAAAAAACGTGAGTAAAAAAAAGTGAGTAAAAAAAACGTGAGTAAAAAAAACGTGAGTAAAAAAAAACGTAAGTAAAAAAAAACGTGAGTAAAAAAACGTGAGTAAAAAAAACGTGAGTAAAAAAAAAAAACGTAAGTAAAAAAAACGTGAGTAAAAAAAAACGTGAGTAAAAAAACGTGAGTAAAAAAAAAATGAGTAAAAAAAAACGTGAGTAAAAGAAACGTGAGTAAAAAAACGTGAGTAAAAAAAACGTGAGTAAAAAAAAACGTGAGTAAAAAAAAACGTAAGTAAAAAAAAACGTGAGTAAAAAAAAACGTAAGTAAAAAAAACGTAAGTAAAAAAAACGTGAGTAAAAAAAAACGTGAATAAAAAACGTGAGTAAAAAAAACGTGAGTAAAAAAAAACGTGAGTAAAAAAAACGTGAGTAAAAAAACGTGAGTAAAAAAAAACGTGAGTAAAAAAAACGTGAGTAAAAAAAACGTGAGTAAAAAAAAACGTGAGTAAAAAAAACGTGAGTAAAAAAAACGTGAGTAAAAAAAAACGTAAGTAAAAAAAAACGTGAGTAAAAAAACGTGAGTAAAAAAAAACGTAAGTAAAAAAAAACGTGAGTAAAAAAAACGTGCGTAAAAAAACGTGAGTAAAAAAACGTGAGTAAAAAAAAACGTGAGTAAAAAAAACGTGAGTAAAAAACGTGAGTAAAAAAACGTGAGTAAAAAAAAACGTGAGTAAAAAAAACGTGAGTAAAAAAAAACGTGAGTAAAAAACGTGAGTAAAAAAAACCTTGAGTAAAAACAAAAACGTGAGTAAAAAAAAACGTGAGTAAAAAAACGTGAGTAAAAAAAAACGTGAGTAAAAAAAACGTGAGTAAAAAAAAACGTGAGTAAAAAAAAAAACGTGAGTAAAAAAACGTGAGTAAAAAAATAACGTGAGTAAAAAAAACGTTAGTAAAAAAACGTGAGTAAAAAAAAACGTTAGTAAAAAAAACGTGAGTAAAAAAAAAACGTGAGTAAAAAAAAGATGTTGATTAATTATTCTGCACTTTTATGTTGAAAATTAATTTTTTATCGGGAGTTTATTGCACTCTTGCATAAAACGTTCTTAAAAACTTTCTGACATAATAATAAACTTGGAAGATTCGTTTTATATGCACACACATATTGAAAACCAAAGATATTTCCAAAACATATCGATGAAAAAAATATGAAAAAAAATTTATTATTAAGAGAACAGATTGAATTATTAAAAAAACTCATACAAAAATTATTTGTTTAAAAACTAAAAAAATATACATAAATTTTAATTTTCAAATTTCTGACCAAAAATTATTTTTTTGTTTTTAGATTCTCATGAGAAAATACACAGTTAAAAGAAAAATAAAAAAGAAAAATAATTCAGCATAATGTTTGATAATATATATATGTGTGTGTGTGTGTTATTGTATATGTATATATATATGTATATATATTTATATGCGTGTGTGTATGTATATACATGTATGTGTGCATTTGTGTGTCTGTATGTATGTGTGTATATATAATATATGTATGTGTATATATATAATTTTCTATTTATTTTTTTTATTTATTTAGTTTGAAACATTTTATATATATATATATATATATATATATATATATATATATAACAGACGCCCCATTTCACAAACTTGGCCATTTATTTGTTCTTCTGATCAGTTTTCTTAATTTAATTCTGGGACTTTCACGTGCATATCTAAGCTGACCTAATTATTAACGCTAACTTTCGCGCTTTTTGTCTGGGTCAGTTTGACCTTGCTTTTCAAATTTAAACTTTCACCGCTTTTTGGGTCTTTTTTTTAAATTTCTTTTTAAACCTTAATTTTTTTTATTCATGCAGCCTTGACAGACGTGTTTTAAATATTCTCTCCGGGGTTTTTTCTTTTAATGATTTGGAATTCATTCCATTTGCGCTTTTTCCAAGGAACTCTGCCTTTTGGATTATTTTGGACCATTTGGAATTTACCCATTGGATTGAAATTTTAAATTCGACCGTTTTGGATTTTACCATTCTTGGATTTTTACCCTTCACCGGACTATCCATTCATGTGAAATCTTTTTATCATTTTTCTTTTGCCTCCTGTTCCCCTTACCTCACCCTTTTTTTTAACCAAGTAAGATCTTTGACTTACTTGTAGTTTCATTAAATACTTTTATATGCAAAATCCGATCCTGCATTTTGCTAATTCCTGCCCTCTGATGAGAAGGAGAGTATTTCTTCGAAACTCCGCGGATTAAGGACTATCCACTTATCTTGTGCTTCCTTTTTTAAAATTAAATATGTTTTTAACTCTTTTTCAAGATGTCTTTTAACATGTTTTATTAATCATTTTTTCATATTATAAGCTGTGTTTCCTTTTCGGTTTTATTGAGTTTTTACATCTGGCTGAGTTTATTTTACTTGTGAATATTAACTCTTTAATATTTATAATATATTTTAAGTTTACCATTTTGATTACCTTGGTAAACTTATTGTAATTTTTATTGTAATTTTTTATTATATATATATATATATATATATATATATATATATATATATATATATATATATATATATATATATATATATAGTGGAGAAAAAAGGATTGTAACAAAAATGTATCCAATGTAAAATAAATTTTATCTTTCGGAAAATAAAATAGAATCACTTTTGGCCCAGTTTTATAAATTCCTTATCAATTTCTTTGAGAAATGAAGCAAAAAATTATAATTCTTCGTAATAGTCAGTATAGTGGTTGTTGGACTTTATTCTGTGACGTTTTGGTCATATGACTTTTAGTGAAACGGTCTTCTATTTATAGTGGCCGTGGTAAGATACCGCAAAGTCTTTTTTTTTCTTTCTTTTTTTGTATATTCCTCTCTAAAATGCAGTTTCGGTAGAAAAGGTGCACTGTCAAATTTGAGCACATGTTAAGCGGTTAGTGTTAATTTTTTGTGTTTTTGTGTTCAACAGTTCATGCGTGTACGATTTCGTGTTTAACGATTCGTATGTAGCAGCGGTTAATGTGAATGCTTTGTTTAGCAGTTCATGGGTTTATGTTTTCTGTTTAGCGGTTCGTATGTATATGTTTCGTGTTTAGCGGTTTATGTGTTTATGTTTTTGTGTTTAGCGGTTTAATGTGTATATGTTTTCGTATACTTTTTTAAAGTCGAAATCAATTTGCAAATCAAATTTCGCCGAGTCCGTACAAGTCGAATCCGACACTTGGCAATCAAATCACAGCTTAACTGCTTCTATTAGAGAAAGACGTGTATATTTTACGGCCTCGCATGGTACGCATATTTGCATAATTTCCCCTGCTCGTTTCATCGGGCTGCCTAGCAGGCTTTCAAAACCGACTTCAATATTGGCGAATTCCAGCTAACAGCGAAAACGTTAGTCGTAAATTTCTGTCGAGTGTTCCTTAATCATGCTTATTTAATGCAAGTGAATTTGCCCACCTTTGACGTCATGTACACTTTTTATAGTTTTCTTTGACTAAAGAGTTCTTCTCATTGATTAGACTGGCGGAGAGAACCTTTATAAACCATGCGTTTGTATTTTTCATTAACGTAAATATCCACGATAAGAAGGGTAACGTGGAAACTTTAATACGTGCAAGAAAACAGACACCAAAATACTGCATAGCAATAATTTTCAAAATCTATCGTTTAACCATGGATTTTTTTAAAATTATTTATTACTGTCGTATTATTATTATTATTATTATTATTATTATTATTATTATTATTATTATTATTATTATCATCATTATTATCATCATCATCATCATCGCCGCCGCCGCCGCTCATTAAGAATTTTCAGACTGGCCATCATTAAAGATTTCTCTTTGAGAACAAATTATGGTGTTTCCTGGAGTTTGAATGACAACAAGTCTCCCCAGAGTTCCAGTACTCTCCACTTCTTTCGGTAACCGTTGCAGATTAATTGGCGTTATCAGAACAGCCATTTACTTCTCATTTGGCAGCGACCATTGATCTTCACTTGGATTTAGGTGTCAATAAACCTCCCCAAGGTGCCACTCCTCTTTGCAGTCATCCAGTCAGAGTCTAGTTAATGCACTCTCTCCACCCCCCTTAACCCTCTACAACTTTCCATCCCCCTTAACCCTCTACAACTATTCTATGCGGTTCCAGTCGATGCCGACACTTTTTATTGGGAGGGGGTCTAATTTAAAATTATACAGTTTCAGTTTTCTTGATTCCTTGTGATGTTCCTTTGTGTTTTATTTCTGTAGCAGTTTCTATATGTCAGGCGCTTGAAGTTAATGTGTGTTGGTCTCTCCATTCAAGGGTTTCTTTATTATTCGTTTTCATTATTGTTATCTGCTGTATCTTCTCAGCTTTTCCTTTGATTCTAATTTCCCCTATTCTTTTTTCTAACTTTTTCAGGATTGTTCCTAGTGCTCCTAATATTATTGGGTTTATCTTGAATGTCTTCATCTTCCATATCTCTCTTAGCTTTCTGTCACGTTCTGTGTATTTGTTTTGTTTCTCCGTACCTTTGATATTCACTGTGTGAACTGCTGGAACGGCAAAATCTATGATCTGACAGCACTTTTTGTTCACTATTGTGACATCCGGTTTCTTGCTTAGATTGCTTTATCTGTTTGTACATCAATGTCCCAGAGGATTTTGTGAGTCTCGTTTCCATTTACTGTTGCCGGTTTGTGCTTGTACCACTTGTCTAGGTGTTTAAGATGCAGCCACCTGCATAATTTCAAGTATACTGCCTTCACCTCTTGATCTTCTCTATTCTTATATTCTTTTGATGCTAGTTTGCTGCATTCGCTTATTATGTGTGTTTTTGTTTGTTTGTTTGTTTGTTTCGTCTTTTTGTACACAAAGTCTGCATTTGCTGTTTTCTTCTGTCTTGTCAATCTTTGCTTTGACGTTGTTCGTTCTAATCGTGTTATCTTGTGCGATTGTTATTAATGATCCAGTTTCTCTGTTGATGTTTCCTTTTCGTAGTCACGACCAAGTGTTTTCGTGAGTCACATTTGTAATCCTTATAAACTGCCCGTGTAGCTGTTTCTCTTCTCATTTTTCTTCTCTTGTCTCATCCCTCCCCTTTCTGTTTTATTTTTTCAGCTGTGGTAATTTTCATTTCGGTGTTCTGCATTATGTATTTTTCGAATTCTTTTTCTCGTCATTTATACAGTCTTCTATACAAGCCAATCCTCGTCGTCCGTGTTTCCTTTTCACGTAGAGTCGGTCAGCATTATCATTTTGGTGTAGTGCATTGTGCATGATCATAAGTCCCATGGTGTTCTGGTCGAGATAATTCAGTTCTTTGTTGGTCCAACTTATAAACGGTTCGTAGAATATTGTTAGTGACACTGTCGACGTGTTTATACATTTTGTAA
Organism: Euprymna scolopes; assembly: GCF_053919585.1. Lineage (NCBI taxonomy): Eukaryota > Metazoa > Mollusca > Cephalopoda > Sepiida > Sepiolidae > Euprymna > Euprymna scolopes. Next base: position 199,917,620 of record NC_136482.1, read on the forward strand.
GGTTTCTGCTTTATAATTTGGTGTTGGGAAGTTTCTTGTCCTTCTGAGATATTCCTTTCCAATTCTCTCTTTAATGGTGTCTGCTTCCAGAACTGTCAAATATTTGTAGGTGTCATATTGATCCAATTTCCGCTTGGTTGGGTAAATCCTTTGCGTTGCTTCTAGTTTTCCCATTATCATGATCAGCAGTGCGCACTTGTCCGTACCGAATTTCTCTCGAATATTCTGGTTGTGTTTATTAGCGTTTCTACTTCCGTTGTTACTTGCTTGAACCTTATATATATATGTGTGTGTGTGTGTGTGTGTGTGTGTGTGTGTGTGTGTGTGTGTGTGTGTGTGTGTGTGTGTGTGTGTGTGTTTTGTTACCGTTTTATCTGTTTGGTTACATGTTTCGGATGTTGGACCATGTTTACGATCAAACAGCCTCGTCAGACCTTACAGAAAAAGTTTTCTGTAAGGTCTGTTAATAATAAAAATTTGTTAATAATAAAAATTTGTTAATAATAAAAAATTGTTAATAATAAAAATTTGTTAATAATAGAAATTTGTTAATAATAAAAATTTGTTAATAATAAGAATTTGTTAATAATAAAAAATGGTTAATAATAAAAATTTGTTAATAATAAAAAATGGTTAATAATAAAAAATGGTTAATAATAAAAAATTGTTAATAATAAAAAATTGTTAATAATAAAAAATCGTTAATAATAAAAATTTGTTAATAATAAAAATTTATTAATAATAAAAAAATTGTTAATAATAAAAAAATTGTTAATAATAAAAATTTGTTAATAATAAAAAATGGTTAATAATAATAAAAATGTGTTAATAATAATAAAAATGTTAATATTAAAAATGTGTTGATAATAAAAAATTGTTAATAATAAAAAATTGTTAATAATAAAATATGCGTTTTTCTAGCCTTCAAAACGCATTTATATACGTAATTCATAAATTTCAAAATATATGAAACGCTTCACATGCGGGTAACATTTCTTTAAGTTTATGTTTTTTGACGTAGAAATCGTAGTCGTAGTTATCGTGGTGGAAAAATGTGAAGCATAAATTAAAAAATCTGTTAATAATAATTAAAAAAAAATGCGTTATTTCTAGCTTGCTAAACGTATTTATATACGTAATGCTTAAATTTCAAAATATAAGCAACGAGAATTTTTGTAGGAATTTTTGACACCCCTAACACGAATCTGCGAATAAAATATAAAAATCTCGTAATTTCTCTGTTAAAAGTGGGTTGTTTATTTTTTTTTTTATGGATTATACTTCCAAAATAAACTATTAAACTTGTTTTAAAAGTAATAGAAATATTTTTTTAAACAGTAATGAATTTTCCGAACTCAATATTTTTCAATTTTTAAACTTTAAAAATCTATCAAAATTTTTCTATTGATTCTATTTTTACGATATTTTTAGGGTCAATGTGAAATTTTATGTTCTTTCCAATAAACCGAATATAATATTTCAGACAAACGTTTTTTTTAATTCACGTCTCCCCCCATTTTCAAGTTTCTATTAAAAAGTAAATAATTAATTTACTCACCGAAAAGTAAATAATTAATTTACTCACAAATTGAAGAGAAAATGTCAATAAATAATATATTCAAATTTAAAACAAAAAAAACGAAGTGTTTTTTAGAATTTTACCGGTAAAGTTTGAAGTTTAAAACCTTTCTTTTAAAACCACGTTATTTGTTTTTTCTTTTTTCTTTTTTTTTAATGGAACCTTTGTCCTTGCTCCTTTAATTGAAAAAAAAATTAGGGATTGAATTACATTTTACGAGGAGTTATAAGTTTGAAAAGACAGGGGGGGTCGAATAATTCACGCCTCCATTTTGAAATGTCTATTAAAAAGTAAATAATTAATTTATGTACCAAAGTCTTATATATCACAAATTGAAGAGAAAAGGACAATAAATAATATATTCAAATTTAACACAAAAAAGTACTGCTTTTTAGAAATTTACCTGTAAAGTCCGAAGTTTAAAACCTTTTTAAAAAAAAAAAACCACGTTGTTTGTTTTTTTGTTTTTTTTTAATGGAACCTTAGTCCTTGCTCCTTTAATTGAAAAAAAATTAGGGCTTGAATTACATTTTTCGAGGAGTTATAAGCTTGGAAAGATGGGGTGGAAGTATTCACTATTTTCACGAAATTTCTGACACACCTAAAGCAACGCTTCAATTGCTCGTAACATTGAATCGGAAAATCGAAAGATTATGTTATGGCTATGCATGTAATAACCAGTTACGGCTGGTGTAATCACATTATCGTTGGAAACAGTAGAATTGGTCCCTCTGACAACTGGTAGGAGTGGGAGGACTTAATATTCAGAGAGGAAAATAGGGACTCCTTCGAGATGTTGCTATTATGTATCTTTTTTTAACCTGAAATTTGTTGACAGTGTTAGTTGAGAAAATAAGATTTGTACTTACCATTCGCAGGAAAATATGGTTTATAAATGCCTCGTAGCCATTGGGTTGCCTCTTTGCAAAATACTTTTTGCATAAGTCACACATGTTGTCCCCTGGTGGACAGCGGTGCGTATTCGCGAACAGCTTGTTAACAGCAAGATCCGTCTGTGAATAATCGATACCTCGAAGCGGTAGATTGCGGGTTTCCGGACGCCGCTCTTCAGGCGCATAAGGTACAGAAGTCTTTTGCAAAATAGAAGAATGACTAGCCGAACGCTGTTCGGCTTGATTATTCAGATAGTGCGGTAATATTAGGTTTAATGACGGGGATGCCGAGGTCTGATTAACAACGGTTACTTCTTTTGTCATCGTTTGCATTTTATTGGCTGCAGAGTGTTTTTGTTTACACTTGTAAATTTATGATCCGCAAAAGTAGCTCTCAAAATTGTCAACCATAAATGTAATCGTGACAGTAACGTTGTATAATTTCAGTGCTTGATTGACACGCGGAAGTTATGAGTTCAATTCCTGGTTGCGGCATTCGTTCTTTTTTTACTTATATTATAAACACTTAATATTGTTTAAAATGTTAAACAAAATTAGATTAATTTTGTTTATAAAGTTTTTTTTTAATTATTATTATCAATTTCGTTGGTAGAGCCTTGTTAAACCAGTAGTGTGTATATGTTGTTGCTATGTGTTCTGTAGTTAATAATTTCTTGTTGCGTTCGTTGTATGTTTTCAATCGACATCCGAGGTTGTTTTCTGGAGACGTATTCACGTGCGTCGCGTCTGAAAGAAATTGGTAAAAGAAATAGAAAATAAAAACGCTTGTGTATGCAAATTTTATATTTCGCAGAAAATACGAGGTGCCTTCGATAAGTTTTTAGACGTTTTTGTAATAGCATTTAAAATTGTCGTAGACTCTTGAAAATTCAGTATGTTACCCAAACATATGGAATGCTTCAGAGTGTATTTAGACTGCATGAATCGGCCATCCGTTTTTGAGAGGCATAAAAGATTCAAAGAAGACAAGGAGTCTGTGAGGGTTGATGAGAGTAGTGGGAGGAGTAAGGAAGTCAGAACATCAAAGTTGATTGGCCAAATAAAGAATTTCATGGATAAGAATCGTCGTGTGTCTTTAGAGGCAATAAGTGCACGGTTTGATGTCAGTGTGGGAACTGTACACACAATTATTCGCGAGGAACTGAAGATGCAGAAGATTTGCGTGAAGTTTGTTTCAAGGTTGCTAAAACAAGATCAGACTATTTGACCAAAATGAGCATCAAAACAGTTCCTCGCCCTCCCTATAGTCCAGACCTTGCTCCCTGTGACTTTTGGTTATTCCCTATGCTCAAGGAAAACCTTAGAGGCTGTCGTTAGGAGACAATTGATGAGATGAAAGAGGCTGTGACGAAGGTCATTGACATGCTTACACAAGAGGACGCCCATTGGGATTTCTAGAAGTTGCTGGAACGATACAATAAGTGCATTGCAGCCGGGGGAGATTACTTCGAAGGGGACTAACGTTTCATGCACGTACTATCAATAAAAGTGCCT
>NC_136482.1:199926606-200123858 GCF_053919585.1 Euprymna scolopes
AAAACGAGCAAGTACACGTCCTTTCACTGTTTGGGTATTTACAATCTAAAAAAGATAAAAATAAAAACTAAGAGGCGTTTGTGGTCCCACTTTAGAATTCCCCCGTCACTTCGATCTTATAAAAAAAAAAACAGTAACTCGTCATAGTGAGACCAAAACTGATTAGAAGGTGATTTAAGGCCAACAAGGTTATCGATAAATCTCGCTTTCTTGGTCATCTGCATGTTATCGATTGATAGGCACTCGGCGGTTGTCAAATTGAACGGACGACGCAGAAGGGTTACCAATGCGAGTTTGCTTGTCGGCGCTGATACCGAGACGACGGCAAATCGGAAAATGATTGCTTAAAAGCCAAATCAATGCGGCCACATGCAGCGATACCTTTATAAATAGTCAAGTATTTAGCTTATTCATTTATAATTTTCTACTTATATATATATATATATATATATATATATATATATATATATATATATATATATATATATATATATATATATAGTAATTTATAAAATATATATGGCGATTAAGCTGCACTGAATATTCTGCGTTTCATCCAACTATAGGATTCGTCAGGCTTATGCGCGAATTCTGTCGTTGCTTCTTGTTTTTATATATGTTGAGGATTTCTAGTCGGCCAATCAGCTTTCTAGTATCCACCGCGCCCCTTCCTACCAGCCAATGGGCATGCATTTTATCAAACAAAGGATCTGTTTTAGAACTAGGTTAGTGGTTTTAGGTGGCCGCTCTCCTTTTTTTTTTTTATACATATAAATATACCTATGTGCACACAACAATGCACATACATATACATATATACATATATATATATATATATATTTGTGCGAATAAATGAAGTAGTTATATATATATATATATATATATATATATATATATATATATATATATATATATATATATATATATATATATTAGGTTGACACTCGGCGTTACCCGGTCGTAAAATACGCATAAATATTATATTTTAATTAATACAGATTTCTTATTTATTATAAATAGAAATACCGTGACTGTTAAAGTTGTCCGGTCATACAATACGCTTAAACATGATATTTTAATTTATACAGATTGCTTATGTATTATTATAGAATTAATCCTCTATTGAATATTATATATTACGAGGAATAATTTGCCTGATTGATTAATTCGCAAAAAAAAAAAAAAGATAAATAATAATGATAATGTCGTTCATCAAATTCCGTCTGTGTTTGTTTACAATGATATGTCAGCTGATATTTGGGCTTCACAGTGAACGCCATGGAAAAGTCACGTATGCGTAATGTTTTAATGTTTAGTTTTAAAATATGCAAAAACAGAAATGATTTGCGGCGATTTTATCGTAAACTGAACTCATTAATAAGAAAAAATGATCACTTAAAGACAACTCAATGCGGAAACATGCAACGATCGAATATATATATATATAAGAACAAGTAGTTAATAAAACATGTTAAAAAACACTTTGAAAAAGAGTTAAAAACATATTTAATTTTAAAAAGGAAACACTACATAAATGGATAGTCCTTAATCCGCGGAGTTTCGAAGAAATACTTTCCTTCTCATCAGAGGGTAGGATTTAGCAAAATGCGGGATCGGATTTTGCTTGCAAAAGTATTAAATGAAACTACAAGTAAGTCATAGATCTTACTTGATAACAAAAAATTAAGCAGAGGAAATAGGGTGAATAAAAAAGTGATTTCACGTGAATAGTCTGGTGAAGGGTAAAATATCCAATGACGGTAAAATCCAAACATGCAGAATCCAAGAAAGTTAGTTAAAATTCCATTCGCACAAGTAAAATCCAAGGGAACGCGTAATTGGAAGATGATCCAAAGTAATCCAAAAGAAGTGAATTATTCTACGGATTTCTGCCTTTTGGATCATCTTCCAAAGTATGGAAATTAAAAATTAAAAAATTAAAAAAAAAACGTTTACAAGTGTTTTTGAAATAGATGTACATAATAATACTTTGATAAATATGTTTTAACTTAAATAGGGATGGTATAATAAAATTGTGGGGTCTGCGTTCGCGCCTGGCCTCCATAGAATGGGAATAGGCACAAACTTTAATAAAGACTTTTCATATCTATCTGCGTAAGTATACTTTGATAATTATGTTTCAGTTTGAAGAAATATGGTATAATAAAATTATGGGGTGTTCGTTCGTGCCTGGCCTCCATAGAATGGAAATATGTCACAAAGTTTAACAAGGTTTTTTTTAATATAGATCCACAGAATATTGTGATAAGTATTTCAGTGTGAACAGGTATGGTATAATAAATTATGGGGTTTATCTACTTTATTTTTACTTTCATCATATTTTGCTTTGGTTTTGATACCCCCAAATTCGAAGCTATCTCTTTACGACCTTTCCTTTTCATAACCTATCATACTTTCATAAATCAGAGTCCATTTTCTGTAAGCTGTTTTTGAACCCAGGGGTCAAAGTTCAACTATTTCACCATTTGAAAACTCTACTAAACTCCTCTGCCAATTTTGGGTCTAAAATTTTAGATGTAGGTTACTTGGACATGGATCAAACATTTTAAATTGATTTGAGTCCAAATTAATGTTAAGGGATCAAAATTGGGGTCAAATTTAAAACAAAAAATTTGACCTCTGCAGTTTCTACCAAATTACTCAGCCAAGTTTTGGTCTAAACTTTTAGAATTTCACATAAAGTGTATTTAGACATAGAGTAAGCATTTTAATCGATTTTTAGCCAACAATTTAGCTGTCAAGGGGTTAAAGTTCAAAAGATTTTACCTTTGCGGTCTCTATCAAACTATTCAGCTAATTTTGAGTCTAAACATTTGGAATTTTGCGCAAAGAGTATCAAGACATACAGCAAGATTTTTAATCAGGTTTGGGTGAAAATTTGGTTAGCAAGAGGTCAAAGTTGAAAGAGTTGACTTTTGAAAACTCTATCAAACTCCTTCACCAATTTTGGGTTTAAACACTTGAAATTTTAAATGTACGTTACCTGGACATGAGTCAAACTTTTTAATATATACATATGCACATGAAGTTATTAACAGTGCATAGGGCCCGAGCAAAGTTAGTATCTATAAAAGTGATAATGTGTGTGTTAGGACATCTTTCAACCTATACACTCAACATATTTTTCATCTACAGACAGGAAATTTGGTATATAGGGTATTCAGACACGTGAAAAACTTTTTAATCGTTTTTCATCCGGAAAATAGAACTGCTAACTGAAAAATTGATACTTGTGGGCTATCAGATTTTTATCAGTTTGTCGACCGTTTCATAGACCACAAAATTCGCGCATAAGCCTGAAGAATCCTAGAGTGGATGAAACGCGGAATATTCAGTGTAGATGGATTTTATAAATTACTATATATATATATATATATATATATATATATATATATATATATATATATAACAGGCCGCGTTGCCCTTCCGTAAAATACACTTAAATATGATATTTTGTATTAATGCAGATTTCGTATTTATTATATTATATTTTATTGGATCCAATATGTAGTAATGATTTAAAAAGTTTTTAAAAAAATGACTCGTGTGTCATCACGGAGAATTGAAACCAAAACGTTCAGCTTACAATTTACTTCCTTCTTTGACGTTAATGACTAAGCTATGAAGACATGTTTGCTAAGCGACACTACCATTTACAGCAACATTTTAAAGGTCGGTAATGACCAAGATCTTTTGGATTCTCTTTTTTCTTATCTTGATCACGTGGTGCAATGGGAAAAGACGTGATTGGTTCATTTGAATGCATCTAAAACCAAGCTTCTCCCTTTACACCACCAACACTCTGGCCCCCATCTGGCCTCAATTAAAAAGAATGGCTCATGTTTTAATAAGCTTCTGGGCCTGACCTTCACTCTTGATCTAAAATGGAACACATAGATCAAATCTGTTGTCCAGGTCGCCGGAAAAATAGTTGGATCACTCTACCGCTCCAGTAGATAACTCACTGCCGATTCAATCCTCTACCTGTATAAGAGCCAAGTTCGTCCTAGGATGGATTACTGTTGCCATGTCTGAACCAAAATTGGTCGGACCATCCTATGCTGTCTGGACAGAGTTTTAAAATGGCTTCAAAACCAAGTAGGTGATGCCCTTTTTTCTTCCTTGCAACCTCTTTTCCACAGAAAGACGTTGCTAGTCTGTTTTTGCTCTATCGTTATTTTCATGACGAGTGTTCGACTGAGCTCCAATCTATTGATCCTCTTGTCAAACACTCTTCTCTCTACAACCACTATCAACAATTTTCCCTATTCTCTATCTGTACTTAACTCTAAACGTGGATTCCATGAACAAACCTTCTTTCCTAGAACTGCCCGTCTGTGGAACTCTGTTCTGCTGGCCTGCTTCCCAGTTGACTACTGTTTTCAAGTCCAATGTAAACAAGTTCTTGCTGAGCTGTCCCCTTAAATAATGAAATCATACAAAATTCTCACTATTAACGATTACTACACTGTTGTACTGATGACTACTGTACACCCATGAACCCTCATCCTCGAGTGGCCTTTGGGCCTTGATAATGCGATGACACCCTTGTAAAAAATACACTCATCATTGGCTTGTTTTTCTTTTTTGCCTTGAAGTAATATTTTTTAGTTTCTTACATCCCATGGCTTCATGCTTTGTCTGGGGCTATTTTCATTGGAAAAAAATACCGTTCATCAATATCTTCATAAATTAATCCAGTAATTATGTTTTTATTTACAAAATTATACTTTTATCTGTAGCCGAAATTTTACCATCATTATCGCTGTTATAAATTTCATCATTGCTTAACTCCCCTTAATGTAGTTCTTTATAAATAGAGATTAATGGTGTGAAAGTAATTCTGTTGTCGCTTATTAAACATCTACTGTATCATTTTCCCTCAGTTTTGGTGCACTTTTAATCTTTTTTAATCGAAAGTATTTTATAAAATTATCCTATTAATTGATTTATAAATGCAGTATATCATTTGGATGTGGTTGTGGAGACGCATTGAAATCTATTTTATTTAATTAAAAATTGGTGCTAGTGTACTTATTGATCTGCGCTATTTTTTTTACAGAGTATTTTCAAGTTTAATTAAAGTTTGATGATATCTGTTTTTATTACATTGTAAGGTTAAAGTACAGAATAGGTACAAAACACCCTTCTCTTCCCATGTTAAGAATGGCTTTCTAAATAATAACGTTATTATTTCAGCACGGATCAATAATTTCACTAGTACCCAAAATTGTGTTACAAATTTTGTTGTATAATTTTAGTTGCATGTTTGATTACTGATTTAAAATTTAGAAAAATTTCTGTTGAACTCTGGAATTTGCACAAATTTTCGAACGGAACCCTTTACTTAATCCACGGGGGTAGCATGGTCTCGTTCTGTCAACCATGACTGAGTAAAAATAATTCGCAATTGCATTTTAGGTGTCGCCTACACTGAGGATTAAACCTTCAACCTCCAGAAGAGTGTAACTTTTACAACTAAAATTTATTAGGCATTTTATCTGCTGTGTAACGGATCCTTGTCAATTTCCGAGTTCGACAGAAAGATTTCTGAGTTAGACAAAATACATCTGAAGACGATCGGAGGTTAAATCGACCGAAACGTTGTGAAAATCACATTCAAGATGAGAACAGTAGTCCGAAGAATCCAAATTATGTTTTATTTTGCACGTACACGTTTTTTGCACGTACACACGTTTTTTGCATGTACACACGTTTTTTGCATGTACACACGTTTTTTGCACGTACACACGTTTTTTGCACATACACACGTTTTTTGCATGTACACACGTTTTTTGCACGTACACACGTTTTATTTAATTTTACTTCGGTCAAAGTTCTCAAAAATTAAGGGACATTTTCTTAGAACGAACACTTGAACCTATGATATTCATAGATATTCCAATATTCCAATATGATATCCATAAATATTCCAATATTCCAATATGATATCCATAAATATTCCAATATTCCAATATGATATCCATAAATATTCCAATATGATATCCATAAATATTCCAATATTCCAATATGATATCCATAAATATTCCAATATTCCAATATGATATCCATAAATATTCCAATATTCCAATATGATATCCATAGATATTCCAATATGATATCCATAAATATTCCAATATTCCAATATGATATCCATAGATATTCCAATATTCCAATATGATTTTTTTTTTTTAATTTTTTTTTTTTTATTACATTTTCACCCCAAACAAGGCAAATTGCCACTTTGGTGTAGGGGGCTACTATCAGGGGCAACAACTACTGGGGTACTATGTAGGGATTTGGGCAGCAAGATGTCGGTTCACGTTACACTTGAACTTCTGCACGTCAGTACTGTTGGGGAAGCAGGGACCTGGGATGGAATTCCAGAGTCTAGCGGTTCTGGGGAAGAAACTATTGGAGTAAAAAGATCATTTACATCTAGGGATCTCTACAGTGTGGGGGTGGGATTTAGTAGTCTGTCGGGTTTGTCGAGGGTGCACACGTCGTGGGGGCACAAGTGATTGCAGTTCGTCAGAGCATTCACCACTAAAATACTTGTAGAAAAGGCAGAGGGATGCAACATTTCGTCGATGGGACAGAGGCTGAAGCTTAGATGCCAGTTCAGGGCCTATCAGGTTTGCGACTCTCTTTTGAACCTTGTCAAGGAGCGAGAGACCAGTAGCAGATGCACCAGCCCAGATGTGGCAGCAATACTCCATACATGGGCGAATGGTGGCCTTATAGAGGTACAGGATACTTTCGGGTGTTAGTAGATTTCTAGCACGGTAGAGAGAGCCCACCTTTCTTGCAGCGGCCCTGGCAATGCCTTCAATGTAATTGTTCCAACTCATGTTTCCTGTGAACGTTAGGCCAAGGAGTTTGAAAGATGGACTCTCAGATAAAGAGTCGTTGGCCATTGCTATGGGTGGTAGAGAGGGTTTCTTGTAATTATTGAATGAAACTAGTTTAGTCTTGGCAGCATTGAACGCGACCAACCACTTTTGTCCCCATTCCACTACAGATTGGAGGTCTTCCTCTAGTGTTTCTGCCATTTCTTTAGAAATGTGTTCATTCGTCTTCCTGTCGTGCCTGCCATAGAGTGTAGTGTCATCAGCATATATACCCATCTCAGAGGCAATGTTGTCGGGGAGGTCATTTATGAATATCAGGAACAATAGAGGTCCAAGGATAGAACCCTGAGGCACCCCCGCATTTATATCATATTGTTTAGATGTACGACCGTCGAGGACAACCTGGATTTTTCTCTTATCTAAGAAGGATTTAATTATGTTAAGTATTCTACCAGTGATACCGTATGATCTGATTTTACTGAGGAGACCCTCATGCCATACCCTGTCAAAAGCCTTAGATATATCTAAAGCTACCGCTCTGCCCTCCCCCGCGTTGTCCAGTGAATGGTATATACGTTCAGAGATCACAGTTAGGATGTCTGCTGATATCCATAAATATTCCAATATTCCAATATGATATCCATAAATATTCCAATATTCCAATATGATATCCATAGATATTCCAATATGACATCCATAAATATTCCAATATTCCAATATGATATCCATAAATATTCCAATATTCCAATATGATATCCATAAATATTCCAATATTCCAATATGATATCCATAAATATTCCAATATAATATCCATAAATATTCCAATATTCCAATATGATATCCATAGATATTCCAATATTCCAATATGATATCCATAGATATTCCAATATTCCAATAAGATATCCATAAATATTCCAATCTTCCAATATGATATCCATAGATATTCCAATATGATATCCATAAATATTCCAATATGATATCCATAAATATTCTACTATTCCAATATGACATCCATAAATATTCCAATATTCCAATATGATATCCATAAATATTCCAATATAATATCCATAAATATTCCAATATTCCAATATGATATCCATAAATATTCCAATATGATATCCATAAATATTCCAATATGATATCCATAAATATTCCAATATTCCAATATGATATCCATAGATATTCCAATATTCCAATATGACATCCATAAATATTCCAATATTCCAATATGATATCCATAAATATTCCAATATGATATCCATAAATATTCCAATATTCCAATATGATATCCATAAATATTCCAATATTCCAATATGATATCCATAAATATTCCAATATAATATCCATAAATATTCCAATATTCCAATATGATATCCATAGATATTCCAATATTCCAATATGATATCCATAAATATTCCAATATTCCAATATGATATCAATAAATATTCCAATATTCCAATAAGATATCCATAAATATTCAAATCTTCCAATATGATATCCATAGATATTCCAATATGATATCCATAAATATTCAAATATTCCAATATGATATCCATAAATATTCCAATATTCCAATATGATATCCATAGATATTCCAATATTCCAATATGATATCCATAAATATTCCAATATGATATCCATAAATATTCCAATATGATATCCATAGATATTCCAATATTCCAATATGATATCCATAGATATTCCAATATGATATCCATAAATATTCCAATATTCCAATATGATATCCATAAATATTCCAATATTCCAATATGATATCCATAAATATTCCAATATTCCAATATGATATCCATAAATATTCCAATATTCCAATATGATATCCATAAATATTCAAATATTCCAATATGATATCCATAAATATTCAAATATTCCAATATGATATCCATAGATATTCCAATATTCCAATATGATATCCATAAATATTCAAATATGATATCCATAAATATTCCAATATGATATCCATAGATATTCCAATATTCCAATATGATATCAATAAATATTCCAATATTCCAATATGATATCCATAAATATTCCAATATGATATCCATAAATATTCCAATATTCCAATATGATATCAATAAATATTCCAATATTCCAATATGATATCCATAAATATTCAAATCTTCCAATATGATATCCATAGATATTCCAATATGATATCCATAAATATTCAAATATTCCAATATGATATCCATAAATATTCCAATATTCCAATATGATATCCATAAATATTCCAATATTCCAATATGATATCCATAAATATTCCAATATGATATCCATAAATATTCCAATATGATATCCATAGATATTCCAATATTCCAATATGATATCCATAGATATTCCAATATGATATCCATAAATATTCCAATATTCCAATATGATATCCATAAATATTCCAATATTCCAATATGATATCCATAAATATTCCAATATTCCAATATGATATCCATAAATATTCCAATATTCCAATATGATATCCATAAATATTCAAATATTCCAATATGATATCCATAAATATTCAAATATTCCAATATGATATCCATAGATATTCCAATATTCCAATATGATATCCATAAATATTCAAATATTCCAATATGATATCCATAAATATTCAAATATTCCAATATGATATCCATAAATATTCCAATATTCCAATATGATATCCATAAATATTCCAATATTCCAATATGATATCCATAAATATTCAAATATTCCAATATGTTATCCATAGATATTCCAATATGATATCCATAAATATTCCAATATTCCAATATGATATCCATAAATATTCAAATATTCCAATATGATATCCATAAATATTCCAATATTCCAATATGATATCCATAAATATTCCAATATTCCAATATGATATCCATAAATATTCAAATATTCCAATATGATATCCATAAATATTCAAATATTCCAATATGTTATCCATAGATATTCCAATATGATATCCATAAATATTCAAATATTCCAATATGATATCCATAGATATTCCAATATTCCAATATGATATCCATAAATATTCAAATATTCCAATATGATATCCATAAATATTCCAATATTCCAATATGATATCCATAAATATTCCAATATTCCAATATGATATCCATAAATATTCCAATATTCCAATATGATATCCATAAATATTCAAATATTCCAATATGTTATCCATAGATATTCCAATATGATATCCATAAATATTCAAATATTCCAATATGATATCCATAAATATTCCAATATTCCAATATGATATCCATAGATATTTCAATATTCCAATATGATATCCATAAATATTCCAATATTCCAATATGATATCCATAAATATTCCAATATTCCAATATGATATCCATAAATATTCCAATATTCCAATATGATATCCATAAATATTCCAATATTCCAATATGATATCCATAAATATTCCAATATTCCAATATGATATCCATAAATATTCAAATATTCCAATATGATATCCATAGATATTCCAATATTCCAATATGATATCCATAAATATTCCAATATTCCAATATGATATCCATAAATATTCAAATATTCCAATATGATATCCATAGATATTCCAATATTCCAATATGATATCCATAAATATTCAAATATTCCAATATGATATCCATAAATATTCAAATATTCCAATATGATATCCATAAATATTCCAATATTCCAATATGATATCCATAAATATTCCAATATTCCAATATGATATCCATAAATATTCAAATATTCCAATATGATATCCATAAATATTCAAATATTCCAATATGATATCCATAGATATTCCAATATTCCAATATGATATCCATAAATATTCCAATATTCCAATATGATATCCATAAATATTCAAATATTCCAATATGATATCCATAGATATTCCAATATTCCAATATGATATCCATAAATATTCAAATATTCCAATATGATATCCATAAATATTCAAATATTCCAATATGATATCCATAAATATTCCAATATTCCAATATGATATCCATAAATATTCAAATATTCCAATATGATATCCATAAATATTCAAATATTCCAATATGATATCCATAGATATTCCAATATTCCAATATGATATCCATAAATATTCCAATATTCCAATATGATATCCATAAATATTCAAATATTCCAATATGATATCCATAGATATTCCAATATTCCAATATGATATCCATAAATATTCAAATATTCCAATATGATATCCATAAATATTCAAATATTCCAATATGATATCCATAAATATTCCAATATTCCAATATGATATCCATAAATATTCAAATATTCCAATATGATATCCATAAATATTCAAATATTCCAATATGATATCCATAAATATTCCAATATTCCAATATGATATCCATAAATATTCAAATATTCCAATATGATATCCATAAATATTCAAATATTCCAATATGATATCCATAGATATTCCAATATTCCAATATGATATCCATAAATATTCCAATATTCCAATATGATATCCATAAATATTCCAATATTCCAATATGATATCCATAAATATTCAAATATTCCAATATGATATCCATAGATATTCCAATATTCCAATATGATATCCATAAATATTCCAATATTCCAATATGATATCCATAAATATTCAAATATTCCAATATGATATCCATAGATATTCCAATATTCCAATATGATATCCATAAATATTCAAATATTCCAATATGATATCCATAAATATTCAAATATTCCAATATGATATCCATAAATATTCCAATATTCCAATATGATATCCATAAATATTCCAATATTCCAATATGATATCCATAAATATTCCAATATTCCAATATGATATCCATAAATATTCCAATATTCCAATATGTTATCCATAGATATTCCAATATGATATCCATAAATATTCAAATATTCCAATATGATATCCATAAATATTCAAATATTCCAATATGATATCCATAAATATTCAAATATTCCAATATGATATCAATAAATATTCCAATATTCCAATATGATATCCATAAATATTCCAATATTCCAATATGTTATCCATAGATATTCCAATATGATATCCATAAATATTCCAATATTCCAATATGATATCCATAGATATTTCAATATTCCAATATGATATCCATAAATATTCCAATATTCCAATATGATATCAATAAATATTCCAATATTCCAATATGATATCCATAAATATTCCAATATTCCAATATGATATCCATAGATATTCCAATATGATATCCATAAATATTCCAATATTCCAATATGATATCAATAAATATTCCAATACTCCAATATGATATTCATAAATATTCCAATATTCCAATATGATATCCATAAATATTTCAATATTCCAATATGATATCAATAAATATTCCAATATTCCAATATGATATCCATAGATATTCCAATATTCCAATATGATATCCATAGATATTCCAATATGATATCCATAAATATTCCAATATTCCAATATGATATGCATAGATATTCCAATATGATATCCATAAATATTCCAATATTCCAATATGATATCCATAGATATTCCAATATTCCAATATGATATCCATAAATATTCCAATATTCCAATATGATATACATAAATATTCCAATATTCCAATATGATATCCATAGATATTTCAATATTCCAATATGATATCCATAGATATTCCAATATTCCAATATGATATCCATAAATATTCCAATATTCCAATATGATATCCATAGATATTTCAATATTCCAATATGATATCCATAGATATTCCAATATTCCAATATGATATCCATAAATATTCCAATATTCCAATATGATATCCATAGATATTCCAATATTCCAATATGATATCCATAGATATTCCAATATTCTAATATGATATCCATAGATATTCCAATATTCCAATATGATATCCATAGATATTCCAATATGATATCCATAGATATTCCAATATTCCAATATGATATCCATAAATATTCCAATATTCCAATATGATATCCATAGATATTCCAATATTCCAATATGATATCCATAGATATTCCAATATTCCAATATGATATCCATAGATATTCCAATATTCCAATATGATATCCATAGATATTCCAATATGATATCCATATATATTCCAATATTCCAATATGATATCCATAAATATTCCAATATTCCAATATGATATCCATAGATATTCCAATATTCCAATATGATATCCATAAATATTCCAATATTCCAATATGATATCCATAGATATTCCAATATTCCAATATGATATCCATAAATATTCCAATATTCCAATATGATATCCATAGATATTCCAATATTCCAATATGATATCCATAAATATTCCAATATTCCAATATGATATCCATAGATATTCCAATATGATATCCATAAATATTCCAATATTCCAATATGATATCCATAACTATTCCAATATTCCAATAAGATATCCATAAATATTCCAATATACCAATAAGATATCCATAGATATTCCAATATTCCAATATGATATCCATAGATATTCCAATATGATATCCATAAATATTCCAATATTCAAATATGATATCCATAAATATTCCAATATTCCAATATGATATCCATAGATATTCCAATATAATATCCATAAATATTCCAATATTCCAATATGATATCCATAACTATTCCAGTATTCCAATAAGATATCCATAACTATTCCAATATTCCAATAAGATATCCATAAATATTCCAATCTTCCAATATGATATCCATAGATATTCCAATATGATATCCATAAATATTCCAATATTCCAATATGATATCCATAAATATTCCAATATTCCAATATGATATCCATAGATATTCCAATATGATATCCATAAATATTCCAATATTCCAATATGATATCCATAAATATTCCAATATTCCAATATGATATCCATAAATATTCCAATATTCCAATATGATATCAATAAATATTCCAATATTCCAATATGATATCCATAAATATTCCAATATTCCAATATGATATCCATAGATATTCCAATATGATATCCATAAATATTCCAATATTCCAATATGATATCAATAAATATTCCAATATTCCAATATGATATTCATAAGTATTCCAATATTTCAATATGATATCCATAAATATTCCAATATACCAATAAGATATCCATAGATATTCCAATATTCCAATATGATATCCATAGATATTCCAATATGATATCCATAAATATTCCAATATTCAAATATGATATCCATAAATATTCCAATATTCCAATATGATATCCATAGATATTCCAATATAATATCCATAAATATTCCAATATTCCAATATGATATCCATAACTATTCCAGTATTCCAATAAGATATCCATAACTATTCCAATATTCCAATAAGATATCCATAAATATTCCAATCTTCCAATATGATATCCATAGATATTCCAATATGATATCCATAAATATTCCAATATTCCAATATGATATCCATAAATATTCCAATATTCCAATATGATATCCATAGATATTCCAATATGATATCCATAAATATTCCAATATTCCAATATGATATCCATAAATATTCCAATATTCCAATATGATATCCATAAATATTCCAATATTCCAATATGATATCAATAAATATTCCAATATTCCAATATGATATCCATAAATATTCCAATATTCCAATATGATATCCATAGATATTCCAATATGATATCCATAAATATTCCAATATTCCAATATGATATCAATAAATATTCCAATATTCCAATATGATATTCATAAGTATTCCAATATTTCAATATGATATCCATAAATATTCCAATATTCCAATATGGTATCAATAAATATTCCAATATTCCAATATGATATCCATAAATATTCCAATATTCCAATATGATATCCATAGATATTCCAATATGATATCCATAAATATTCCAATATTCCAATATGATATCCATAGATATTCCAATATTCCAATATGATATCCATAAATATTCCAATATTCCAATATGATATCCATAAATATTCCAATATTCCAATATGATATCCATAGATATTTCAATATTCCAATATGATATACATAAATATTCCAATATTCCAATATGATATCCAAAGATATTCCAATATTCCAATATGATATCCATAAATATTCCAATATTTCAATATGATATCCATAAATATTCCAATATTCCAATATGATATCCATAGATATTCCAATATGATATCCATAAATATTCCAATATTCCAATATGATATCCATAACTATTCCAATATTCCAATAAGATATCCATAAATATTCCAATATACCAATAAGATTTCCATAGATATTCCAATATTCCAATATGATATCCATAGATATTCCAATATGATATCCATAAATATTCCAATATTCAAATATGATATCCATAAATATTCCAATATTCCAATATGATATCCATAGATATTCCAATATGATATTCATAAATATTCCAATATTCCAATATGATATCCATAACTATTCCAATATTCCAATAAGATATCCATAACTATTCCAATATTCCAATAAGATATCCATAAATATTCCAATATTCCAATATGATATCCATAGATATTCCAATATGATATCCATAAATATTCCAATATTCCAATATGATATCCATAAATATTCCAATATTCCAATATGATATCCATAAATATTCCAATATTCCAATATGATATCAATAAATATTCCAATATTCCAATATGATATCCATAAATATTCAAATATTCCAATAGGATATCCATAGATATTCCAATATGATATCCATAAATATTCCAATATTCCAATATGATATCAATAAATATTCCAATATTCCAATATGATATTCATAAATATTCCAATATTTCAATATGATATCCATAAATATTCCAATATTCCAATATGATATCAATAAATATTCCAATATTCCAATATGATATCCATAGATATTCCAATATTCCAATATGATATCCATAGATATTCCAATATGATATCCATAAATATTCCAATATTCCAATATGATATCCATAGATATTCCAATATGATTTCCATAAATATTCCAATATTCCAATATGATATCAATAAATATTTCAATATTTCAATATGATATCCATAAATATTCCAATATTCCAATATGATATCCATAAATATTCCAATATTCCAATATTATATCCATAGATATTTCAATATTCCAATATGATATCAATAAATGTTCCAATATTCCAATATGATTTCCAAAGATATTCCAATATTCCAATATGATATCCATAAATATTCCAATATTTCAATATTATATCCATAAATATTCCAATATTCCAATAAGATATCCATAAATATTCCAATATTCCAATAAGATATCCATAAATATTCCAATCTTCCAATATGATATCCATAGATATTCCAATATGATATCCATAAATATTCCAATATTCCAATATGATATCCATAAATATTCCAATATTCCAATATGATATCCATAGATATTCCAATATGATATCCATAAATATTCCAATATTCCAATATGATATCCATAAATATTCCAATATTCCAATAAGATATCCATAAATATTCCAATATACCAATATGATATCCATAGATATTCCAATATTCCAATATGATATCCATAGATATTCCAATATGATATCCATAAATATTCCAATATTCCAATATGATATCCATAAATATTCCAATATTCCAATATGATATCCATAAATATTCCAATATTCCAATATGATATCCATAAATATTCCAATATTCCAATATGATATCCATAAATATTCCAATATTCCAATATAATATCCATAAATATTCCAATATTCCAATATGATATCCATAGATATTCTAATATTCCAATATGATATCCATATATATTCCAATATGATATCAATAACTGTTCCAATATGATATCCATAAATATTCCAATATTCCAATATGATATCCATAGATATTCCAATATTCCAATATGATATCCATAAATATTCCAATATGATATCCATATATATTCCAATATGATATCAATAACTGTTCCAATATGATATCCATAGATATTCCAATATTCCAATATGATATCCATAAATATTCCAATATTCCAATATGATATCCATAAATATTCCAATATTCCAATATGATATCCATAAATATTCCAATATTCCAATATGATATCCATAAATATTCCAATATTCCAATATGATATCCATAAATATTCCAATATTCCAATATGATATCCATAAATATTCCAATATTCCAATATGATATCCATAAATATTCAAATATTCCAATATGATATCCATAAATATTCCAATATTCCAATATGATATCCATAGATATTCCAATATTCCAATATGATATCCATAAATATTCCAATATTCCAATATGATATCCATAAATATTCCAATATTCCAATATGATATCCATAGATATTCCAATATTCCAATATGATATCCATAGATATTCCAATATTCCATTAAAATTATTCATTACATCTCAAATACTGAGTAAAACAATTGAAAACACAATTGACCATTTCTAAATATGTGATATCATTTAAATGGTCTCTTGGTATTAATGGATCCCAGGACAGAAGTCTCAAGAATTCAGTTCTCTCGCCAGAATTCTTGTAAACTGGTACCACAGAATCGGTTTTCCAGCAGTCAGGAAGACATTATTCATTAATGCATTTATTGAAAAGTTTGGAGAGAACTGGAGCAACCTCAGCGGAGCATGTTTTTAATAGTACAAACGGGATGAGATCAGGTCCACATGCTTTTGAGGTGTCAGGGTATTTTTTTGATATCTCGTCTGGGGAAGTAACCAGCTTCGTGCTACTACTTAAGGTAAAATCCTTTGAAAAAGGTGCACCATTCCTCGTAAAAGCCAGACTGGGTTAACCATGCTGAGGAAACCTTATTTTATTAGGGAGTGCCCGAAAAGCACTAACTCAACTCCCTAAAGTGGTGACACAAGTTTACTGAATGGCGGGCCTGACTTCTTCCCCGTTTAAGCAAGGAAAGGCGGCGAACAGAATTTCCTGTGAAATATTTTTATTAAGAAAAGTAATACTATACGGACAAACTTCACACCTCTGAGAAGGATATATATAAAAAAAAAAAAAAATTCGTCACGGAAACATTTTTTTTTCGTCACCGTATAAAATAAAACGAAAAAAGAAGACATTATTTCCTGCACCAGACTCTTTTGACCCGCGTGGTGGATATCCTAGGAAAAAGAACGCCAGAGACACAGATAGCAGTTCGTCGTAAATGACGTAAAAACCAAAAAAAAAAAAATAGTGACTAAAAGTTTTTTTCCCCCCTCTTCTTGGGGAAAACGACGCCAGAACACACACACATGCGAACAGGAGACAAGTAATTCAAGGGACAGTTAATTCTGCGAAACAAAAGAGAGAACTTTTAGCAAAAAAAAAAAAACTTGCTATCACGTCGGGCTCACCATTTTAGGGAGTTCGGTTAGTGCTTTTCGGGCACTCCTTAATAAAATGAATAATTCGACACAAGCTACTGAATAAACGAACAAACAACTTCGTAAAACTTAACAAGGAAAAGATTTATTGAAGCAAATCAGGGTAAGATGTCAAAAAGATATAACTCGGATAAAACTTGTCAGCCTTTGCCCGGAAGTTATTCCCAAGAGGGAATCGTTGATACCGGTGTAGGCAAAGAGAGAGAGAGAGAGAGAGAGAGGAAACAGATCTGCTCTCTTTGGCGTCTGGCTGGAAAAAGGAGGAGTTTTTCTCGTCCGGAACGGAAGCAGTTAGAGTTCCTTAGGGGGTAAGGAAGGTCCCTGCGCTATGCCTCTGATTGGTCAGTATGTGCCATATCGCGCAGTCAGGGGAGACACTGACACACAAGAAAAGAGTTCTATTTGTTTCTGCCACACCTTATATGGGCCGCCAAAACAATGTGCTTTTGAATATTTAGTCAGGGTTTATTTGGGAAAGTATCCTCGTGCCAGGTTGTCCTGACAAACCCCTGTAGAGAGAGACCTTAGGCTCTAGAAGAGTGTCTAGTAGGTATTCCTGAACAGAATAAAATACTGGAAGTAAAAAGCAGTTAAAATAAATATACACTGGTCGATCAGCTACTAAATGCAAAAGTAGAGTCATTTTCGTTTCGTTGTTTTTTTTTTCGTTTCGTTGTTTACTTTTACACTGAAATGACTTTCAACAAGGTATCACTGCCCCGAAACAATTTTCGGTAAAACTTGCTGAAAGCACTTTGTTTCAGGGTTGTTTTAAAAATGAAACGGAAACTTGAATTTCGTTCCGTTTTAATCGTGTTTTTTTAATTGCGCATGCGCCAATACAATCAAAAAAATAAAATTCAACAATCGTACTTTTTAATATAAAAAAACAAGATTTTTTTTTTTATATTAAAATAAAATTTTATTAACAAAAACGAAATAATTTAATTTTAAAACGAAAAAAGTCAATTTGGTAAAAAAAAAAATAATATTTTTTTTTTACATAAAGTCCAATTCGACGTTCACATATGAAGTGTCGACTTTTATAGATTTTCAGGTATGCTGACATGAAGAATGGCTTTCAGAATAAACGCCCCAACCTCCTCATATTAAGAACAGCTTTCGGAACAAACATCTCCAACCTCCACATGTTAAAAACGGCTTTCGGAATAAACACCCCCAACCTTGTCAGCATACCTGAAAACCTAATAAAAGTTTATATTCCGAATGTGAAAGGTGAGTTTTCGATTTTGTTGGCGCATGCGCACTTAAGAAAAAAAGACTAAAACGGAACGAATTTTAAATTTCCGTTCCATTTTCAAACCAACCCCAAAACAGAACGCTCACAAGTTTTACTCAACTTTTTTTCTTTTTACTTGGAACCAAGTAAAAAAAAAAATAAAATAAAAAATAAAAAAAATGGCGTTACACTTAGAGTACATATCCATTGTCTTTGGAGACAATGGATATGTCCTGTAAATGTTGTTGCGTGTTTAATTGCGAAGCAACGCTTGCGCAATCTCTAACCATATCTCTTCTGATTCCAGTTCAAAGAAGTCTAAGACGACTCGAAACAATGTCGTGATAAGCAAAGAGAGCACATATAGCACCTGGTGTCCCCAAATGGTCACCCATTTGGTACTGATCAGGTTCGACGTCGTTTAACTTCGTTGATCTAACGGGAACTGATGTTTCAACGTGATTATGCCGTGTATGTTTTAGTACAAAATATAATTATATCAAACACTAAAAGCTGTCAGTTTCAGCGTATGTAAAAATATGATCAAAGGAAATCAACCTGGGCATAAGATGGCCGATATAAATTAATTATGGAAGTTTTACCATCTGCATTTTTTTTTTTTTTTTTTTTTTTTTTTTTAGTGTAGCGGATCTTCGCTGGGATGCTACAAAATGTAGAATCAAAGGACTTAGGTCTAAATTCAAGGAATTATTCTAGACACATCAATGGCAACTGGAAGAGAGAGAAAGAGAAACTCGTCTTTCTTTATTCGGATATCTCTTGCAACAGATTGCCGTTTGTTGCGACCAAGGTATTAGTCCTTACAGTCCAGTAAATCTTAGTAAATACCACAAATTGTTAGAAAAGAATAACTAACCTGACGGTAGGAACCAAATGTAAAGAGAAAAGGGGGTCAAAGCTTGATCTAAGATCACATGATTACCATCAATATAAAAAAAAAAAATCACAAAGGAGAAGGCGCTTTTGCATCCGTCTCCCCAAACCAAACGCCATAGAAGGTAAATAACATTTTTTTTTTTTAGAAAAAAAAATGTTAAAATTATTTTGTGGTCATAACAAAGCTTCTTTCTGAGAAGTGCACGACTGTGGAACTCTGTTCGTTTGCCTGTTTCCCCCCACTTGGATGTCTTCAAGTCCAACATAAACAAATTCCCGATGAACCGGTCTCTTAAGTAAGACACTTTATCAAATTTCAACACTAACGTACTGTACACGCAATAACCCTTATCCGCGAGTGGCTTCCGGGCCTTGATTAGTGGTGACCACCTTGTAAAAATAAATGGTTTATTACAACTTGTCGCTTACAAGAAAAGGCAATTCGGAATCTTGACTCATTGTTCTATGGGAGGTAACTCAATGTTACTAAGAATTGAAAAAAAAATTTTTCAACCAGTTTATTTATTGTAGCAAATTTTTAAAGCATTTGACGATATTGTAATTTTTCTTAAACAAAACATTCGAATAATAAATGATTTTCAACTACGTTAGCAAAATAGTTACCACCCTTAAAATAATGAGTTAACATTCTGAACTGCTCTAGAAAATGTTACCTTTCTTGATAAAACTTGAGATATCGTGTTTGAATTTGTTTATATCAGACATCTTCCCCCCCCCCCGTCGAGGTTTTTTTTTTCGCGTGTACGATTAAACTTTAATGATTTTAATGTGAAACATTGTTTTGTTTTTCTTTTGTTTTGTTTTGTTTTTTTGTGTGTGTGTTTTTTTTATTTATTTATTTATTTTTATTTTTTTTTTGCATTTTCACTTCAAACAAGGCACAGTGCCACTTTGATGTCGGAGGCTACTATCTGGGACATAATTTGAAGGGAAGTTGAGCAGCAAGATGTTTGTTTACATTTGAACTTCTGCATGGCAGTACAGTCAGGGAAGCAGGAAACCGGACGGGAATTTCAAAGTCTAGCAAATCTGGGGGGGGGGGGGAACTATTGAAGTAGAAGGCTTTTTTTTTTTTACACGGTGATCACCACTTATCAAGGCCCGGAAGCCACTCAGGGATAAGGGATAAGGCTTTCTGGCATCTGGAGATCTCTACTATATAGGGGCGGGATTTTGCTGCTTGTCTGGTTTGTTAGGGGTATTTACGTCGAAGGGGTACAAGGGTTTGTAGTTTGTCGGAGTACCTACCATTAAAGTAGTTATAAAACAGGCAGAGATACAACATTTCGTTGATGGGACAGAGGTTAAAGCTTAGCTGATAGTGCGGGACCTTTTAGATTGGCGACTCTCTTGAGAACTCTAAGAGGGAGAGACTAGTAGCAGATGCACTAGTTCAAATGCCGCAACAATACTCCATACATGAGCGAATTGTGGCTTTGTAGAGGTACAGGATACTCTCAGGCGTAAATAACTTTATATCGCGGTGGAGAGAGCCCACCTTTATTGCAGCAGCCTTGGCAATACCCTCAATGTATCTCTTTCAACTAATGTTCCCAGTAAGTGTTAAGCCGAGGAGTTTGAACGAAATAATTTCAGGTAATGTATCTTTAGCTATGGCTATTGGTGGTTGAAAAGGTTTTGTAATTATTGAATGAAAGAAACTTAGTCTCGGCAGCATTGGGCGTTGCCTTCCATTTTTGACCCCCATTCCACTAAAGAGAGGGGGGTCTTCCTATAGGGTTTCTGCCATTGCCTCGGATATGTGGTCATTCGCCCCCCCCCCCCGTGTCTGTTATAGAGCATGATGTCGTTAGCTTTTAAGGATAAAAATAAGTTTTTTTGTTGTTTTGTTTGCTTGTTTTTTGGGGTTTTTTTAGGGAGAGGGATGATGAAACTGTTGAAAACAATTTCATCGTAAATAACAAGCGACCATACAATAGGAAATCGGCAAAATATGCAGGTAGAATGGTACCAAATGTTTTACTTACGTTTTTTTTTTCTGTAATTTTCTTTAAATGTAGTCTTTTTTCTATTTTCCTTTTAAGTGTCAAAATGTAAAACTTTTTTATATTCTACAGAAATACGAACCAGGTTTTAAAAAAAAATAAAAAAATAAACATAAAACCTGTCAGATTAGACGACAATCTCCTGCCATGTCTCTTGTGGCTGGTCAGCGATAAACGAAACCCGAATTCTAGGAGAAACCCAGAGTGATAAAAAAAAGCAGTTTTCAAATCTACGCAGATGATTGGTCAGAAATGACACACCCTCAAACAAGTCTTTTCTTATTTAAACTCCTGTTTGCACAGGAGGAGCTTTAGCGGTAGTCAAGATTTTATTCATTAATAATTTATTTGTATAAATCATTTTGTTAAATAAAACACCGGAATTTGATTTTCTCTTTAAAGCGTTGACAAATGTTTTAAGGCGATTTTGTAGTTTACGAGCGTAAAACCCTGGTGGCTTCTATCCCGAAATTCAATCGAAATTTCATTAAGATTACAGTAAACAGATTAATTATCAACTAGCGGGACCTGTGGAAATTCCACAGCAGCATTTTTCCTATGCAATATATATTGTTGCTTGGCATGCTGTGGGCGTTCTATTCAGCATGAATGAAGGCACAATCATGTTATTCTACTTTTTTATTAAAACTGTATCGCCCCCTTACTAAAATAATAACTTTGATATATTTCCTGGGCTGGTTATTTCATTACAAACACACCGGTCAATTAACTCACATTTTATCATTTTTCATAATTATTGAATATGTTACTATATTCGACAATAATTTTGCATAATTTCAACCCACATTATCGCCTCTCCTTTTACTAAAATAGTAAATTTGATATATTGTATCGGCTGATTATTTTATAAAAAACACAAATATTAATTAACTCACACTTCATCATTTTTAATAATTCTTGGATATAGTACTAATTTTGACAATAATTTTTCATCATTTAAACGCACCATGGCACACACCTTACTAAAATAATAACTTTGATATATTTTCTGGGCTGATTATTTCATTACAAACACTTACATCAATCAACTCATATTTCATCATTTTTCGTAATTCTTGGGTATGTTACTAATTTCCATAATATTTTTTTTATAATTTAAACCAACGTTGTCGCCCAACCTTACTAAAATAATAACTTTGATACATTTGCTGGGCTGATTATTTCATTACAAACACACTAATCAATTAAACTCCATTTCATCATTTTTCATAATTCTTGGGTATGTTACTAATTTCGACAATCATTTTTCATAATTTATACCCACATTATCGCCCTCTCTTAATAAAATAATAACTTTGAAATACTGTCTGGGCTTATTATTTTATTACAGACACACTAATGCATGAAATCACATTTAATCATTTTTCATAATTCTTGGATATGTTACTTATTTCGGCAATCATTTTTCATAATTTTAACCCATATTTTCGCCCTTCCCTCTTTACTAAATAATAACTTTGATATATTGTCTAGGCTGATTATTTCCTTGCAAACACACCAATCAATTAACTAATATTTCATCATTTTTTCATAATTCTTGAATATGTTACTAATTTCGACAATAATTTTTCATAATTTAAGCCCTCCTTATCTTATTTTATTATAAACACACCAATCACTTAAATCACATTTCGTCATTTTTTGTAATTCTTGGATATGTTACTAATTTCGACAATAATTTTTTATACTTAAAACCATCCTCGTCGCCCTCTCCTACTAAAAATTACTTTGATATATTTTCTGGGCTGATTATTTCATAAAAAAACATAACTATCAATAAACTCACACTTCATCATTTTTCTTAATTCTTTGATATGTTACATATTTCGACAATTATTTTTAATATTTTTAACCCACATTATCAACCACCCACTACAAACATAATAACTTTGATATATTGTCTGGGACGATTATTTCATTTCAAACACACCAATCAATTAACTCACATTTCGTCATTTTTCATAATTCCTGGACATGTTACTAATGTCGACAATCATTTTTCATCATTTTGACCCACATCATCGCCCCACTTACTAAAAAGATAACTTTGATATATTGTCTGGTCTGATTATTTCATTGCAAACACACTAATGCATTAAATAACATATTATCATTTTTAATAATTCTTGGATATGTTACTAATTTTGACAGTTATTTTTCATAATTTAAACCATCCTTATCGCCCTCTTTTACTTACATAATTACTTTGATATATATCCTGGGCTGATTATTTTATTATAAACACACAATCGATTAACTCACATTTAATCTTTGTTCATAATCATGGATATGTTACTGATTTCGACAATTTTTATAATTAAAACCCCACATT
Organism: Euprymna scolopes; assembly: GCF_053919585.1. Taxonomy (NCBI): domain Eukaryota; kingdom Metazoa; phylum Mollusca; class Cephalopoda; order Sepiida; family Sepiolidae; genus Euprymna; species Euprymna scolopes. The sequence continues at coordinate 199,951,479 of NC_136482.1, forward strand.
ATGCCTCTCCCTCCTACTTATATAGCATATTTGATATATTGTCTGAGCTTATTATATCATTACAAACACACCAATCAAACTCACATTTCATCATTTTTCATAATTCTTGGATATGTTACTAATTTCGACAATAATTTTCATAACTTTAACCCACTATGTCGCTCCCCATTACTTAAATAATAACTTCGATATATTGCCTGGGCTAATTATTTCATTACAAACAAATAAATAAATTCTGGGTATTCTAATAGTACATATGCTTCACCTATCTTATCCAATCCCGGGTGACGCCGCATATTCTGCTAATATATATCGTTCACCTATCTCATTCAATCCCGGGCGACGCTGGGTATTTTGCTACTATATGTTTTCCATCTATCTCATTCAATACTGGGCGACGCTTTCTGATAGTATATATTTGCATATCTCATTCAATCCCTGGACTGATTTCATGTCCGCCCCCTCACTGTTGAAAATATACATTAAATAAAGTAATGTTTTAATCATAAACTGTTTCAGCCATTTTATGACTTTATATTCGAAACCCACTGCTAAAAATATACATGAAATAATGTAATGTTTAAATAGTAAACTGTTTCAGCCATTTCTGCGACCGACTTTATATCCCAAACCCACTGCTAAAAATATACATGAAATAATGTGTTGTCTAAATAGTAAACTGTTTCAACCATTTTCGGGACTGACTTTATATCCCCAACCGACTGCTAAAAATATACATGAAATAATGTAATGTTTAAATAGTAAACTGTTTCAGCCATTTCTGCAACCGACTTTATATCCCAAACTCACTGCTAAAAATATACATGAAATAATGTGTTGTCTAAATAGTAAACTGTTTCAACCATTTTCGGGACTGACTTTATATCCCCAACCGACTGCTAAAAATATACATGAAATAATGTAATGTCTAAATAGTAAACTGTTTCAGCCATTTCCGGGACCGACTTTATATCCCAAACCCACTGCTAAAAATATACATTAAATAATGTATTGTCTAAATAGTAAACTTTTTCAGCCATTTCCGGGACTGACTTTATATCCCCAACCCACTGCTAAAAATATACATGAAATAAAGTAATGTATAAATCGTAAACTTTTTTCCCATCCTACTGTTAAAAATATACACTAAATAAAGTAATGTCCAAGACGTAAATGGTTGCAGCCATTTCCGGAACCGACTTCATATTCCCACCCCAATGTTAAAAATATGTGTAATGCGTAAACGGTTTCACCCATTTTCGGGACTGATTTAATATTCCCCACCCACTGTTACAAATATATATGAAATAAAGTAATGTTTAAATTGTAAACGGTTTGGGTAATTTCCGGGACTGACTTCATATCCCGTAATCCACTGCTTAAAATATACTTGAAATAAAGTAATGTTTAAATCATAAACTCTTTCAGCAGCTTTTCAAAAGTAATACATAAAAACATTAACACGGTTAGGGATTAGGTAACCATTGCTTCAACATTAATGTCTGAGTGTACTATCAGTTTAAGCATTCCAGTGACTTAAATCCCCCTTTTTTGGTCTTGGTTAATGGAGGAGAAATCCTTCATTACTGATACAATTCTTATTTTTGTTATTGACCAGAAAGCCCCTTTTGGAGAGCTGGTTTCCCCCTAAATTTTTAACCGACCTCATGTCCAATTCCACCCTTGTGGGGAGGCAAGTAAACAAAAAAAAATAATCAGAACGGACATTTTCCAGGGCATTTTATAATTAATCAGGAGTAACACTTCCAGGGCATTTTGTAATTAAATCAGAAATAACTTTTTCCAGTTACATTTTTAATATTAAAATTTTGTTACATTAAACATAGTACCTATTCACAATGCCTCCCCGCGGGACAGATTTAGACACCAGGGTCGTTTTTTCACCGTGGAGAAAAAATTGTCTTAGTCGTAAAGGATTTCTCTTCCACTGAGAGAGAAGAAATTGAAATGTAGCACCTGAAGAACAGATGGTATTTATTTGCTCCCCCACCGAGCAAATTAGGCACAAGGCCAATTTTTAATGTGAGGAGTGAAGGGAGGGGGAAGGGAAGAGGGGACCAGCTCCCGAGAGGTGGGAAATGGGAGCTGGTTAAAGGTCAGGCATGTGGGGTTGCCCCCACATCTGGTCTTTGCTAGTCATAGCTAGTCATAGCTTGCAGTATCTGCCGGAACAGATGGTATTTATTTGCTCCCCCACTGAGCAAATTAGGCACAAGGCCGTTTTTAATGTGAGGTGAAAACCAGCTCCCCTTAAAGTAGGCAAAAAGGGGGCACTCTGGTTACCAAAAATAATAATTGTCCCAGTATAGAGGGTTTCCCCTCCATTGACTGGTACAAATCATCTTAAGTGCAGCATCTGCCGGAACAGATACTACACTTTGATCTTATTTATTTATTTTATTGTTATGAAAAAATGAAATTACAATGTAAAATTATAAAACCAAAAAATCAAACAACAAAATTAGGCACAAGGCCCTATAAGAAATTGGGAGGGGGAGGGTTCAGGGTCTTTGTGACTATTAACATTTGATATAAATGGACTTTGAAGTCTTACTCTTGACTGGCAACATTTACCAAAATACCTCATTCACTCTGTGGATCCTAATCTAACTAGTAGCCCCAGCGTTCAGTGTAAAAATAAAAATAAACTTATATACAATTTGTAAACACTTATCTGTGTGTTGTGTGCTGTTGAACTTCCAGTATCCGGCCAGTTTAGGCCTAGCACTTAAGTTCAAACGGGCCATAACGAGTTTATGGTCCGAGTGTCCTAACAAGTGGAACATGGGGCAAGATAGGAAGTCTATGTCGCCTCTTCTACCTAACATCCGATCCAAGTAAGTACTTGGATGGGAAGGCACTACAGAATGCCACATCCACATCTCCCGCCCCGGATGATCAAGACGAAATATAAGGGGAAAACAAATGAACACATATCCAAGAAAATGGCAGAAACACTAGAGGATGACCTCCAATCCGTAGTGGAATGGGGACAAAAATGGTTGGTCTCATTCAATGCTGCTAAGACTAAGCTTGTTTCCTTCAATAACTACAAGAAACCTTCTCTACCACCAATAGCAATGGCCAAGAACACATTGCCTGAAAGTACTTCTTTTAAACTCCTCGGCCTAACGTTTACAGGGAATATGAACTGGAATAGATACATTGAGAGCATTGCCAAGGCTGCTGCAAGGAAGGTTGGCTCCCTCTACCGTGCTAGAAAACTACTTACGCCTGCCAGTATCCTATACCTCTATAAGGCAACCATTCGCCCATGTATGGAGTACTGTTGTCACATCTGGGCTGGTGCATCTGCTGCTTGTCTCTCGCTCCTGGACAGGGTTCAAAAAAGAGTCGCAAACCTGATAGGTCCTGAACTGTCATCTAGGCTTCAGCCTCTGTCCCATCGACGAGATGTTGCATCCCTCTGCCTGTTCTACAAATACTTTAATGGTGAGTGCTCTGACGAACTGCAAACACTTGTACCTCCCCGACGTAACTACCCCCGACAAACCCGACAAGCTACTAAGTCTCATCCCTTTACAGTGGAGATCCCTAGGGGCAAGAAAGCCTTTTACTCCAATAGTTTCTTCCCCAGAACTGCGGGTCTTTGGAACTCCCTTCCGGGATTCTGCTTTCCCAACTGCAATGATATGCAGAAGTTCAAGTGTAATGTTAACAAACATCTTTCTACTCTTCTCCCTTCATAATGCCCCCGCTAATTAAGTCCCTAATAGTAGCCCCCTGCTTCAAAGTGGCACTGTGCCTTGTTTGGGGTGAAAATTGAATAAAAAAAAAAAATTAAAAAAAATCTGTCGATGAGATCGCACGAAGCCATCAGGTCAGACAGAGTCACACCATGCCGACCCACTAGCCCCCCCCCCCGACCTTATCTATACTGGGATCAAGGATTGCATTCCAATCACCCATTAAAACTAACCGTTCCGGATCCACTAAGAAGCCCTCCAACCGTCGAAAAAAGGTTGCCCTCTCTACAGCAGCATTGGGAGCATAAACAGCAACAATCCAAAAAGCACTACAATTAACAGCAACATCAACAACAAGCGCCCGCCCGTCCTCGTCTGCGTGTAAAACATTCACCGACGCTGACAGGGTGCGATTCACTAGCAAAGAAATTCCACGACTATAGGTATTGCCATATGCTGATTAAACATCGTAATCGTTTACCAGCACCTGACAATCCCCGTCACAAACAAAGTGGGTCTCCTGGATAGCGGCAATATCTACCTTAAGGGACACCAGGTCTCTCACAACGCGCGCGGCCTTGCTTCGACACCTGATGCCCCTCACATTAAATGTAGCCAAGTTTAAAGACATGATCACTTACCTCAAGCAGTGTCGCAGAGGGGTCTGAAATCCTCGGCAGTAAAGACGTGGCAGGCCTGGCCGAGGCTCCCGGTAAGTAGATCAGTCGAGGGTACTCCATCCTTGGCCACGCCTCCCACGTCCAGGGGGAAGGTTAGCTTGAGTGCCCTGTAAAAGGAGGGGTGTATGTACAGAGGGATTCTACCCTCACACTTGACAGATAAGTTTTTTAGCGAAGGATGCTCCTCATCCACCAACTGCTGGCCAGGGATAGCAACCTTCGCTTCATTAATCATTGCCCAAAGGGCTTCAGTTCGGGCATCCTTGTTGGCCCTGATAAAAGTTGGTCGGGTCGGCAACACTATCGCCACCGACGTGGGCAAAGTTCTTTAATTTGTTGTAACGGACTTTTTGTTGTCCCTTGAGGTCCGGAATTGGTAAATGCGAATCCAATTCGCAGATCCTGTCCCCCGGCAGGAAAGGGAGTTTCTTGGTCCTCTCTGCTCTGACGGGTTGAGGCTTGATTGGTGCTGGTAGAGGTTTGTTCAGGTTTGAGGAGGGAGGGGGGTTTGGTGTATTGGTGTTATTAGAGGAGGGGCTTGGCTTTGGCGTCTCCTGAGGAGTCGATTGCTCGATGGTAATCTCCTCTGCCTGTGCCGCTTCCCTCTTCCTTTTACTGCTTTTCCTCCCCTTCCTCCTCGCTGGTTTATCCACAGTGTTGTCCCCCTCCTCTCGTTCTGACAACACTGCTTCCTCCTCCGATTCAGTCGGAGACGCTGGTAGCTTCCTCTTGACGGAGGAGGTTTGTACTTCCATCTCCTCTGCCTTAGAGGCCTTTTCCCGGTGGTTTGCGTTTTTAGCCGGGGTGTTTTTGTTTGTTGTGTGTTTGTTGTTTGCGTCTGTTGTTTTGTTGTCTGTGTTTGCAATGTTGGTGTCGGTGTTTGTGGTGCTTTTGTTTTCTTTGGTGTTGGTGTCTGTAATCTTTTTGTTTGTGTTGTTTGTGCCCGTGGTGTTTTTCCTTGTGATGTCTGTGTTGTGTTTGTTGATGTTGCTATTTGATGTGATTGGTTTGTTGGACTGTTCTTTTTGGCTGTCGTTTAGTGGCTTGGCTGGTCTGTTTCTTCGAACCACTTTGCTCCACCCCACTTTTTCCTCGTGGCTCGCCGATACCGCTGCTGTTGCTGGTTGTTGAGGGGGCTGTTGCTTCGGTGGTCCTGCTGCTGGTCTTTTTGGGCAATCCTTTGCCATGTGGCCTTGCTTTAGGCAGTGCCAGCAGTGTGGTCGCCTTCCCTCCACAATGACGGAAAGCGTCCAGTTCCCGTACTTCAGGACTGCGGGGATTTTATCAAAACTATCTAGCTCAACACTCATAGACAGTTTGTAGTTACCTGTCATGAGGTTGCGTGGACCTTTCACTGGCCAGATAGCCTCAATGTCCCCGTATTGGCTTAGAACGGCGCCCAGCTGTTTGGCTCCCAGGTAGCAAGGGACTCCCAACACTGACACCGTCGTTCTTCTTTTTCCTTGGTACTCAGGCTTGAGCGCCAAGTGCTTCCAGGTGATGTTGGATCTGGATAGCCTTTCTCCTTCTCCCTTGTCAGGCAGAAGCAACTCCCACTTCGCAAAGCTCCTGCGGACTATGTAGCTTGCAGGGACCTTTAAATCCTGGAGGAGCTGCGTCATTGTCTCCTGGCCAACCCCAGTGAGGCTTTTACTTCTGGTGTCCGCCGTTACGAACGAGATGACGCGATGTTAAAGCTCCTCTACTGCTCCCGGAAGGGGTTTTATTATGTTCCCTTCCGTGTAGTTTTTGAATGTTGATTCAAAAAGGTCCCTGTAGTCTTGTGGAGTGAGTTGCTTTTGCTGTGGGCCCCAAGCCTTCTTTTCCTCGCCTTGGGAACCGCTCTCTCCGTCTTTTGCTGGAATATTTCCATCCTCCTTCCCGGGTGTGGGACTTCCGCCCTTGTGGAGGTTCTTACTGGAGTTCAGGGCTGACCATTCCTCTGATGTTTTGCTGCCGGAGCCCAACGCAGGCCAGTCCTCCGTTACCTTGGTGGCCGTGTTGGTTTTGCCCTTCTTCTTAGGCGGCTGCTGGCTTGGGCTTACTCCTGGACTTGGAGGTGTCTCCCCTCCAGAGGATGCACCCCCGCTGGAAGATGTTGAAGGTGTAGCTGGGGGTGGTGTTCCCCTTTCCGGGTCCCCGGTGTTGCAGGGCGGGTTGTTGTCAGCCTGCGCAAAAAGAGCTTGGATGGACGCGATTGTCTCGTCAATCTGTTGCTCTTCGGTGCAGCCGGAGCTTGCCGTCGGGGAGCTGCCCTTTAGAGGATCGGGGAGACATTTCTGGCTGTCTCTTGGCTGGCTTCTGAGCGTTGGAGGATGACTGGCCCAGAATCCGTTGCCTTTTCTGCCTCTTCGGCATTGGCCGCGCGTTGATAGGTGGCCCTGCCCTCGTGGGGAGTCTTGGTGGAGGCTCCTGGGGTCGCCGCGGGCTGCGGCCCTACCCCGCCCATTGCTTCCAAGGTCGCCGCCCGCCGGGGCCCTACCTTGTTTCCTGGCGCCGTCTCGCCGGGAGATGCATCCGCTCCCTCACATAGGGAGTCGTTAGCATTGGAGATGCTGCGAATTTGGGGTGACGTACCCCTCCTGCCTGGCATCATGGCGGTTGCACTGGCCGCTGACGCGGACCAAAGTGTAGTGGGGGGGAAAAGAAAACCCAGGGGAATGGAGGGGGAGGAGGGGGAGTAGCGGACTCAGAAAAAATTAGAGTTTTTGACTTCCCCTCACGGGGATGTCGGGTTAGCAGCTCAGATCCCACCGCGAGGGGGGAGAGCAGAGAAGAAAGACGCAGTGGGTACTAGCGAGTCAGAGTGCCGCGTCGCAATTAAGAGAGAGAGGGGATAGGCATCCCTGCCCACTGAGGGGAGCAGAAACGAAGCACCCGCCCTACCCCACGTCACCCTACCCACTAACTACCCCAACGGAAGCGAGAAAGAGAACCCTGTCTGCTCGATCCACTGGGAGAGCAGCGAAGATAGACACAGTTTGGGCCTGGCAGGTCCGAGTGCTGCTCAGGCAATTAAGTGTGGAGAAATTAGACCATCCCAGTCTCGAGAAGTGAGACCGAAACGAAGAAAAAACAACATGCAAAAACAACAAATGAAAAAAGAAGGTCTCAACTACCAGCGATAGTGGTGTTGGTCCCGAGATTCCAGTCTCCCAAAAGAGGGGATCGGTTTTCGGGTCCAAGCTCCCACAAATGTGGAGTCGGTCCTTGAGGTCCTGACTCCCCAAAGGAGGGGGTCGGTCCTTGCTAACGAACGTTAGTAATAATAAACACCTTAACCTAGCTAAAGAGCCCGGTGGTGGATCCCTTCCAAGAGCGAAAGTTTTGTATGCTGAGAGAACAGATACTACACTTTGAGATATTAAATCTTTTATTCATGTTAAAAAATACAGTAAAATTAACGGTGAACAAAAAACTTAGGCACATGGCCAACTCAAAAGGGGGGGGGGTTTGGGGGTCGTTGGTCATCCTTGTCACTCCAGAACTAAACAAAGTCAAAAGTTTCTCCCAGCTAGTATCTTCTTTCACCATAATACCGCATTCACCCTTTCATATTGTGGGACGTCCTAGTAACTCCCCATTTTTAAAACATTTTTTATTGACGAGTAAAAACAAAAAAGATAACAATAAAATGGTACAATAATTCATTTGTGTCGAGGGCGGGGGAAGAAAAAACAAAAAGGTGATTAGTAGGACCCTCCCAACCCCGTCTAGTTGATAGACTGCCCGTTCCACTAGGTTTGTAAAAGGAACCTCGCTTCTGCGGGTCAGTCTCTAGGTGGGGATGCCCTCTAGATGGGGGTGAATGGAGAAAAGAAAATTTTTGTGGGTAAGGGATGGAGGTTAGTTTGTATTTCTTTTTCTCCAAGATGGGTAAAATTTAGAGGAAGGGGTGAAAACAAAAATTGCAGGTAAGAGGGGATGGGGATCTTGGAGGCTTCCTAATCGGGGAGGGATGGAACACACACTCAGCTAGCTGAGAGACTACTTGTTTAATTTTACTTAACAGAACTGCGTTCCACACCTAGGCGGGGAACACGTATTCAAATTTGGCTCCTCTTCGTACACACAGACTTGCCACATGTATCCATCTTCTGTCAAATGCCGCGCGATGCAGCCTTCTTCTATCACATCTGATCTTCACCCGTAGTTGGTGTTTAAAGAACGCGATCAGATCTTGATCAGAAAAAGACAACACCCCCCGGCAACCTTGCAGACGCGACGTCCAAATCACCATTCTCGCCACGGCCAGGATCGTAACGTAGACCATTTGTCTTTCCCGGTCCCACGGCGGCCTCACATTGTCCACAACATTGGATACAGTAATTGGGCGAGGATGCTCAGGATCGATGCGAGCCGTCACTCCGCTGACATACGACCAGTACTGGCGGAGTTCGCGGCAATCGAAGAAAGCGTTATCGGTAGTTTCTACGGCCGTTGTCCCACAACGGGGACAATCAGGCGACTCCAAAAACCCGGAACTGCATTGTATGTTGTTGAGTGGAAGTGCATTTCAGGCCAATCGCCAGGTCAGAGAGAACTCTGAATTGTTCAGATGACTCGGACCTGGCGCCCAGCTCCACGCGGAGCGGATCTCACTCTGCTGCCACCCCAAACGCGCGCATAGCGGGTCGTCAGCGGCCCCCTTCACTAGATCCCTGTGGAGTTCCCTACGGGTAGCAGTCACAAGGTCACTGGACCTTGGTAGTCGTTTTAGCGCGGCTCGGCACTCTTTCATGTAGGCAGATTCTCCCCGCGGCCTGCGACGGCTCTCGATGGAAGGGTCGAAAACGAGGTCGGGGAAGGCGGCAGTAACCACGGGGTGCCACAGTTGGTCATCCTGCATATAGTGGCTCAGGAAGGCCAGCCTCTCAGCATCTCGATGACACTTCAAGTCCGGCATTCCCAAGCCTCCCTCACACGGACGTTGAATACAGACCTGTCTGCTCACCCAGTGTCTTCCTCTGTCCCAAAGGAGCGAGGACAAGAGTTCGACAAGAGCTTTTAGGTGTTGTGCAGGCAGGGGAAGTACGGCCAGTCGGTAAAGGATGAGAGGAAAGACGTAAGTGGCGCACGCCTCAGCTCTACCCTTTAAGGAAAGTTTCCTAGAAAGCCACGAATTGACTGCAGCCTCCACCTTTGACCGTACCTCCAACCAATTCTTGTCAAGCTGGAGACCCGGTCCGAACCACACGCCGAGGATCCGGACCGGGCCATCTGTCCAGCTGAAGGGCGCAGGGAGGTTTGCGTTGCCACTCCATGCGCACAACCGCAGTCCTACCGACTTGTTGCGGTTTATCTTGGCCCCCGTGATTCTTTCGTACTGTGTGAGTGCCTCCGACACGACCTCAATGTCTCTGAAACCCGACACGAAGATTGTGACATCATCAGCGAACGCGGATACCTTGGCAGCTGAGCCGCCAGGCAGAGCCATTCCGCGCAGGGCCGAATTTGCCTCCCCATGTCTCAGCTTGCGGAGAAGAGGCTCCAAAGCCAGGACATAAAGCAGGGGCGACAGTGGACAACCCTGACGAACTTACCAAGAGATAACAAAGGGTTTCGAGCGCTTTCCGTTGACTTGCACGACAGCCATGGGCTGTCGATACATTATGGAGATCCACTTTTTTTTTTTTTTTTTTTTTTTTTACAAAGGCATCACCACATTATCAAGGCCCAGAGGCCACTCAAGGATAAGGGTTAAAGAGTGTACAGTAGACATTGGACAATATAGTAATCATTAGTAATGAAAATTTGGTAAATTTAATAACTTATATGGAACGGCTCATCAAGAACTTATTTACTTTAGACTTGAACAAAACCATATTGTAGTCAGCCGGAAAGCAGGAAAACGGAAGACAATTCCACAGGCGTGCAGTTCTAAGAAAGAAGCTTTGTTCATGGAATCTACGTTTAGGTTTAGGCACAGATAAAGAGTGGGGGAAATTATTGATAGTGTTTACAGCTAGACGAGTGTTTCTTGTGAAAGTTTGGCGAGGGGGGACCATAGATTGAAGCTCAGTTGAACACTTTCCATGAAAATAACGATACATCAGAGACAAACTCGCAACATCTCTTCTGTGAGATAGAGGTTGCAAGGAGGAGAAAAGGACATCTCCTACGAGGCTACGAAGTCTATTTTGAACTCTATCAAGGCAGGCCAAGTCCTTTCTAGCAGCTCCTGCCCAGATGTGGCAACAGTATTCCATCCTTGGACGTACCTGGCTCTTATATAGATAGAGAATAGCATCAGCAGTGAGATATCTACTGGATCGATAGAAAGATCCCACCATTTTTCCAGTGGCCTTGGCAACAGATTTGATATACGTGTTCCATTTAAGATCAGGAGTAATGGTCAAGCCCAGAAGCTTGTCAAAACTTGAGGCCTCCTGAAGACGAGAGCCATTCATTTCAATTGATGACAAATGTGGATTAGAATATTGATGATGTAAAGAGAGAAGCTTGGTTTTAGATGCATTAAAAGTAACCAGCCACTCCTTTCCCCATTGTACTACGTGCTCAAGATCAGAGGAGAGAGAATTGGAGAGAACTTGCTCGTTTACTGTCTTAGATGTGGTACTATAAATGGTAGTGTCGTCAGCATAAATGTCTACAAATGATGTAAGGATATGATTTGGAAGATCATTAATGTAGATCAGGAAAAGAGTTGGGCCCAGGATGGATCCCTGAGGGACACCGGCATTAATACTGTGAGCTTCTGATTTTTGCCCCTCAACTACTACTCTTATGAACCTATCAGAAAGAAATGATTTAATAATTGAGAAGACTTTTCCAGCTATACCATAGCTAGCGATCTTATGAAGTAAACCTTTATGCCATACCCTATCAAAGGCTTTAGATATGTCAAGAGCAATTGCCCTAGAAAGATTGCCACCGTCGAGAGATTTGCTAATCCTATGCGATATAACTGTAAGGACATCTGCTGTAGATCTAGCAGAACGGAAACCATATTGAGTGTCACTAAGAAGGTTATTTTTGTTGAGATGTTTGATTACTTCTGTATTTAATACAGATTCTAGCAACTTACTCATGACGCACAGGAGACTTATTGGCCTGTACTGAGAGGGGGATGAGCGATCACCTGAATTCTTAAATACAGGGCATACTGATGAGATTTTCCAGGGAGATGGGAAACTATTCTCCTTAAGACAACGTTTAAACAGTTTTGTAAGTATGGGCGCTAGTTCAGGTTGAAGTTTTTTGAGTACTATAATTGGAATACCATCAGGGCCAGTTGCTTTACTGGAATCAAGGTTTTTGATTAGCTTGGCAACATCACGTACAGATATACGTATATCACGTAGCGTGTTTTCTGATACAAGAGGAAATATTGGGGGTTGGCGGTCTTGGTCGCAAAGGGTAGAATTAGCTGCAAAGTTCTTGACAAAGAGTTTGGCTTTGTCTGATGCTGACGAGATTACCTCAGGTCCATTGATAATAGTTGGGATGGAGCACACGCTTCTGTTCAGGATTCTGTTTGCTATTTGCCAAAACTGGTGGGAACCAAGCCGCTGCTCAGCTACTTTGGACTTAACAGATTGAGCATATAACTCTCTTGCGTTCCTTATTACTTTCTTACAATGGTTGCTGGCAGTCCTGAAAACGGCTTTAGTTTCCATACATCTATTACGTTTGAAGCAGTGGAAAAAGTGATTTCTGTGCGCAATGGCAGCAGCACATTCTGGAGAGAACCATGGCTGGCTGTTAGGTTTTTGCTGAAACTTTTTAGAGGGTATGAAATGGTCAATACCTACAATTAACCATTCAGTTAGGTCTAATACTATACTTCGCTCCTCAAAATGTTCTCGAAACCCCTTGCAAAAGTCCGGTTTAAAACCGGCGGCCTCTAAGACAGATGCCAGGAAACGATGGTCGACCCTATCGAAAGCTTTGGACTGATCTAAGTTTATCAGCGCGGCTTCTGTGTCATCATCTATGGATCTCTAGGATCGTGCGGATCAGGTGCAAGTTGTTCTGAATCGATCTCCCCTTCACAGCGTAGTTCTGTTCCGGTTCAACCAACTCGTCGATAACAACCTGCAGCCGATTCGACAGGACCTTGGCCAAAATCTTCAACTCTGTGTTTAGCAGAGTTATGGGCCTGTAGTCGTCTAACTCTTCCCCTCCATGCCCGTCACCTTTCTTCAGCAATGTGATCACTCCCTTGGTCACCTGCCCTGGGATGGATCCCTGAGCAAACCAATGGTTGAACATATCCGTCAGAAGAGGTAGAAACATGGGCGACAGCCTCAAGTACAGTTCGTATGGCAGACCATCAAGTCCTGGCGATCTGTCACAGCTGACCTGCTTCAACGCAGTAAAGACCTCCCGCTCCGTCACCCGGCCCTCGCAACCAGCCGCTCTAGCCGCCTCGAGGCGGGGAGAGTCAGCCAAATAGTCGCTAAACTCAAGGACCGGAAGATCGGGCTGCTGCGTAAAACGCTCCTCGAAATGTTCTCGAAACCCCTCGCAGATCTCCCGAGTCGATTCCAGGGTGCGTCCATTCGGATGTTTGATTTTCGCAATGTATTTGTCCGAGCCACGCCTAGAAACCTCACGGCGCACGTCTGCATCAGAATTGACTGCTTCGTTGCCTAAATTTCTAAGCCTAGCTCTAACTACTTGGCCTTCGTAATGCTCGCTAGTCTCGCGTAGAAGGTCCTGCTTAGCTAGTTCCTGACTAACCCTATCACCCTCCCCTGTAGCCTGGGCTAGTTTCTGCTCTAGCTGCTTCTTCGTCTTGGCCTTATCTAGTGCGAGGCGCTGGGCATACTTGACGGAGAAGCTTCTGATCTTGGCTTTGAGACCTAACCACCACTTACTCCCGGTAACCGCCCCCACTAGTGCCTATTTAATCAATTCTCTTAACTGATCTTGGAAGTCTTGTATCTCCAGAAGGGAGGTGTTTAACTTCCAGTACCCCGCTAACTTAGGCCTATTTCCTAGCTTCAGCCGGGCCATAACTAATTTATGGTCCATCTGGCCTAGCCAAGTGAACGTGGGACAAGATAAGAAGTCTACTTTGCCTCTCCTAACTAACATCCTGCCCAAATAGGTATTTGGATAGGAGGAAACGCTATTGGTCCACGTCCACATCTCCCGCCCCGGATGCTCGAACCGAAACCTGTCGACCAGACCGCATCTAGCCATCAGATCAGCCAGGCTGGACTCGCACCTCTCCGATCCTCTAGCATCGCCTCCTACCTTATCTATCTCGGGGTCTAAGATGGCGTTCCAATCTCCTATTAGCACTACCCGCTTCCGACAATCTACAAACGCGTCAAGCTGACTGAAGAATGAGACCCTCTCACGAGCGGTGCTGGGCGCATGAACCGCGATCACCCGAAACACAGAATCTTTTACGGCAACATCGGCCACAACCAGCCTGCCCACCGCATCTCTATGGACAACGTCGACCGTCGCCGACAGGGTACGTTTAACCAGCACGGAAACTCCCTTCCCCCGCGGGCTGCCATATGCTGAGAAAACCTCAAAATCTCTGGCCAGCACCTGACAGTCCACAGAGGAAACGAAATGCGTCTCCTGAATCGCAGCCACATCCACTTCCAGGGACAAGAGGTCGTGCCGGAGGCGAGCCGCCCGGCCCGGTGATCTCAAGCCCCTCGCATTCAAACTAGCCAAATTCAAAGCCATGGTACCTACCTTAGGGTGTGTCACACTCAGCTCCGAAGTCAGCTGGGGAGAGGACGCCGACGTTATGTGCCATGCTCAAGGTGGTCAGGTTTTTCATATCCTGACCTTCTCTCGCAATGCCGCCGACGTCCAAAGGATAAATTAATTTTATGGCCCTGTAGAGTGACGGATGGACCAACACGGGGACCCTTCCCTTGCATTGTTTTGACAGTTCATCAAGAGAAGGGTCATTTTTTTTCACCAGTTCAATTCCCGGAAACGCCCCTTCAACGGCCTGCAGCCTTGTCCACAAGTTGGTCTTGCAGACCTCTGGAGTTCTGACAAAAGTTATTAGGAGACGGGCGTCCGGGAAATTTGAGGGGATATTTACATCTTTCCCCTCTATCTGTTTGTAATCGAGCAGAGGTTTTAAGTTTTTCCTCTGCCGATGGGAAATGTCTGTGGCCACAGATAGAGGGTCTACATTACATAGTTCCTCAGGGGCAAGGACCTTTGGTCTGCAAGAGGCAGAGGAGTCTCTTCTCTCCCTCGGTTCATTCTTTTCATTTTCTTTTTGGGGTAGTGGCTCAGTTTGCCTTGGTGTGGGGACGGGTGTTTGTGTGGTGCCTGGTGTTGGTGTTGGTGTTGGTGTGGTGTCTGGTGTTGGTGCGGTGTCTGGTGTTGGTGCGGTGTTTGGTGTTGGTGCGGTGTCTGGTGTTGGTGTTGGTGTTGGTGCGGTGTCTGGTGTTGGTGCGGTGTCTGGTGTTGGTGCGGTGTCTGGTGTTGGTGCAGTGTGTGGTTTGGGGGTGGAAGTGGATTTTGTTGTTAGGGGTGGTGTATGTTCACAGGGAGTGGGGGCCACCTTTTCTTCCTCTTTTCTTCTTTTGTTTTTCTTTTTCATTCTTTCGAATGAACCGGGGAGAGGTGAGGTTGAGTTCCTCTCCCTCTCACTTGCGGATTCATCCTCAGAGGAGCAGTCTTTTCTCCGCTTGATCCCCGTCTCGATTGGTGTGGGGACCGTTGGTTGTGTCTGCTCCTCTATTTGCTGCTGCAGCTGTTTTTGTTGTTGCTGCTCTCGCTGGTGTCGTTGCTGCTGCTGCTTCTGCTGCACTTGCTGATTTTGCTGCTGCAGTAGTTGTTGCTGCAGTTGTTTCCGCGGCATTGGCTGTGGTGGCTGTTGTTGTTGCTGCATTTGCAGAGGCTCCTGCCTCGATTTTTGGGCTGGTGGTGGGACGGTGGCAGAAGGGATTATGTGTTTCCGCTTTTGTCTCACTACCGTGCTCCATTCTTCCCCCTTGGCCTCCTGGGTGGTTTGGGTTTTCCTTGGAGCTGGGGTTGGTGCTGCAGTTGCAGGGGTTGTTGCCGCCTGTTTTGGTGCGGGCGTTGTCTCAGGGGTTGTGACCGCCTTTTGGGTTGTTGGATTAGGGGTTACCCTTTGGGGGCAACTCCTAGCCATGTGGCCCTGCTTTTGGCAGAACCAACAGTGTGGACGACGGCCCTCCACCACTACCGTTATGCTGGCGTCTTTGTATGCCAGCAGTGGTGGTATTGCTCGAAAACCTTCCCTCTTCAGCCTCATTGCTATTGTGTAGCAGCCGAGGTGAGTCCCAGTTTTTGACCGTACTGGGGTCACCTGTTCTACCTCACCGTACTGGCTGAAGAGGCATCCTAATACTTCCGCAGGTATTTGGGTTGGCACATTAAATACCTGTACCCGAGTCCTTCTCTTGCCCTGGTATTCAGGTGTTAGTTTGACTCTCCCATGCTTTATTTCTTGGAGGGAGAGTCTCTCCGCATCATCCTTGGTGGGTAGGAGGATGTCCCACACAGCGAAGCTCCTCTGGTACAGGTATAGTACTGGGATGTTAAGTTTGTGGAGAAGCCCCGCCATGTCTTCCTTCTTCATTCCTAGGAGGCGGTTTTCCGGTATATCCGAAAGGGCAAAGGACAGGACTCTGCCCTCAATCGCCTCCCAGGCACCTGGTATGGGTTTTATATCTGCCCCCTCTATGTATTGTCTGTACTTTATCAGGTACAGGTCTCTATACTCTTGAGGGGACAGTTGTTTTTCTACGGTCTTCCCCCACGCAGACCCTCTTGTTGGTGTTGGTATGGGGTCTTTAGTGGGGTTAGATCGTTTTTGGTCTTTTATGGAGGTCGCCCCTGCCTGTTTATTGGCGACGCTTCCTGCCTCCCCAGATGTCTTGGTCAGTCCTTTTGTGGGAGTGTCACATTTTTGGGCGGCGGCTCCCTTTTTAGTGTCTTTTTCGGGAGTAGCTTCCCGTTTTGGGGAATCGGCCTCTTGGGGAGCATGATCCTTTTTGTTTACTTTGAGGCCATCTGCCCCTTCCTCGTTTGTGAGGTCCAGGCGGTATGCCCCCTCATTTTCTTGATCTGCTCCCCTTTTGGGGGAGCAGCCCTCCTGGGGAGCGCTGTCCCCTTTATTGTCCTTTTGGTCCGGCACCTCCTCCTTTTTGTGGTTGGAGTGAGATGCTACGACCGATTTTGGTTTTTCTCCCCTTTGGGGGGAGTCGCCCTCGGGGGGAGCTGTTGTTAAATTTTCCCCCTCCTGGGGAGCGTCCAATGGTGTCATACCCGGGCGGTACGCCCCATCAGCAGTTGTTTTTTCTCCTGTTGGGGATTCGTCCTCTTGGGGAGCAGTAGCCCCCTGGCTGGGGGTATCCATATTGGTGGCCCCCGGGCTGGGGGTGTCCGTTTTGGGTCACTCTTTTAAAAAAATTCACTGAAAAAAGTGACGTGGAATCAGCGTCCAAAGTGGGGAGCCGACTTTGGCGCCAAAAAGAGGTGGCGCCAAAAGACGGCAAGAGGGGAGATAGAACTGAGAGAGGGAGTGGGAAGTTAGTGGAGGGAAGGGAGAAGGTGTTTCCGACCCTCCCTCGCGGGAAGGTCGTAAATTATCAGCTCGGATCCCCCCCCGTGGGGGAGGGGGGAGAGCAGAGAAAGACAGACAAAGTGGGGGTGCGGACAGAACGCGACCCAAAAAGCTTGTCAGGTGTTCCGGGCACGAGAATGTGTCGCCAGAACAGCACTGCCTCGCACGATGTAGGTATCAGAACAGATACTACACTTTGATCTTATTTATATATTTTATTGAATGGAAAAAACATTGAATCATACATAAAAGCATAAACAATATAAATTCAACACAACAAAATTAGGCACAAGGCCCTATAAGAAATTGGGAGGGGGAGGGTACAGGGTCTTTTTGACTATATAACAGATGAGACTTTGAAGTCTTACTCTTGACTGGCAACATTTACCAAAATACCTCAATCACTCTGTGGATCTTAATCTAACTAATAACCCCAGCGTTCAATGTAAAATTTAGCTATTTACAATTTATATATATTGATTTCTGTATGTTGTGTGTGCATTTTTTTTTTTTTTTTTTTTTGTGTGTGTATATGCCTGTGTGAGATAATAAAGTTCGATTTCATTCGTAAAATAAAGTTCTTGAATTAATTGGAATAAAATGTTCGTGGAGTGGGAATAAACTAATAAAAATGTTCATTTCAAAAATAAGGGAAAAAACTACTAATGTGTTGTTAGTAAGACCCCCCCTGTACTATTCTATTTGTCTAGATCCCCTACTGTTTTCCGGGGAGCCGAAAACAAGCAGGGCATCCCTAGTGGGGTTTGGGGAAGAAGCCTTAATGGAAGTGGGAGAAAATAAAGCAACGGATGGAGGGGGTAGGAAGGTGACCTCTGAGTAGGGGGAAGACCGGGGATATCAGAAAACAAAGATGAGGTGCAGAGGGGCTGGGCAGACTCAGAGGTTCTCTAGTACCAAAAAATCAATATCGGGAGCAGGATCTCATTTGTACCACCAGTCAAGAGTCTTCTTAAATTGTCTTAACTAAACTCTAAGCGGGATGGGTTCCGAAGGACCCAGCACCGCCCGCGCCATGTTCAAGGAGGGAACACGTATTCAAACTTGGCTCCTCGACGGATGCACAAACTAGTGCTGTGTACCCACCTCTTGTCAAATTCCACTCTGGGCAACCTCTTCCAATCGCATCTGATCTTTACTTTAAGCAAATGTTTAAAGTAAACGATCAGATCCCGATCGGGAACAGATGTCCATTCGCGGACCAACTTGAGGCGCGTGATCCAAATGACCATTCGCGCTACTGCTAGGATCGCCAGGAAAACCAAACTTTCCTCCCTGGGGAACGGCGGCTCCATGTTGTACACAAAAGTTCCTACGTCGAGATCAAGCGGACACTCAGCATCGATGCGAGCTGTTACCCCCTCGACGTACTTTAATAAGGGCTGTATCCGGCTGCAACTAAAAAACGCGTGCTTGATTGTTTCGGACTCGCGTTCGTCACAGCACGGACAGAAGCGCTTGGTATGTTCTTTATACCGGAAAAGTTCGTCGAAGAGGGGCAGCGCATTTCGGACCAGTCGCCAAGTCAGGGAGAATTCCGAGTTATTCAGAATCTCCCGTCCCGGCGCCCAACACCATTGAGAACGGACAACCTCCATCGACCATCCCATCCGCCTACAAAGTGGATCCTTCGCGGTCCCCTCCACTAAATCCCGATACAGTTTCTTCCTTGGCTGATCGAGGACACTGGTCCCCGGCAAAGCTCTAAGAGCGGTCCGGCATTCGGAGAAGAACTTGGACTCCCCCTTCGGTCTACGACGACCTTCTACCGAAGGGTTGAGTTTGAGATTGGGAAACGAGTTCTCAACCACAGGGACCCAAGGAGCGTCTCCTTCAAGCGAACGACTCAGGAAAGCCAATCTCTCGGCGTTTCTATGACACAAGAGACTGGGCTGACCCAGGCCTCCCTCGCTCGGACGTTAAACACAGACCTCTCTGCAGACATAATGCTTACCCTCGTTCCACAAAAGTGAATCGAGGCACCCTTGTAAGCGGGTTAGTCGTTCTGCAGAGAGAGGAAGTACAGATAAACGGTAAAGGATGAGCGGAAAGACGTATGCAGCACATGCCTCCGCCCGACCCTTCAAGGACAATTTCCTTCCAATCCAAGTCTTTACTGACGATTTGACCTTAGCCTGTACTTCCGACCAATTCTTTTCCAGCTGAAGTCCCGGTCCAAACCAGACACCGAGAATGCGGACCGGTCCATCGGTCCAGCTGAAAATACCTGGAAGCGAGTTTACCCCGGTCCAGGCCCCCAACCGCAGGCCAACAGACTTGCTACGGTTGAAGATGGCCCCTGTTACTTCTTCGTATCGAGCGAGCGCCTTGACCACCGCTTGAACGTCTGTGAGGCAAGACACGAACACGGTGACGTCATTGGCGAACGCGGAAACCCTGGCTCGTGTGCCTCCAGGGAGAGCTATTCCGCGCAGGACTGGTGTAGCCGCCTCGTCCCTTAACTTGCGAAGGAGGGGTTCCAACGCCAGGACATACAACTGAGGCGACAGCGGACAACCCTGTCGCACCGACCGAGAGACAGCGAATGACTCCGACAGCTTACCGTTGATCTGCACCGCTACCGTCGGTCTGTCATACAGAACAAAGATCCACTTGCGGAAGTCTGGATTAAATCTGGCGGCCTCTAGCACAGATCCTAGGAACCGATGGTCGACCCTATCGAATGCCTTGGACTGATCCAAACTGATCAGTGCGGCTTCGGCGTTGTCTTCTGTCCCCTCTATGATCGAGCGTATCAAGTGCAAATTGTCTTGAATCGATCTCCCCTTCACAGCATAAGTCTGGTCCGGTTCGATCAAATCAGTGATGACAACCTGCAAGCGATTCGCAAGAATCTTTGCCAAAATCTTTAACTCTGTGTTTAGCAGAGTCAAGGGCCTAAAATCATCAAAGTTTTCCCTCCCACCATGCCGTTGACCTTTCCTCAGCAATGTGATCACACCCTTGGTCACCTGTCCAGGGATGGAGCCCTGGGCAAACCAATGGTTGAACATATCCTTCAGAAGAGGGACCAACATGGGCGACAGCCTCAAGTAAAACTCGTAGGGTAAACCATCAAGCCTCGGGGATTTGTTGTAGCCAACCTGCTTCAACGCAGTAATGACCTCATGTTCCATAATAAGACCATCACAGCTAGCTGCCCGAGCCGCCGTGAGGCGGGGCGAGTCAGCTAAATAGCTGCCAAACTCATCAACCCTGAGTCCGGGTAGTTGGGTGAAGCGCACCGATAGATGCTCCCAAAACCCCTCGCAGATCTCCCGAGTCGATACTAAAGCGTGTCCTTCCAGGTTATATACTTTACGAATGTACCCATCCAAACCGCGACTTAAAGCAACCTTACGCTCAACGGCGTCAACATTCACAGCCTCGTTAGAAACTTTGTTTAAGCTAGCCCTAACTACTTGACCTTCATACCGCTCGCTAGCCAAGCCGTTGAGATCTTGTTTAGCTAGTGGTGACTCTAGGGGATCCCCCCCTTCCACCGCCCGGTTCAGCTTATCCTCTAAACGCTTCTTTGCCTTAGCCTTATCTAACGCGAGGCGTTGGCTGTACTGGACAGAGAAGCGCCTAATTTTGGCCTTAAGACTAACCCACCACTTACTCCCTGTAACCGCCCCCACTAAAGCCCGCTGAATTAGCTCAGTGACCTTCAACTGGTAGTCCTCCAGCTCCAACAAGGTGCTGTTGAACTTCCAGTATCCGGCCAGTTTAGGCCTAGCACTTAAGTTCAAACGGGCCATAACGAGTTTATGGTCCGAGTGTCCTAACAAGTGGAACGTGGGGCAAGATAGGAAGTCTACATCGCCTCTTCTAATTAACATCCGATCCAAGTAAGTACTTGGATGGGAAGGCACTACAGAATGCCACGTCCACATCTCCCGCCCCGGATGATCAAGACGAAATCTGTCGACGAGATCGCACGAAGCCATCAGGTCAGACAGAGTGCTGTCACACCGCACCGACCCGCTAGCCCCCCCGACCTTATCTATTTTGGGATCAAGGATTGCATTCCAATCACCCATTAAAATTAACCGTTCCGGATCCACTAAGAAGCCCTCCAACCGTCGAAAAAAGGTTGCCCTCTCTACAGCAGCATTGGGAGCATAAACAGCAACAATCCGAAAAACACTACAATTAACAGCAACATCAACAACAAGCGCCCGCCCGTCCTCGTCTGCGTGAACAACATTTACCGACGCTGACAGGGTGCGTTTCACTAGCAAGGAGATTCCACGACTATAAGTATTGCCATATGCTGAGTAGACATCGTAATCGTTTACTAGCACCTGACAATCCTCGTCACAAACAAAGTGGGTCTCCTGTATAGCGGCGATATCTACCTTAAGGGACACCAGGTCTCTCACAACGCGCGAGGCCTTGCTTCGACACCTGATGCCCCTCACATTAAATGTAGCCAAGTTTAAAGCCATGTTCACTTACCTTAGGCAGTGTCACAGACGGGTCTGAAGTCCTCGGCACTGAGGACGTAGCAGGCTTGCTCAAGGCTTCCGGTCAGCAGTTCCACAGAAGGTAATCCATCCTTGGCAACGCCTCCCACGTCCAGGGGAAAAGTTAGTTTTAGTGCCCTGTATAGGGAAGGATGGACATACAGGGGTGTGCGACCTTCGCATTTTACTGACAAGTTTTTAAGAGACGGATGGTCCATGTCGACAAGCTGTTGGCCTGGTATTGCCTCCTTGGCTGCCTCCAGCATTGCCCATAGACCCTCCGTTCTCGAGTCCTTGTTGGCCCTTACAAAAGTTGTCAGTAAGGGGGCATCTTTGAAGCAGTTTGGTTGTGTGACTCTGTCACCACCCACATACAAAAAGTTCTGGAGCTTGTTGAAACGGACCTTCTGCTTTCCCTTCAATTCTGGTGTGATCCGCTGAAGGTCCATTTCGCATATCCTGCCTCCTGGCAGGAATGGCAGCTTCTTGGTCCTTTCTTTTCTCACCGCCGGGGAGGGGTCCTCTTGATGCTGAGTAGGGGGAGAGGTTTTTGGGGAGAGAGTGTCTTGTTCCGTAGCGACGTTGATGGACTTGTCGCAAGACACGGGGCACGGAGCATCTTTCGGCGAGTTAGGGAGTGCGGGCGAGGGGGATGTTTGTTGCTTAGGCTGGGGAGCCGAAGAGGAGACGGGGCGCAGCGACTGATTTTCAGCTGGTAAGTCAGTCTCGGTGGGGGTTTGGTGGTCTGCCCTCATTTTTCGGCTCTTTCTCCTTCTTGCTCTACTTATTTCTGTAGCGCTCAGCGCTGTCTTGGTCGGTGAGGCTTCTTCCTCTTCCTCCGACACTGCCTCCTCCTCGGATTCTTGAAGTTTCCTTTTATTCGAGGAGGCTGGTACTTGTGTGTCCATGTTGGTGTCTTCTTTTTGCTTGTTTTCGGATTGGGCTGTGATCACTACTTGAGTGCAAGGCTGTTTGCTGGTCTTGCCCTTTTTCGCGACCGTCACCCATCCCTGTTTGGCTTCTGGGGGGCTTATGGTTTTAGCTGGAGCGGGGGCCATGACTGCGGCTTTGGATTTGGACGCCTCCGGTTTTCTGCTGGCTGCTTTCAGTTTTGAGCAGTCCTTGGTCATATGGCCCTGTTGTTGGCATTGCCAGCAGTGGGGCCTCCTCCCTTCAACTATTAAGGAGAGCGTCCAATCCCCAAACTGGATCGTGGCCGGGATGCCGAAGAAGCCCACCTTATCCACCACCATCTGCACCTTATAGTCACCGGTCATAATGTTTCTCTGACCGCGGCTGGGCGTGACCTCCTCGACATCCCCATATTGGCTGAGGATGGCCCCCAGCTGTCTTGCTCCCATGTAGCATGGGACATTCAGCACCGACACTACTGTCCTTCTTTTGTTAAGGTAAACCGGATGTAGTTTAATATTCTTTGATTGGTGGTTTGCCTTAGCGAGTCTGACGGCGTCTTCTGGGGTGGGGAGCAGGACATCCCACATGGCATAGCTTTTCCTGCAGATGTAGTTCGCAGGGATGTTCTGCTCCATCAGGATCTTAACCATTGTCTCCTTATTGATCCCTGTCAGGCTTCTGGTCTTAGTGTCAGAGGTGATTAGAGATAGCACTCTCTTCTCTAGACTTTCCACCTGACCTGGGAGTGGCTGGACGGTGTTTCCTTCCGTGACGCTTTTGTATGTTGAGAGAAAGAGGTCACGGTATTCCTGAGGAGTCATTTTCTCCTCCTCTTTCTGTCCCCATGCTGCAACTCCTCCTTGTTGTATGTTCGATGGACCAGGAACTGGAGGAGCGGTGGCAGGCGCTTTCTGCTTGGTGGAGGAAGAACTGGTCATAGAGTTGGGGGTCTGACCTTTTCCAAGCAGGGTTGGCCAGTCCGCAGTTGATGAAGCGTGCTGGCTTCCCCGACTTTCCGGGTCCTTCTCCGTCCTCTTTTTCTGTGGTTGGGCCGCTTTCTCCTTAGATGCAGGACGTTCCGCTCCTGGGGAGGTCTTCCCGGTACTTGTAGTTTTAGTAGCAGCCTCTGCTTCCGATTTCTCTTCCGTTTGCGACGTGTTGTTGCCGGTCGAGATCTGACTGGTTTACTTGGCTGCTTGTTTACCGTCGTTGCCCTCTTGGGGAGTGTTCGAGGGTGACGGATCCACCATGTCCTCCTCGAATAATGACTGTAAGGAGGCGATGGTTGCACTGAACAGCTCTTCTTCAGTATCCTTAGAGGAGTTGTTCTTTCCCTTTTCTCCTTTGGTTGTTGGGGAGTCCCTCTTTTGGGGAGCGGAGGGGCATTGTTCTGGTGTTGCCACCATTGCTTTTGGGCTCTGGGGTGTCACTTGTCAGTGCCCCTCTTCCTTTTCTCCAACTGGCAAGCTTGAGCCCGCTTTCATATTCAGGTTGCCCTCGTGGGGAGCCGTCTGCTCCTTCTTGGTTGTTTCACTGGGGGTCGCCGCGGGCTGCGGCCCTACCCCGCTGCTTCCATCCAAGGTCGCCGCGGGCTGCGGCCCTACCTTGGCACCATCATCCAATTTGCTCTCCATCTCTCCACTATCCCGGGGCCGGGATTTGGCTCCCTTTTCCGGGGATTTCGTAGGGGGAGCGATGTCACGCATTTGGGGTGGTGTGCCCCGCCTGCTTGGCATCGTGGTGGGGGAGTTGGCCGCTTACGCAGACCAGGCCTCGGAGGGAGGAAAAATAAAAACAGTATGAGGGCCAGAGGGATGGAGGGGGTGGCCAGGGGCGAAAAGAGACAGAGGTTTGACCTCCCCTTGCGGGGAAGTCGGGTTAGTCAGCAGAGAAGATAGACAAAAGTGTTGGCTAGCGGGTCTGAGTGCCGCGTCACAATTAAGGAAGGAGAGGGAAAGGCATCTCTGCCCAGAGAGAAGGCAAAAACGAAGGTATGAACCCCAAAACCCTTCCCTCAAACAACCCCAACAGGAAGCGACAAAGAGACCCGGTCTGCTCGATCCAACAGGAGAGCAGCGAAGGAAGACAAAGACTAGCGGGTCAGAGTGCCGCTAGTTAATTAAGAGGGAGAAGTAGACATTCCTCCCAGAGAGAGGGAGAAAAGAAGAAACCTTATAACTAAAACTTAAAACTAAAACTTAGTCTAAGCTGAAGGTCCTGACTCCCCAAAGGAGGGGGTCTGGTCCTTGCAGATGTGAAAAAATGCCTTGAACCTGGCTCAAGAGCCCGGTGGCAGATCCCCTCTCAGACAATTGCAAGAGCAGAAGTTTCGTATGCTGAAAGAACAGATGGTATTTATTTGCTCCCCCACCGAGCAAATTAGGCACAAGGCCGATTTTTAAAGTGAGGAGTGAAGGGGAAATGGGGACCAACTCCCCGGGGAGTAGGGAAGCTGGATAGTGACAATTGGTATGAAGGGTTGCCCCTACATTGACCAAGGTCTTATATGTGGTGTCGCCCCCACATATGGTCTTTGCTTGCAGTATCTGCCGGAACAGATGGTATTTATTTGCTCCCCCACCGAGCAAATTAGGCACAAGGCCAATTTTTAATGTGAGGAGTGAAGGGAGGGGGAAGGGAAAAAGGGGACCAGCTCCCGAGAGGTGGGAAATGGGAGCTGGTTAAAGGTCAGGCATGTGGGGTTGCCCCCACATCTGGTCTTTGCTAGTCATAGCTAGTCATAGCTTGCAGCATCTGCCGGAACAGATACTACACTTTGATCTTGACCAAAAGGCCAAGAAAGACAAATCATTTTTATTTGCTTTGCCTCAACAGCGACACCAATTTTTGTTTTATATTTCAACTTTCTTTTCAAGGGTGACAAGTGAAACTTCCACTTTCCGGACGGAGCGATAAGCGTAAATAATGATAACACAAATAATAATTTGAACATTTTGAGACTTAAACGATAATAATCCGAAGAGTTTTAATAAAAAAAAAAAAAATGAAGTTAGACAAGTGACGTTCGGCTCGACTAGAGATTTTTATCCTGTGTCCCCAAAATTTTTATCCTGTGTCCCCAAAATCAATAGCGATTAAATCATTCCTATAATGATTATTATTGTTGTTATTATTATTATTATATTATTATTATTGTTGTTATTATTATTATTATTATTATTATTATTATTATTATTATTATTATTATTATTATTATAATAAGAGAGAAAGACAATTTTTAAGATCAGATCTTTTCGATTTTCGATAATTATCGGATGAATTTCTGCACGCAACATATCTACGAACACTGTCAGACATATAAATTACATTTGTGTGAAATTTGCAAAAGATAGACTCAGCCATTTCGGAGTCTATGAAAAAGGAACTCACACACATACAAAGTGACTTTTTATAGAATAGTAGAAATATTTAGATTATTCGAACTATTGTTCTCACCTTGAGTGTTAATCGCACAACGTTTCGTCCGATGTAACCTCCGACCTTAAAGTGTTGTAACGTTGCAGTTACAAAGGAAATAAATAAAAGAATCCGGTCGACATTGCCGTTATTTTCTCGCCTCGTCACCACTTAAGTGTCTCACCATCGTCCATCTCACCTGGATACACTTTCCTCCTCCATAAGCCAGTCCTCACCTTTGCATTTACACGTCCAGTTTCTTCGGCGTCGGCTTTTTACTTATGCCCGACCACGTGGGGCATTTTTCTCCTTTTTTTCCTTTTTCTCCTCGCGTATACTTCCTAATTTGCATATGCCTTTTTTCCGGCTACTGCTGCTGCTAATCTCTTCGCAAGACAGCCATCCTTTGCGGCTGCTGATATTTTCTCACGTGCTTGTATGCACAATGCTATTTTTTTTTTTTTTATTACATTTTCACCTCAAACAAGGCAAATTGCCACTTTGGTGTAGGGGGCTACTATCAGGGGCAACAACTACTGGGGTACTATGTAGGGATTTGGGCAGCAAGATGTCGGTTCACATTACACTTGAACTTCTGCACGTCAGTACTGTTGGGGAAGCAGGGACCTGGAATGGAATTCCAGAGTCTAGCGGTTCTGGAACAGAAACTATTGGAGTAAAAAGATCTTTTACATCTAGGTATCTCTACAGTGTGGGGGTGGGATTTAGCAGCCTGTCAGGTTTGTCGAGGGTGCTCACGTCGTGGGGGCACAAGTGATTGCAGTTCGTCAGAGCATTCACCACTAAAATACTTGTAGAAAAGGCAGAGGGATGCAACATTTCGTCGATGGGACAGAGGCTGAAGCTTAGATGCCAGTTCAGGGTCTATAAGGTTTGTGACTCTCTTTTGAACCTTGTCAAGGAGCGAGAGACTAGTAGCAGATGCACCAGCCCAGATGTGGCAGCAATACTCCATACATGGGCGAATGGTGGCCTTATAGAGGTACAGGATACTTTCGGGTGTTAGTAGTTTTCTAGCACGGTAGAGAGAGCCCACTTTTCTTGCAGCGGCCCTGGCAATGCCTTCAATGTAATTGTTCCAACTCATGTTTCCTGTGAACGTTAGGCCAAGGAGTTTGAAAGATGGACTCTCAGATAAAGAGTCGTTGGCCATTGCTATGGGTGGTAGAGAGGGTTTCTTGTAATTATTGAATGAAACTAGTTTAGTCTTGGCAGCATTGAACGCGACCAACCACTTTTGTCCCCATTCCACTGCAGATTGTGTATCTTATCAAACTCGGGACTTCGAACAGAATTCCAAACAGAACCTTTTATTTATTTCACGGGGGTAGCATGTTCTCGTTCCATCAGCCCTAACCTAGTAGACGTCATAATAATAATAATTGTAGTCTTCATATCGCCCGCGCTGAAGAGTGTCACAATTGAATTTTACCTAGTTATTTTCTCCATTTCATCACGGGTCTTTGCGGGTTCGACAAGATGCATCCGAAGAAGACCGGAGATTACATCGGTGGAAATAAGATTCAAGATGAGAACCTTAGTCCGTATAATCCAAATATACACAACTTTGTTACAATTTGTCGAAAAATAATCAAAGAAAATTTCTTCGACCGACATTGTAGGAATGCGTTTAGGAATCACATCCAGTTTTTATCAAAGTCTGTAGCCAAAGTGCGGCTCACGGTTCAATGAAGGTCGTCTGCAACAACCAGACCTGAAAACAAGGCATGGATCTGCAAAATACAGTGAAATAAAGATCGTGAACACAAAGTAAAACGAATTAAGATGTTAAAAATACGTCAGAAAACAATAATCGTCACGGATATGTTAATTACTGTATTATTCAACCACATTACAACGACAACATAAGGGGAAGTCTAATACCACATGTCCCCCTCCCACAGCCAACCTCAACGTTGTTTCCATGGTCTTTTCCTTCATCTTCTTTTCTGACCGTGTCATCGTCTCTCACATTAGCAACTGTTGCGAGGGTGCAGGTTAGGGTTCACAAGTATAAAACAAAATAAAATAAAGCAGAACACCCAATTTATTTTTATTTTTATTTCTTTACTTTTCAAATCACTGCTATATATTGGGTACAATATAATAATAATTGACTTCATAATAATAAACACGAAATTTGTATAAATTAAAATATCATATTTTATGATCTTTACGATCAGACAACGCCGGCCGCCTTTGCTAGTTAAATAAAGAAAATCATTAAAATTTAAAAATTCTTTAATTAAATGTTATTTCCGAAGCCAAAATTATTTTCTTTCGAAGTAGACTAACCTGGGTGCCCGGCGTTGCCCAGGTGTTTGGAGGTGAGTGTTGAGCAAAAAAAAAAAGTGGTAGTAGGCAGGCAGGCTCGAATCCGTACCGCAAAGGAGGAAAAGAACGTGAAAAAAAACGTGACGTCTTTGCTGTTGTGCTCATCGTCAAACCGGAATTGATGTAGGTTAGTCAATCGAAAGAGGGGATGACTTTCGAAAATATCGGCGAAAACAGCGATCCCTCCCTGTAGAAAAGTGCCCAGTTGAGGGTGAAGAAATTAATGTTTTTGGCCAATTTTTCGATATTTGTCGTCCGAAGGATCGAGCTTCAAAACGATACCGATCTTGTGAAAATCCGTCACCTCTGTCGAAATTCTTAGGTAAACATACATACATTTAAACAGACAGATGAGATTTATATTATAGACCGTATAAACAATGAAAAAACAAAAGCAGATATTGAAAATATGTTTTATTCTTAGGGGAGAGGAATCTTTCATCTCAAGTTTTAGCGTTACAAACAAACATTTGTCTTTTATATATATAGATAATGACAGGTTTTTTTGGGCCCCCCCCCCTCGAAGATAACTGATCAGTTGACCAACTTCTAGCGGTCCGTTTGACGTGAAATTTCGATATTTGTCATCCGGGTGATGGGGCTTCGATATGATACCAAATTTGTCAAGTTTGGTTCCGTCTTTCAAAAGTTTTAGCGTTACAAACAAACATACATACATACACACAGACGTTTGGCTTTTATATATATAGATGAGGCAGCTTTATCATTTTAAAAAAATCAGCCAATCAACAAGTAGCATTTAAAACCTGTTTGGGGTGGCACCTCTACAGATTCTGACAATGGACGTCACTTCCGGTGACCAGGTTCTGCTTTTTCAGCTGTCTGAAACCAATACTCAGAGTGAGACAGTCGTAACTTTACTTTGTCCTTCAGCTTTCACTCAACTAATATCATTTCTGTATTTTCTGTTTGATATATTATTCATTTCACTGTTTCCGAGTCTTCACGTTATTTTTTCCAACATTTACACCATAGAAAAACCATAGAAAGTATTTTGAGTTCGGAACAATTAAAAGAAATGTCTGAGTTGATCAATTATGCACCACTGACCCATTATTTCCGACCCGTTTTTCAAATGAAGGGAGAACACAAAAAAAATAAGAAACTGTGAAACGATTATGTTGGTAAGAATTTCTTTGTATCGTTTTGGATCGTTCAAGTTTGCGCATGAAATTTCTTGATTAAATCTCCTGATACAAGTCAGTTAGTATCATTATATTTTGATATGCTATCTTTATATTCGGTTCATAAGGCTGGAAATAAACAAAAATACCATAAAGTGAGACTTGTACTGGATTCGAACCTCTGTCACAAGCATCGTCTTAGACCACTTGAACGTCTTGAGAATCCGTTATTTCCTAACTTTCACAAAAAGAAATGAGATACGTGTAGGAGAAAATATTAGATCTGTGTAAACGTTTTTGCTGATTTAAAATTTCATCTTGAAAATGAAAAAGTGTTTTTGAAAATCTTTATTCATAGCAATGTTGTCCCCGTAATTAGTGATAATCGGGGGGGGGGGGTAAGGTCAGGAGAATATACAAAATGGTGCCAGATTTCCCAACCGAATTCTCCTAAAAGATCTTTGGTCAGCAGTACTGTAGAAGGACGAGCATTATCATGATGGAAGATGATTACTTTTTTCTGTTGAGTAAAGAAAATCGTTTTAGAGCCAACCTGAGTGAGAATTTTGACCATAAATATGACGGATGCTTTAATAATCCGAAATAAAAAGCAATAAATTATGTATTAACAATGCACCGACCTGATATGAGTTCATTTTATAGTTCATGTAAAGACCAAGCCTCTACGTTACATTACGTCCAATTTTTTCTTTACTGGTTGGTTTTATCAACAGATATATATATATGTATATATATATATGTATATATATATATATGTATATGTATATATATATGTATATATATGTATATATATATGTATATGTATATATGTATATATATGTATATGTATATATATATGTATATGTATATATATGTATATGTATATATATATATATATATATATATATATATATATATATATATATATATATATATATATTGTCTTGAAAGTTTTCTAACCTTTAAAACTATAAAAATAAAACTTATTTAATTTTTAAATTTTTTTATCATTCGTCGGCAAACTACTTACTCATTAAATCATGTAATATATAAAAGACTAACAGTATAATTACATTCCAACTAAGATCTAAATATTTACTGTTCATGCAAAACAGCTCCTCCAGCATATTACAATTTCGGTACCATGTTTTTTACAGATCTGTTTGGTTATGCAGAGCCAAACAGTTATTATTATGTCAATACCGTCTCTTTTCAGTGCATATACTCTTCAGAAAAATTAGAAATTCTTTACTTAGACAGGAAACATGTATGACAATATAATGCTACATAGAAACCCCAATATCGTGTGTTTATTTCGGCAGCCATCTTTGTTCAAATATATACTAGCAGGACCCGTGTATCAGCGTTGACAGGTCGAAATATGCCTCCCACCCCACCTGTAAAAAATAATTAAACTACAGTTGTTAGTGGGAGCCACTACCGGCCCAGTAAAATAGCGGGCACTGGCGCTCATGGCCAAAATGAATGTATCATGCTGAAGTATAAATGTTACGTATATGTCTGTTTGGTGATCGTCTAGCGATTGAAATGAACAGTTAATTCATTTACCAATGAATACGAGACACTTTGTTTTTATAAAAACAGACTTAGTTTATTTTACGATATTTTTAATATATACATTTCAACACAATGATGGCGGTAGGGGGGTTAGTGGTAGGGTGGGTCACGAACTGTGACAAACTGTCCCTCAGCTGGCCGTCTCTCTGACTGTCTTGCTTTGTTTATCTTTTCTCTTTTTTGACCTCCTCGGTTTGACCCATAACCGATTTGACGTCATGGATCCAGGTCGTCACCAGCCTGGGGATTTCATTGTTTATTTTCGTTCACCTGGTCTGACCCATAACCGATTCGATGTCAAGTATCCAAGTAGTTACCAGCCCGGGGATTTCATTGTTTATTATGGTTTGCCGGGTCTGACCCTTAACGATTTGACGTCAAGGATCCAGGTCGTACCAGTGTTTATTTTCGAACGCCTCTCTCCATAACAACAAAGTTAGTATCCATAAACCCATTCTTAACATGAGGATTTGATTATGAGATGTAATTATTCTGTGCTTTCACCTAACGTTTCACCCTTGTGTAACAAGTAAAAGAAACAACCAAAAAACATGAATAATGATTCCTTTAACCTTTAAATTTTTCCTATCATCGAGAAGCAATTTGTAATGATAATATTCTAATAAATGGAATACACACTTTTTTTTGCCACGTCAGTTGTTAATGCTGTCCCTTTTCTGTTGTATACACATTTTTCCAAGGTATTTTGGTAATGTGAAAGGTAAGTGTGTAATCTCTGATAATCGCCATAGAAATGTGCAAAAAACTGAAAAGGAATAATGTAAATTGCTAGTGACAGCATTAACAGCAGGAATATCAAAAAGTGGGTGTCCACTGTAGTAAAACGTTATAATTCCAAATTTAAGCCTGTAAGTGCTGATAATCGCCTGAAAATTTAGGAATAAGTAAAAAAAAAATCAAAAAAATTAAATGGTAGGGGCAGCAGCATTGTTCAGGTTCACCAATTTTTTTTTTTTTATAATTATTTTGCAATCTGAAAGTTATGTTTATTTTTAAGGTTCTCAGAGAGGAAAACGTGTCCAAAAGCTGACCCTAATTGGGTTGACATACTCTACTAAATATTTGAAGGTGAATATTTCTGAAAAAAAAGGTCAAAAAAGGCCAAATTGATAACTATAGCCAAATTGTCACAAACAAAAAAGCCAAATTGAATAAACAAAGAGTGTATGTAAATATATATATATATTATGTATTTTACAAGTCATCATTGTTATTTTTGTCTGCTTGTGTAGATTGGTAATGTTTTAAACCGATGCATTTCATATATATTTATATATTGAAAAGTTTAGCTTCCAAATGTTCAAGGTTCAAAAAAAAGTTTAATTGGTTGTTTCTCATGGCCTTTCACATTCACCTTCATTTGATGACTTTTATACATTTTCGGTTAATCTGTAAATGAATAACAAATAGTCTTGCCATAAGCCAAACAACGCGCGCACGTGCATTGTTTAACTGGTTGTCAGAAAGCATAACGTAAAAAACTATTTGTCGCCGACAATTTTACATGCGAAAATCATTATCATAAAATCGGAAAACCTATAAATCTCATCAAATCACATCGAAAGCATAAAATAATTTATAAATAAACTTCCGTATTTTCTTAATTGATTTTTGTTTTTGTTTTTTTTTAGGAGAAATATTATTATATATAGGAAAATGGTAAAACAATTTATAGCAAGGGTTGTTTAATTTTTTATCTCCTGGTGATGCCATATTTTAATGTTAGTAAGCATTCGTTTATAAAGCATAGAACTGGATTCCAGAATATGAGAATTTTCAGAGCTCGGCCAATCAGTATGGATGGACTTTGGTAAGGGAGCCTTTACTATTTATGAATTAAAAAGATTATGCTAGGTTTATGTAGCTATGAGTCAGTTACAGTCGGTGTAATCATAGAATCTGTGAAACGTGTAGAATTCGACTCGGTGACAACTGGTAACAGTGATAGGACTAAATATTTAGAAGGAAAAATAGGGACTCCTTCTTCTAAAGATGTTGCGATTGTGATGGGGTTGCTCTTAGCATGAAATGTAGCAATTTAATATTATGACTTAATATGTATAAAATGGTGTTTGAAGGCTACATTTGTATGTGGCATCTGTTGTTGCAAACCTACCATACTTTGGTCCAGAGGGGAATTTCTGCATTCATTTTATTATTTATAGAGATATATAACACAAATGCAAGGCTGTAAATTATATTTTCCATGAATTTATTGTTCGACAGAATACCCAAATAAGATATATTAAAATTTCCTTAATCCGTGGAGTTTAAAAAAATGCATTATTCTCATTAGAGTAAAAATATATTATTTGAAACAGCATTACATGAAAACTTGTCACAAATGCAACAAAAATGTTTTTAGTGCAAAAGGTTCATAAATGGGGAAGGAAAATGAAAAATAAAAGATAAATAAAAAATAAAAACTTCAAAAATTCAAATGAAAGAATATGAAAAGGTTAATTATTTTCAAGACGAAATAAAAAGAAATCTGAATTATATTGTTGAAAAATACATCTAAATCAAACATCCAGGTTTGTAAAATAATCCGTTTCGATATTTGAGTATTCTGTTAAACAATAAATTCTGTTAAACATATATTTTTACAATCTTAAATTTGAATTCTCTTTAAGAAGCTCTATTTCCTATCTTGGTTGTATTGAGCTTTTTTTTATTGCGTTGGCATTACTATATTAATATTTATATTCACTTTACAGGAGCTTTTGGTTTAGAAACTTAATTTTTACTTTTTCACATATATATATATATATATATATATATATATATATGTATATATATATATATATATATTACAATGAATTACTTATACAGTATGTTTTGAATAGTAATAAGAGAAATTTCCAGCATGGGCAGTGCAGAATATAATAAATTATAATCCATTGTTTGTATTTTTGAGATGAGGTGTTTTCATTGATTGAGATTGTTGATTGATTTCCTCATCTTGGTTGTTATAGTCACAATGTTTCGGCCGTTTTGCCATCCGGCCTTCATCAGGTGTTTTGTACCGAACTGGCGAACCGTTTGTTAGGAGTCTCGAACCCAACCCTTTATTATTATAAATATAGTGATATATGGCCGAGTGTTCCTAGACGTTGTATCAAAGTTTACAGTTACCCAAAGGTGCTGAGTTCAATCCTGAACGAAGGCAGTGAAAAGTACCATTCAAAACAGAGAATCAGCAACTATGTCCCAGAACCTAGCTGGAGTCCGAACACGGTACCCCCGTAATAATAATAAAGAGTTGGGTTCGATACTCCTAACAAACGGTTCCCCAGTTCGATACAAAACACCTGATGAGGGCCGGAGGGCAAAACGGCCGAAACGTTGTGACCATAACAACCAAGATGAGGAAGTCAGTCCGACAATCTCAATCAATTATAATCCATTGCGTATATATTCTATAAAATAGCTGATTTATTCACGTGCAATAAAAGAATTTGAAAATCGAGTTACAACGTGTTGCAATATGGAATAAATTTATGCACATTTGCACATTATATATATATAAATTATACGAGATATTTTCAATAAGTTTCCAGACTTATTTTTCTATGAGCACGTTTCATTGATAGTACGCACATAAAACTCTCGTCCCCTTAAAAGTAATCTCCTCCAGCTGCAATGCACTTGTTGTACCATTCTAACAACTTCTGTGATGCCTCATAGAAGTCCTCTTGCATATATCAATGACCCTCATCACAGCCTCTTTCATCTTAATTGTTTCATAACAACAGCCGCTAAGGTTTTCCTTGAGCTTAGGCAACAACCAAAAGTCACAGGGAGCAAGGTCTGGACTATAGGGAGGGTGAGGAACTATCTTGATGCCCATGACAACGTCTTTCTGATCTTCTCTCCGCATCCTTCGGACAAACTTTGCGCAAATCTTTCGCATCTTTAGTTCCTCACAAATAATTGTGTGTACAGTTCCCACACTGACATCAAACTGTGCGCTTATTGTCTCTATAGACATACGACAGTCTTTATCCATGAAATTCTTTATTTGGTCAATCAACTCTGGTGTTCTGACTTCCTTACTCCTACCATACCTCTTATCATCCCTCACAGACTCCCTGCCTTCCTTGATTCTTTTATGCCACTCAAAAACTGATGCTCAATTCATGCAAGATGGTCCAAAAGCAGTCTGAAGCATTCCATACGTTTCTGTGGCATTTTTTTTTCAAGTTTAAAACACAATTTTATTGCATATCGTTTTTATAAATTGTCCTCACGTCCAGATTGCATTTTTTTAAATTCACCAGCTGTGGCAATCAGGCTTTAGTAGGGTGTATTCCAATTCCTGCTGTAGCTGTTCATTTGAACTTGAAATCATAAAAATTATCCAGTCATCTCATAAGATGTATAGCAATAAGATATTGAATTTTCAAAAGTCTATGACAATTTTAAATGTGTGTACTACAAAAGTCTGGAAACTTATTGGAGGTGCCTCATACTTTTATTTATATAGGATGTTTTCAGAGGCGGATAACTCAATTTTCTTTAATTGCAGATTTGGCAATTATCAGTTGTTTGGAGTTCAGCTTTGTTTGGCAATCTATCAGGTAGTTTCAACAGAACGAAGCCACATGCCACACAGCGCCCAATGCAATCAAGTTTTGAAGAACAAAAAATTTCATGAAATGAACCTGTTAACTTGCCACCTCGTTGGTGCAAGTTAACCCCATTAGATTATTTTCTTGGAGACTATGATAAACCAGATACAATAGACCACTTGGAAGAGAGCCAAAATTTTATGTTTACTTAGGAGCCACCACTTATCAAGGCCCGAAGCCACTCAAGTATAAGGGTTAATGAATGTAAGGTGGTGTAAATTCGGTAGAACAACCGAATTTAATGCAAAATTTGTAAAAATTGGAATTTTAGGTGATGGGGAAGGGGGGGAGGGTTAGCATGTGTCCGAAATTGTATTTAAATTAAAAATTAATCTTTCGAATAAATTACATGCCTGTATAATAAAAATATTTTTCACTGATTTATTTTAAGATTCGTCATGTCTAAAAAAAAAATTTAAAAAAACTTTTACAAGCATATCAAATTGTTTCGATCATAATTTTAATACGCTAAAATCTTGTCATATTTTTTGTCATTTCAAACAAGTCACAGGACTACTTATTTGTGAGCGGTTACTATTTGAGACCAGATTTGCAGGGATACGGTTTATGGAGTTGAGCAGTGAGATGTCTGTCCACTTTACACTTGAATTTCTGCATGTCAGTACAGTCAGGGAAGCAAGGGCTCGGGAGGGAATTTCAAAGTGTAGCAGTGCGAGGGGAAAAAGCTATTCGAGTCAAAGGTTTTATGGCATCAACAGTGCTTGTTGGGTTTGTCGAGCGTCGGGTTATTGTTGTCGAGCGGGTATTAGTGCTCTGAGTTCGTTAGAGCACTTGCCATTCATATTGTATTAAATTCTGGTCTAAAATCCAGAAAATAATTTTGGACCCCATCTAGGCAGGAGAGGTTACTCTTAGGAGTTCCTCCCCAAATGCGACAACATTACTCAATCTTGTGTCATATTGGACTCTTGTACAAGGATAACATCGGGAGTGAGATATTTTCTGGGGTGGTAGAATCGTCCTTCCATTTTTCTAGTGATTTTCTCAACGGATCTGATGTAGGCCTTTCATTTCAGGTTGGGGGTAAAGGTCAGTTCAGTTTGTCAAAGCAAAATGCTTCCTCAAGATAAGAGCCGTTCATTTTTATAGTGGCCAAGTGAGGATTTGAGCGTTCGTGGTGAAAAAGACAGAACTTTTGTTTTGGATGCATCAAAAATGCCATTTTTTTTACTAATTGTACAACACACTCCAAGTGAGAGGAGAGAGAATCAAAAAGGTCATTGCTGCAGATGGTAGTATTGTCTGTATAGATGTCGACGAAATATCTGAGAATGTGATTTGAGAGATTGTTGAATTTCGCCCATCAACAACTACTTTAACAAACTTATTGGAGAGAAAGGATTTGATGGTTAAGAGTGTGGCACTATTTCTCAGTGCCACGGTTTCTAACACACTCTACAGCATGGCCGAGTGGTGATTTGGCCATGGGCGTAGAGATACAAAGAAATGCCTTCCCATAATTCCCTTTCTAGTTCTGTCTCGTTCTGCACGGACCATCATGAGGTGAGCACACACAATTCTGTCTCTCCGTAAACGAGGGGAGAAGCATCCCCTCCCTCAACATAAGTTAGTTTAGTTTATGTAAATTGTAAAAGTTTTTGTAATATATATTGTATCCATAATGTAAAATAAAATAGTTATGTTTCATATATATTACAATTGTGTCGCGTGTCATTTTTTTGTGTCTGCCATAAATGCCTTCATTGAAACAACAAAGCAGTCCGGAGGACGAAGAAAGAAAATTCCAACCAGAATGCCACCAGGGTGAAGAAGTCATCTTAAGAGAAAGGAGCCACACAGCACATCCAATATCTCAGGTATACTTTTCTTCTTACACAGACCCTAATGACGGCCATCTTCATATCTTCATGAGATCACTCCTAAGACATTTAGTATAACACATCTGTTGGTCGTACACCTGCATGAATATAATTACACGTAATAGTTAACTAAAGATGATCATCCCATAAAAAAAAACGAAAAAACTAATAGGGAATTAATTAAAATGAATGTTTAAAAAAATATGCAAATTAGATCTTTTGCAGATGAATGCAATTCAACGA
Source organism: Euprymna scolopes (assembly GCF_053919585.1). Taxonomy (NCBI): domain Eukaryota; kingdom Metazoa; phylum Mollusca; class Cephalopoda; order Sepiida; family Sepiolidae; genus Euprymna; species Euprymna scolopes. The sequence goes on from NC_136482.1 coordinate 199,989,067, forward strand.
CTCATATATTTTTAAATAAGTAGAAAAAAGACTTGCCTTTTTTCCTATTAGTCTTGGCCTTTGAGCCAGAATTAAAGTGTAGTAGGCCACCTGGCTTTCTTGTTCAGGATCAAAGTGTAGCATCTGTTCCGGCAGATACTGCACTTAAGATAATTTGTACCAGTCAATGGAGGGGAAACCCTCTATACTGGGACAATTATTATTTTTGGTAACCAGAGTGACCCCTTTTAGGGGAGCTGGTTTTTACCTCACATTAAAAACGGCCTTGTGCCTAATTTGCTCAGTGGGGGAGCAAATAAATACCATCTGTTCCGGCAGATACTGCAAGCAAAAACCATATATAAGACCTTGGTCAATGTAGGGGCAACCCTTCATACCAATTGTCACTATCCAGCTCCCCTACTCCCCGGGAAGTTGGTCCCCATTTCCCCTTCACTCCTCACTTTAAAAATCGGCCTTGTGCCTAATTTGCTCGGTGGGGGAGCAAATAAATACCTCAAAGTGTAGTATCTGTCCATCCAACATACGTACCTTTGAAAGATCCCACCACTTGGTCTCTGATTAAGTTTAAGGCGCTTTTGACTTTTTTCACATTTTTTTAACTTTTTGCATTTTGGACCGACCCCCTTTTTGGGAAGTCAGTATTTCAGGACCGACCCCATTATGTGTGGTAGTCAGGACCCAAAAACTGAACCTTTTTTTTTTTATCTTTGCTCCCCTCGAAGCAGAGATGGTCTAATCTCTCCCCACTTAATTTGCTTAGCAGCACTCTGACCTGCTAAGTCTTCCTTTGCTGCTCCCCTCTAACAGGGGATCGAGGCATCTTTCTAGCTTCTGTTTTGGGTTTTTGGGATCATTTTACTTACTTTCTTCATTTCCACTCCACTTTCGGGGCAGAAATGTTGGAACCCTCCTCTTAATTGCTCAGCAGCACTCACTGCGACTTCCTTCTCTGCTCTTCCCCTCATGGGGTATCCGATTTGCTAATCCGCAATTGGAAATCAAACACACTTTCTTGCTTACGATCCTACTCCCCCCATTTCTCTTATCTTCCACCCCCCCCCCACTGTTACACTTTGGTCTATGTCATTGGGTCAGGCGCACGTCTGCTGACTTTAAGGATTCCGGCCAAGAAGAGCCCACAACCTACCGAGCAAGACTCCGCTCCCCAGGAAGAAGACTCCTCAAAAAGGGGAGCCACACCTACCAAACCAGAGGAGGCTGAGAATGGCAGCGCAGGGCTATTACTGGTAATGCTGTCTCTCCAGGACAACTCCCCTGAGAAGGGAGCAGATAAGGACGATGATGCTTTGGACATTCGAGGTGGACCATAGCCGGTGACACCTCAAGCTCCTCACTCCCCAGCACCACTGCCTAAATACACCACTCCTGCTTCCCAAGAGGCCAGCTACCCCACGTTAAAGGGGGAAGAAGATGGTGACATCGCCAAGAGAACAGAGGATCTCATAAACGCCACCATCGCATCCATTCTTTAGTATTCTTTAGGGAAACCAAGCAGGAGGAAAGACCATCAGCAAGCGCTCCCCAAGAGGGTAACAACCCAAGAAAGGGAGCTATAGACAAGAAAGAAGGAACAAAGGTGGAAAAAGGGCTACAGCTGTCAGGATTGGATGCAACAACATCCCAACCAGCATCACCATCCACAGCGCCCTCAGATACCAGTCCCCTATAAGGGGAGGCACCACCGGCTCCAAAATTACCAAGACAAGAAAAACCAACAGTCACACTTTACACCAGGAAGGGTGGACTGAAAACCCCGCAATCTCTGCCAAGGAAAAAGAAAGGGGAGATCCAGAGAGCAGGGTATAGCCAGAAGCAGAATGGCCAGCCCTGAAGCCAAATTCTTCCTCGGACAAATCACCATGCCCTGAAAAAGCTAAATGTCAACAACAACAGAAGACAATGCCAGCAGCCACTTGACCAGGACCAATAAGGATGAGGGAGCAATATGTGGTCCCCAAGAACAAGACCAACTGACGCCAGAGGGATATAGAGAACTCTTTAACTCCACCTATAAATCTGCAGGAGAAGCTATGCTATGTGGGAGGTATTGCTCCCCAGTCAAGAAGAAGCTGAAAAGCTGTCCAGATTTGAGCACTGCTGGAAGAACATAAAACTCCAGCCGGAATATCTGAGCTGCAGAAGAACCAACATCTCGGTATTGAACGTCTCTTGCTACATGGAAGCCAAACAGCTTGGGGCAATCCTCAGCCGATACGGAGATGTGTAAGCAGTAATCCCAGGGCACAAACAATGCTCACTGGGGAGGATGTGCATTTAACAAATTTCCGGCCATGTTAAAGTTCAGGCAATGGATGCTGTCCATAATAATGGAGGGCAGGAGACCCCACTGCTAGCACTGTCAACAGCAGGGGCACATGGCCAAGGACTATCCAAAAAGACACCTGTCCAAAGTCTCCACCAAACCACCAGGGAAGGCGCCCACCACAACTCCAGTCACAGCTCCAGCTGCAGCTCCCACTGCGACCCAGACCGCCTCAGCAGCATCGACTGGATGGTCGATGGTCACTAGGAAGGGTAAACATACCCAACAACCGTCCCAAGAATTAGTGACCAAAGACCAGCCAGAAAACATGCGAGAGCCGCAGGCCCTCATCACAATTATGGAGACACAGGCGCCTGCTTCCTTGAACAAAAGGAAATTACAAGAGTCCGAGGAGGAAGTTGTGTCTGAAGACGACACTCCAACAACATCCACCACAACAACAGTAGTGAAACAAGAAGACAAGGAGGAGGAAGAGTAAAAAGACGTGAACCCTCAATCCCCACCGTCAAAGGCACTACATGAATCGCCCAGGCTGAACCTTCTGCACACTCAACCCCCAATCAGCCAGAGCACCCCACCTCTCCCACCCAAAATCCTGCCGTTACTCTTCACAGGCCACAAAAGCATAACCCAACACTCCTTCTGTGAATATCACTACACAGGAGACACCAGCACCCACACAACCGGGCTGCACAGAGTGGATTAAAAAACTTCCCTTCCTGCAAGGAAGCAGGATATGCGAAACAGACCTACTGCAAACAACACCTGAACTGAAAGGCAAGCAGAAGGTCCATTACAACCAATTGAGGAACTTTCTCTATGTCGATGGCAACAATGTCACTGAACCCACATGTTTCCCAGATGCCCCCATATTGACTACCTTTGTAAGGGTCAATAAAGACTCAAGGACTAAAGCTCACTGGAACATGTTGGAGGTAGCGAAGGATGCGATCTAGGCTAGCAGCTGGTGGATATGGAGCATCCCTCTGTCAAGAAAATTCAAGTGAAGTATAAAGGTAGGGTCCCAATTTATGTACATCCCTCTCTTTATAGGACACTAAAACTAACGTTTCCCTTGGACATGGGAGGCATGGCCAGAGATGGACAAATTTCGTCCGAACTGCTCACGGGCAGTCTTGGCCAGGCCTGCTACATCCTCACTGCCGGGGACTTCAAACCCGTGTGTGACACTGGTTGTTTGATCATGTCTTTGAACCTGGCCACATTGAATGTGAGAGGCATCAGATGTCGAAGCAAAGCCTCAAGCATGCTGAGAGATCTGGTGTTGCTCAAGGTAGATATTGCAGCTATTCAAGAGACCCACTTTGTTTCAGATGGCGATTGTCAGGTGCTGGTAAACGACTTTGATGTTTACTCAGCATATGGCAATGCCTATAGTAGTGGAATCTCCTTGCTAGTGAGGCGCACCCTGTCAGTGTCGGTGACTGTTGTTCATGCGGACAGGGACAGGTGGGCGATTATCGTTGATGTTGCTGCTGATAGCTGTGTGTTTTGGATTGTCGCAGTGTATGCGCCCAATTCTGCGGTAGAGAGGGTTGGTCACCACGTCAATGTCTGTGCAGCTAAACACAAACACGGTGACGTCATCAGTGAACGTGAAAACCCTGGCTCTAATGCCATCAGGCAAGACTGGTATGGCCGTCTCGTCCCTTAACTTGCGAAGGAGGGGTTCCAATGGCAGGACGTAAAGCAGAGGCGACAGCGGACAGCCCTAATACACTGACCTGGAGACGGCAAATGACTGTTACTTACTGTTGATCTGCACCGCTACCGTCTGCCTGTGGTACAGAACAAAGACCCACTTGCAAAATCTGTATTAAAACCGGTGGCCTCTAAAACAGGTTCCAGGAACCGAGGGTCAACCCTATCGAAAGCCTTGGACTGATCCAAACTGATCAGTGCGGTCTCTGTGTCGTCTTCTATTCCCTCTATGATTGTGCGGGTCAAATACAGATTGTCTTGAATCGATTTCCCCTTCACAGCAAAACTCTGGTCCGGTTCGATCAAGTCAGTGATGACAACCTGCAAGTGATTCGCAAGAACTTTTGCCAAAATCTTTAACTCTGTGTTTAGCAGAGTCAAGGGCCTAAAATCATCTAAATTTTCCACCCCACCATGCGGTTTACCTTTCCTCATCAATGTGATCACTCCCTTGGTCACCTGTCCAGCGATGGAGCCCTCAGCAAACCAGGTGTTGAACACATCCTTAAGAATAGGGACCAACATGGCCGACAGCCTCAAGCAGAATTCATAAGGTAGACCATCAAGCTCCGGGGATTTGTTGTGGCAGACCGGCTTCAACACCGTAATGATCTCATGTTCCGTAACAAGACCATCACAGCTAGCTGCTCGACACTTCCATGAGGCGGGGCGAGTCGACCAAATAGCTGCCAAACTCTTCGACCCCGAGTCTGGGTAGTTGGGTGAAGCACTCCGATAGATGCTCCTGAAACTCTTTGCAGATCTCCTGCATCAATACTAGAGTGTGTCCTTCCAAGTTATTTACTCTTCGAATGTACCTGAATCATGAATTAAAGCAGCCTTACGCTCAACAGCATCAACGTTAACGGCTTCGTTCAAGACTTTCATTAACCTAGCCCTATCTGACCTTCATACCACTCGCTAGTCAAGCGGTTGAGGTCTTCTGTAGCTAGGTGTGTTCCCCCATTTTGTATTTTGGTATTAGAGAACCTTTGAGTTTGCCAAACCCATGCTCCATTTTTTTTTTATACCCGGTCTTCCCCCATTTGGAGGTCACCCCCCCACCCCCCACCCTCTAAAGAATTTTTTTTTTCCCAAAGTCCTATAGAAAAAAAAAACCCTAATCCCAACTGTTCCCCAGAAAACAGTGGACGATGTACCCCTTTGATCAAGGTCGGGAAGGACCATACTAACACACCCCACTAGGCATTATGTTTTTCTACCTTCACGGACATTATATTTAGCTTCCCCGCCCCACAAATTTTATATGTATACATATATATATATATATAATATATATATATATATATATATATGTATACATACCAAATTTAAAGACTTTTTCTTAATGAATTGAACTTCCACACACAGAAAAAAAAATTTCTTTGAAACCGAACAAACTATATGAACGAGATCAAAGTGTAGTATCTGTTCTGATGTTTCACTTATATTAAATTAATTGGTCAATGTAGGGGAAACCCTTCATAGTAAGATAATTACTTTTTGGGGGGGATACTGCCAGAGTGCCCCTTTTTGCCCTTGTTTTAGGGCTTTCGTGGTGAAGCAAATAAATCCTTAAATAGAAAAAAAAGGTTTTTAATATGAATATCAATATGAATATCAATATGAATATCAATACACAAACAAAAATAAATTTATAGGAGTATTGATAGATTATTTATAATAAACGATTCCCATATTGTATTAAATTCTATACTAGGTCTACTTTCGAATTGGTTATTTTCATGAATATTTCCTGCTCCTTTGAGTCATCTTACTCTCCCCCGTTCTCCTTTGTATATAATTTTTACTTTGTCCCATAATGGAAGATGGTTACCCTTTTTCCTCCAGATATTGTCAGCCATATCCAATTTTTTAATCTCTTCCCAATGTTCTTCTAACTTTACTTCTAGTGGACGACATATCTCATCTTCATAAACTTTTTCACATTTACATGGGATCTCATATACACAGTTCTAAATCATGATTGTTTTCTGTTGGGGGCTTGACTTGCACAACCAGTTTCTAGAGAGTGAATCGCTCCTGAATATCATGTCCTAATGTCACATGGATTACATATTCTTTAAAGTTTTTTCTAACAAGCCCTTAGTTTTCAAATGATATCCTTTGGTATTTGGTCTTATTTTTTTTTACATAGGCATCACCACTTATCAAGGCCAAGAGGCCACTCGAGGATAAGGGTTAAAGAGTATACAGTAGAAATTGGACAATATAGTAACCGTTAGTAATGGAGATTCAGTAAATAACTTATATGGAACGGCTCATCAGAAACTTGTTTACATTAGACTTGAAGACAACCATATTGTAGTCAGCTGGAAAGCAGGAAAATGGAAGACAATTCCACAGGCGTGCAGTTCTGAGAAAGAAGCTTTTCTCATGGAATCTACGTTTAGGTTTAGGCACAGATAAAGAGTGGGGAAAATTATTGATAGTGTTTTCTGCTAGACGGGTGTTTCTTGTGAAAGTTTGACGAGTGGGGACCATAGAATGAAAATAACGATAAAGCAGACAAATTCGCAACATCTCTTCTGTGAGAAAGAGGTTGCAGGGAAGAGAAAAGGACATCCCCCACAAGGCTATGAAGTCTATTTTGAACTCTATCAAGGCAAGATAAGTCCTTTCTAGCAGCTCCTGCCCAGATGTGGTAACAGTATTCCATCCTTGGACGTACCTGGCTCTTATATAGATAGAGAATTACATCAGCAGTGAGATATCTACTGGATCGATAGAAGGATCCCATTTTTCCAGCAGCCTTGGCAGCGGATTTAATGTATGTATTCCATTTAAGATCAGGAGTAAAGGTCAAGCCCAGAAGCTTGTCAAAACATGAGGCCTCCCCAAGATGAGAGCCATTTGTTTCAATTGATGCCAGATAGGGATCAGAGCGTTTATGATGTAAAGATAAAACCCTGGTTTTAGATGCATTAAAAGTAACAAGCCACCTCTTTCCCCATTGTACCACTTGCTCAAGATCAGAGGAGAGAGAATCAGAGAGAACTTGGTCGTTTACGGTTTTAGATGTGCTACCATAGATAGTAGTGCCATCAGCATAAATGTCTACGAATGATGTAAGGATGTGATTTGGAAGATCGTTAATATAGATCAGGAAGAGAGTTGGGCCCAGGATGGACCCCTGAGGGACACCAGCATTAATACTAAGAGCTTCTGATTTCTCCCCATCAACCACTACTCTTATGAACATAGAAAAAAATGATTTAATAATTGAGAAGACATTTCCAGCTATACCGTAGCTGGAGATCTTGTGGTCTTTGGAGCTGATGTCATGCTTTCTGGATAATTGTTTCGGTGGAGGGTTTCTCTCAGACTGTCCATCTCCTCTGGATATACATTGCTGTTACTACATATTGCTTTTGCTTGGTACTGTAGGCAACAGACGATTCCTTTCTTTACATTGTGTGGATTGTGGGAGTTGAAGTCCAGTGAAAGCAAAAACCGTTGATGAATAATGTGTTATGTTCTTTTTTCATCGTTATGAATAGATCGAGTTCACGTGTTTGAACACCTTGCTGGTAGAGTCTGAATGTGTCATCCACATATCACAACCACATTGTTGGCTTTAATGGTGTCAATCTTTAATGGTGATCCTATCGCCAGACTTTCTGCCGATGTCTGATCCGATTACAAAGTATGTAGTTTCAACACAAAAGCTCAAGTTAAGTTTAATCAAATATTTTTTTTTATTAAAATAGTTGTGGTCTCCTTAATGACTAGACCAACCTCCCGATGTCAAAATTCACGAGAACCGTTTGTTTTCCATCTCACAAAAGATAAAAAAAAATAAAAATAAAAATAAAAACTTAATATTCACCAAAAATATTTCCTGGAGAAAAAAGGAAAAAAAAAAACAATCAAATCAAAATGATTCAACAATTTTATTGATTAAAAAGAAAGAAAAAAAATTCATTTAATATGAAACAGAGTAAAAAAAAAATACAGTAAATTTTTATGTTGTATGTACTTGTTATGAAATGAAAATGTCATATTCCAAAATTCACATAAATTCATCAAGTATTTTTTTATTATTAAGAAAATCATTTCTACGATTTTTAAAAATTTTAATAGTAAATCATATCCATTACAAGGCTGATTTTGATCTCGATAGTTCGAATTAGGTTGTCCCTCCCCTTTTTTATAAAACATAGCAGATCAAAAAATAGTGTCTCACTTCATAAAAAAAGAACCACTTGATCAATTTATGTGATTTTTGGAATATGACATCTTCATTTGTGTGACCAGTACGTACATCATAAAGATTTTTCTGTATTTTTTTAAATTAAGTCGATTTCTAAATAAGAAGCAAATTTTTAAGATAAAAATTGATTGTATTATTCAAACTATTCTCGTGTTGTCACAACATTTCAGCCGATGCACTCATCGGCCTTCTTTGGATACTTTTATTTTTGTTTCAGTTGTGAACCCATAATGAATTATTCAAAGTGAACCTTTTATTTCCAGTCAGCTATGACCAGATCCACAAATTCATGGCATGACAATGGCGGTTGTAGGTTCAATACTTAATTATTTTTATTATGGGCAGTAATTAGAAATAACATAAAAATTAACACTTCTATTCAGTAGCTGGTTGATAGAATGAGAATAATCTAATTCTATGAGTTTTTTTTTTTTAATTCTAAATACGTTCACAAATTAAAAAAATAAGTCTTGAATATTGCATGGTTGAAATGTTATGAATTAAATTTCAGAATTATAAGCAGAATAATACATCATCATCATCATTTGGTTTAATGCCAGTTTTGACATGTGGTGAACAGCTTTTAGAATATTAAATTCCAAACCAAAAAATAATGAAGTATAAAATAATTTGATGAATGAAATTATTAATTATTGAAACTAAAAAATTTGAATTGAAATTTTATTTAAAAAAGAAAAAAAAAACAGAAGAGAAGAAATACTCCTCTGTAGGAATGGTTTTAATATTTGCAATAATATTGTGTCATTCAGGAGTTATTAAAGCTAAAAAAAAAATTGAAGCTTTATAAAAACAAAGAATAAAAAAAACACTGGAGAAACAGAAAAAAAAGGAATGTTTTAAATATTGCATAATTTATGTCTAATGAATTTGTCTACAGCAATTCGTCCACGAAGATTCACCTATAAATTAACGTTTTATATAAATTATAAAGATAAATAAAATGATATTTAGTTCAGAAAAAAAAAATATGCTCGTATATATGTTCAGCTAAAACTTGAAAATACACAACAAACACCCACAGTTTTTATTCTTATTTTTTTAATCATTGTAAACCCGAATGTATAATATACATACAGATCAATAATATTTTTTCGATCACTTGTAGAAGAGATGAAATATGGAATGTTTTAAAAGAAGTAAATATTAAATATTCAATTAAAATGAAAGAATAATTAGTCAATTTAATGAAATTAAACGTAAAATATTAAAAAAAAGGGTTTCCTCCCAACCGACAGAATCAAGTATGCGATAGTACAATAGTGTTTCTAAAACTCATTTCATTGTTTGTTGTTCAGAAATGAAAGCAAAAGTTTTGTAATATTTGTCCAATTTATGAAAAAGAAAAAAAAGAAAATTTGTTCTCGAAAGATAATTAGTTTGTTTTTTTTATTTTGTAATAAATTTATCGCCACAGTCTAGAAGGATCTATCATTCAATGACCGAGGATAGAAAAGTTTAAGTATAAAACAGATACGACGCTTTATTGTTAATTCTATTATGAAATGAAAACCAACAAGAAAAACAGCAGAATAGAAACTCAATTTTATCTTGAAAAACAAAAAATATTTTTTTTACTTGGAAATGTTTTTTTTTGTTGTTGCTTTGATTGTTTACAAATATTGTTGAAAGAATTTTTTCATGGTAAAATTTTCCCAGTTTTATGATTCAGTATTTCAAGAAACAGGTCAAGTAGGGCCATGTATGTTGATAGAAAAAAGGAAATGAATCTAATTTGAGAGAACTTAAATGCCTACTAAACACTATTCTTGAGTATCTAATGTCTCTGTACAGTGGAAGAGTATTGTATTCAAATTCGTTTTTATTTATAGTTTTGCTGGTTAAAATATAATTCATTTATTAACAGAAAGTGCTAAAGTGAAATAATGTTTTTTTTTGTTGTTATTGTTTTTTAAATGAAGTATTTTGGAATGGAAATCAGTAAAATATTGTTTAAGTAAAAGTTACTTCTGATGAGCCTAAAAATCAAAGTAAGACGCCATTTTGAAAATGAAAAATTCGGAAATATATCAAACAATCCTGAATAAGGATTAAAAGTATTATTAATAGCCAATTTTGATATTCACATATTCTTTGAATAAATTCAATATGCAAGTTAGAATGTTTAATAAATGTGAGGAAACATTTATTATTTTTTTATTTAGTGCTAATATGTCGCAATTAGTCAGAGGATTAATGGATGGCGAATGAAACTGGTTGCTACCTGCTTTATGGGACTACATATAAAACCCTAACCTGCTTTATGGGACTACATATTAAACCCTAACCTGCTTTATGGGACTACATATTAAACCCTAACCTGCTTTATGGGACTACATATTAAACCCTAACCTGCTTTATGGGACTACATATTAAACCCTAACCTGCTTTATGGGACTACATATTAAACCCTAACCTGCTTTATGGGACTACATATTAAACCCTAACCTGCTTTATGGGACTACATATAAAACCCTAACCTGCTTTATGGGACTACATATTAAACCCTAACCTGCTTTATGGGACTACATATTAAACCCTAACCTGCTTTATGGGACTACATATTAAACCCTAACCTGCTTTATGGGACTACATATTAAACCCTAACCTGCTTTATAGGACTACATACTAAACCCTAACCTGCTTTATGGGACTACATATTAAACCCTAACCTGCTTTATGGGACTACATATTAAACCCTAACCTGCTTTATGGAACTACATATTAAACCCTAACCTGCTTTATGGGACTACATATTAAACCCTAACCTGCTTTATGGAACTACATATTTGAGAGAAACAGTTTGTTCAGAATAAATGTAATAATTTTAAATGGGAATGAAATGTAAGCATAGTTTCATAAACACACCTTAGAAAGTGCTGTAAGTGCTATTGAAACTATGGGTGCAGAAAAAAAATCAACTTTATTTTATTAATATAGTAATGTGATAGATTCTATTAAAACATTTAGAACCAAAAGACAAATTAGTGTAGACAAATTGTTGTAGATGAATGTACTTAGTCAGTTTTTTAAGGCAAGTCCAGTATTTATAACAGCAATCGTATGTTGTTTTAAGTGGATAACAAATACATATAACCTGAATACATAATAATAATAAAAATAAAACTTGTTTATTATATATATATATATATATATATTTGTAAAAGTTTACAGAAGCTCAGAAAAAATATTGTTACCACCAGTTTATGGTCACGAAGTATTGGATTCTCTTCAGCCTCGGTTTTTTTATCTTTTTTTCCCAGACAGGCGGTACCAATATTTTTCTGACTTTCTGTAAAATTTTATATATATAATAGAATGTGCATAAAACTTGGCACGTTTGTACCTTACGCACTGGATTTCTATAAATGTTCACTCAGGTTTTACTGAAAGCCGACATAAACTTCCAGAATATGCAGAGTGTTGATCAAGTTGATCATCCAATAGAAAGCAAAGTAGATGATTTAATAAATTGTAAGAAAAAAAAAAATTAGTTTTTAATTTTAATCAGTTATAACAATGAAGCATATGACAATGAATTTAACGAGCTTAAATAAATTATTACCAACACAGGAGCAAAATATTAACTACTGTCAAGAAAGTAAATTAATACCATTGGAATTGAGATGCAGGATAGATTGGAGGAAGTGCATCATAAGAAAATGAGCTTTTATTCATTCATGAACCCCAACCTTAAACTCTAACTACTAAAAAAAATTTTTTTTTTCACACAAAAAAATGAATATGTTTCTACTTATTTTCACAAAATTTGTTTTTTAATTTTTATTCATGAAATTTATTTTATATTTTTTCCTTTTTTTTTTTTTTTTTTTTGTAATTCATATCCAATAAATACTATTTTCTGTTTCTAAGCATTTTTTTTTTTAATTTGATCAACACTCAACATATTCTGACTGATTGAGCTTCAGTTGACATTTATTGAAATCCGGTATATAAGGTGTGATATTTGTTATTTTGAAATGTGAAAGTTTTTAACAAGGACGAAATCATTAAAAGTTCATAAAAATATAATTCAATCTGTTATTTTTCAAGGAAAATTTTTTTTAAATGTTTTTTTCCTTCAAATTGTAAGCTATATTTTGGAGAAGTTTCTAGAACTACAGTTTGCTGACGGTTTTCAAAGAACCAATAACAGGATGGTCAGAAAAGATTTTCCACCAATGAGGACGCTCAAAGACATTCTCTCCTTGGGTCATGGCACTGTAAAGATTCTTGTAGATCTGCAAAGAGAAAAACATATTTATTCAACTGGTGTTACTTGGTGTTGCCCGGGTAAAGGAATTTTTTTAAAATTGCTTTTTCATCCAAAACAAGGCACAGTGCCACTTTGATGTAGGGAGCTACTATCTGTGCTATAAGTTGCAAAGACACTATGTAGGGAGTTGAGCAGCAAGATGTCTGTTTGCATTACACTTGAACTTCTGAATGTCAATCAGTTGCGAAAGAAGAAAACTATTAGAGCAGAAGGCTTTCTGGCATCTGGGGATCTCTACTGTGAAGGAGTGGGATTTTGCTGCTTGTCACGTTTATCGAGGGTATTTACATTGAGGGGGTACAAGGGCTTGTAGTTCATCGGAGCATCCACGATTAAAATACTTGTAAAATAGGCAGAGGGATGAAACATAAAATTACTATTCAAAACATTTTGTAATTAACACCTCATCTATTTCTTATAACAGTAGATTTGCGCATTTCTTACATCGTTTAATGCTGCTATGGAGATTGTTTTTGTAAAACACTTCAAGTTGGTCGTCCAACCATAGTGTGACTTCAGAAATCAAGACTACATCATCTGAGAAACCCTTCATGGTTGGGAAGAGGAGAAAGTCAAAAAGTGCAAGATCAGCAGAGTAGGGAGGATGGGGAAGGATTTCATAACCTGATCTGCTGATATGCACGTCGTAAAATCCTCTAATTGCAGTATCTCTCATCACTTCTCCATCTTCAACTTTATTGCCAGATTCCTCATCAATGGCTGAAAGGCGGGAGGGGGGGGGCCAGGTCTGGGAGTTTTCCAGAGGGTTTCCAAATATATTTGAATTCACACCGGCATTTCACAAGGTCATGTGATGAGCCATCGTCACCATACGTTTCTTTTATTTCATCAAAAATCTTCTGTGGTGTGCGTCCTTTCGAATACAAAAAATCGAATCGCTGCGCAATATTCAAGAGACAATTAGTTCAGAGGTGAAAATTTGCAATTTTTTTTTTTTTCATGTCCACCCCTAACAAGGCATATCGCCACTTGGACGTAAGGGGCAACTATTTGTTTAAATTACATTTAATCTTCTGCATATCAGTACAGTTAAGGAAATAGGTAGCAGGAAGGGAATTCCAAAGTTTGAGGAAGTTTTCTACTCTAATTTAGTTTTCATTTAGGGACCTCAACAGTGAAGGTGTGAGATTTTGTTGCCAAGCGGTTTTGTCGAGGATATATGTGTCAAGGGGACACAAGTGCAACAAGTTCATCAGAACACATTCCATTAAAATACTTGTAAAACAGGCAGAGATGCAACATTGTGGCGATCGGACAGGGATTGGGGCTTAGTTGACAAAATGCAACCTATTAGATTGAAAACTCTTTTTTGGGCCCTAGCCAAGAGGGAGAGGTTAGTGGTAGATGCACCAGCCCAAATGTGGCAACAATAATCCATGCATGGGCGGATATTGGCCTTGCAGAGGTACAGAATACTCTCAGGTGTGAATAGTTTTCTAGCTCAATAGAGGGAACCCACCTTTTTTGCAGCAGCCTTCGCAATGTCCTCAATGTATTTGTTCCAGTTCATATTGCCTAAAGGTCATTTTCTAATGATTCAGCCATTCTCTTAGATTTGTGGACATCCATTCTTCCCTCATGCATGTTATAGAGCGTTTTATCATCAACAAATATACCCATTTCGGATACAATATTATATTTATTATACGTTCAGTTATGATATACGATTTAATTTTCATTAGCAACTCTTCATGCCAGATTTGTAAAAGGCCTTAGATATTACCGATCACCATATAATCCATAGAGATATAAATTATTACACATAAAAATGTTGGATAACTGCAACTGGGTCAGGGGAATTTTTTTTCATCAGATACTTTGTTTTGTTTTTTTTACATGGGGGTCACCACTTATCAAGGCCCAAAGGCCACTCAGGGATAAGGGTTATTGCGTGTACAGTAATCAATGAGATAGTATTGTAGTAATCATTAATATTGGGGGTTTTGATAGAATGTCTTACTTAAGGGGGCGGTTTCTCAGGAGTTTGTTTATGTTGGACTTGAAGACGTCCAAGTTGTAATCAGGTGAGAAACAGTCAAGCGGCAGAGAGTTCCACTGGCGTGCAATTCTAAGAAAGAAGCTTTGCTCATAGAATCTACGTTTGGATTTAGGCACAGATAAAGAGTGGGGAAAATTATTGACAGTAGTTTCAGCCAGACGGGTGTTTCTCGTGAAAGATTGGCGAGGGGGGACGAGGGATTGGAGCTCAGACGAGCACCTGCCATGGAAATAACGATAAAACAAAGACAGGCTCGCAACGTCTCTTCTGTGTAATCAAAAAAAAAAACACAAAAAAAACTAACATAAGGCAAACGAACGATGTTAAATGTAAAATTCTGAAAAACAAAAACAAAAAAGAAAACAGAAAAACAAACGTTAAAACTTCTTAAAAATAAAAACCAAAATGAAAAACACGTGAAAAATGGCTTAAATAAGCCTGTTTCAATATTAAAATTTAAAAAATCGGTGGGTACTCTGGTGTTTTTGGGTGTGTGTGATCGGTCGGGGGTGGGGGGTATTAATGAAAACCTAAGAATAAGCGAAGTAAAAAAAACAAACAGAAAAATGAACGTTACATGAAAAATGGCTTAAATAACCCTGCTTCAATATTTAAATTTAAAAAATGGAAAAAAAAAGACATCTCACACCACGATTGAAGCCCAAAACGTTTAGATAATGACCCAACGCTCTAACCAACTGAACTAACACGACGTACATGAAATTGTGTCAGTTCTTCAAATATTTAAACTAAATCAGGTTATGACGTCATCTGACGCATGCGTAGAACCAATCTCGTCATAAGAGGACGATTTTTGCTGACCCTATCCCTGGTAGAAAAATGCCGATTTCAGGGTGAAAAAATTAACGTTTTTGGCTAATTTTTCGATATTTGTCGGGCGAAGGATGGGGTTTTCATATGAGACCAAATTTGTGAAATTTTGTTATTTGTTGAAAATTTTTAGCAGACACACAAACATACACACATACATTTTCACTTTTATATTTATAGATTGCTTTTATTAAGTATTGATTTGTTTATAAATGTTCATATACTCCCGCCTCCCCCCCCCAAAAAAAAAACAAATCAAAAACAAAACAGAATCACACAATCTTAATAAACTGAAGTTAAAGTTCGCATAGTTAGTGTCATCCCTAATTGTTAGATATTAGCAGAAATTTGTTGATTCATTGGGATGAATCTTCTTTGCAGATGTCCCCGAGGATCCATCAAACAAGATCAAGGATGGACTAGGTATGTTTCTCTGATTGGCCTGATGTTTCGCCAGAGAATTGTTATTCGTCGTTTTTGTTAAATGTTTGTTGTTAAAATATATATGTTGTCGTATGTTTGATACCACTAGACGATACGTGAATTCGACACACGTACATAATATATGTTATAAAGAATTCGACGTACATAATATATGTTATAAAGAATTCGACGTACATAATATATGTTATAAAGAATTCGACGTACATAATATATGTTATAAAGAATTCGACGTACATAATATATGTTATAAAGAATTCGACGTACATAATATATGTTATAAAGAATTCGACGTACATAATATATGTTATAAAGAATTCGACGTACATAATATATGTTATAAAGAATTCGACGTACATAATATATGTTATAAAGAATTCGACGTACATAATATATGTTATAAAGAATTCGACGTACATAATATATGTTATAAAGAATTCAACACACGTACATAATATATGTTATAAAGAATTCGACGTACATAATATATGTTATAAAGAATTCGACGTACATAATATATGTTATAAAGAATTCGACGTACATAATATATGTTATAAAGAATTCGACGTACATAATATATGTTATAAAGAATTCGACGTACATAATATATGTTATAAAGAATTCGACGTACATAATATATGTTATAAAGAATTCGACGTACATAATATATGTTATAAAGAATTCGACGTACATAATATATGTTATAAAGAATTTGACACACGTACATAATATATGTTATAAAGAATTCGACACACGTACATAATATATGTTATAAAGAATTCAACACACGTACATAATATATGTTATAAAGAATTCGACGTACATAATATATGTTATAAAGAATTCGACGTACATAATATATGTTATAAAGAATTCGACGTACATAATATATGTTATAAAGAATTCGACGTACATAATATATGTTATAAAGAATTCGACGTACATAATATATGTTATAAAGAATTCGACGTACATAATATATGTTATAAAGAATTCGACGTACATAATATATGTTATAAAGAATTCGACGTACATAATATATGTTATAAAGAATTCAACACACGTACATAATATATGTTATAAAGAATTCGACGTACATAATATATGTTATAAAGAATTCGACGTACATAATATATGTTATAAAGAATTCGACGTACATAATATATGTTATAAAGAATTTGACACACGTACATAATATATGTTATAAAGAATTCGACACACGTACATAATATATGTTATAAAGAATTCAACACACGTACATAATATATGTTATAAAGAATTCGACGTACATAATATATGTTATAAAGAATTCGACGTACATAATATATGTTATAAAGAATTCGACGTACATAATATATGTTATAAAGAATTCGACGTACATAATATATGTTATAAAGAATTCGACGTACATAATATATGTTATAAAGAATTCGACGTACATAATATATGTTATAAAGAATTCAACACGCGTACATAATATATGTTATAAAGAATTCGACGTACATAATATATGTTATAAAGAATTCGACGTACATAATATATGTTATAAAGAATTCGACGTACATAATATATGTTATAAAGAATTTGACACACGTACATAATATATGTTATAAAGAATTCGACACACGTACATAATATATGTTATAAAGAATTCAACACACGTACATAATATATGTTATAAAGAATTCGACGTACATAATATATGTTATAAAGAATTCGACGTACATAATATATGTTATAAAGAATTTGACACACGTACATAATATATGTTATAAAGAATTCGACACACGTACATAATATATGTTATAAAGAATTCGACACACGTACATAATATATGTTATAAAGAATTCGACGTACATAATATATGTTATAAAGAATTCAACACACGTACATAATATATGTTATAAAGAATTCGACGTACATAATATATGTTATAAAGAATTCGACGTACATAATATATGTTATAAAGAATTTGACACACGTACATAATATATGTTATAAAGAATTCGACACACGTACATAATATATGTTATAAAGAATTCAACACACGTACATAATATATGTTATAAAGAATTCGACGTACATAATATATGTTATAAAGAATTCGACGTACATAATATATGTTATAAAGAATTCGACACACGTACATAATATATGTTATAAAGAATTCAACACACGTACATAATATATGTTATAAAGAATCCCCTGACATCACAAACTTTTACATTTCCTGCATATTTGTAAGTTTCAATTTTCATTGACATCACTTTCATCCAAGAAAGTTCATGTATAAAAATTATTCACTGAACAGAAGTTATACCCTTGTTATGTTTCCTGCCTGACATGTTGTGCCCATGTCAGGTTTTGCCTCCTCCCACACGTAGTGCCACAGTCAAGCCCCCTCAGAGTCGTACCTATGTCATGTCCTTATGCAACTTTTTAAAAATATTCTAAAGAAACCAAGCAGAACTTTAACTTTCTTGATTGATTTGGTTTTCAAAATTACGATCCTTGTGGCATCGATTAGAATATTCTCGTCCGAGCATCTTTCATATGTCACACATGATTCGAGAGATTTCAGTTCAACTTCTTTGCTGCATCGTTATATGAAGATGAAGAGGTATCTCGTAATTATCATGTCACATACACCACTTGCCTGGTGGAGAGAGTGGATGATATTAATCATGGAAACTGCTGAATAGTGGCAGATCATGCTATTTCGGCAACGTTTACATAGTTCATCTGCTAAGTATCGGATTATATTGGCAAAACCGACATCAGCAGAATCGATCAATTCAAAATAGAGTAATTAATTGTTGATTAACATGAATTACGGAATTAGATGTTGCGTGTGGAAAAATAAAGTCGAAACATGTTAGATTAAGTAAAGATTTTCCATTTCAGGTAAAGTTGCAGGTTAGGCTGACATGTACTGGAAGTTACGTCATGGGAGGAAATATGTGACAGAGAAATCAAATCAGGTTTGTCTCTTGCGAGTTTAGCATCAGAGTAAACAGATGTTGTTTTTGTTAAATTAAATCCCAGAGCAAATATGGGAGTTATTTGCTTTTCTTTTGTAATGCTCCTATTATTCCAACCACTAAGAGAAAAAATGAGCATGTAGCAGTCGAAACTTGCTGCAATAGCAGGCAGGAGCAAAATCTAGTGGCTCGAGATTTAAATCAACTGTCTCCCTTGCTTGTCCAATCAATTGCTGACATTGATGATTATTATTTTGTTAACTGTTATGTAGAAAGAGTATGCAAAGAGAATGTTTTGAAAGAAAGGAATGTTTAGTAGAATATTTAGGTTAACTTAGAAACAATAACAAGGAAAATATTGTGGTGGACATGAACAAAATAGGTTTTCAAACCTAGGGATAAAAACAATAAATTTGGCTAGAAAATGTGACTGAAAGTCACGTTTGTAGCAGTTGAAACTTGCTACAATAACTTGCAGACGCAAAATCTTGCAGCTCGAGATTTAAATCAACCATCTCCCTGGCTTGTCCAATCAAAAACCAGCTCTCGATCATGTTACCGAGCACATAAAAGGCGAAATCAGACAATCTTCCTACTTTTTCTCTCTGGTTTTGGCTGGCAGCTGACATTTGCCTGGGCCTTTGGCCCTAGGCTAACGTGAGTACAAGCCAACATGGCTCTCTTCAAACACCCACTTATTTCCACACGCGATATCCACACAAACTTTCTTTATCATTTGATACAGAACTGCTTTTGTTGATACAAACGATATGCACACTCCTAGTATCCACGTAAAAGTACTGAAGACTTTGCTCTTTCTTTCTCCTTTAACTGGCCTTCTTCATCCCGACGACTACTGGCTACACAAACGTATAAACTGAACTATTTTCCCCTTCAACAAGCTGGCATAATATTCATACTATCCTTACACATAAGAACACTTCCAGCTACTAACCTGTTTCTCTCTTTTACACGCTACTAATGTCCAAGATGACAAATAAAGTTGTTTTTTCTATGTTAAAATGAGACCTCCTTGCATTCTCTTTATTATTAACTAAAATAGTGACTCCAGAATACGCAGTACAGGCAGTGAATGACATTTTCTTGACTTTATGCCGTTTAGCCAGATCATATTATTTGTGCCAGCGAATAAGAAATACAGTTCTCTGTTGCTAAGCTCATAGCTGTGTGTCCACGCAAACATATTGAAGACTTCTTCATCCCAATGGTTACAAACGCGTATAAACTGAACTATTATTTCCTTCAATAAACCGACACAATATCATACTATCCTTTCACACAACAACATTTCCACCTATCCTCTGCAACCTCTATCTCACAGAAGAGAGAGATGTTGCGAGTTTGCTTTATCGTTATTTTCATGGCAAGTGCTCGACTGAGCTTCAATCTATGGTCTCCCCCTCGCCAAACATTCACAAGAAACACTCGTCTAGCTGAAAACACTATCAATAATTCCCCCCACACTTTATCTGTGCCTAAACCTAAATGTACATTCCATGAGAAAAGCTTCTTTCTTAGAACTGCACGCCTTCCGTTCTCCTGCTTTCCAGCTGACTACAATCTAATTGTCTTCAAGTCCAACATAAACAAGTTCTTGATGAGCCGTTCAACTGGTTAACAAATTTACCAAATTTCCATTTATTAATAATTATTATATTGTTCAATTGACTACTGTACACTCTTAACCCTTAACCTCGAGTGGTCTGTGGGCCTTGATAAGTGGTTATGCCTTTGTAAAAAAAAAAAATCCTACTAACCTGTTTCTCTCTTGTACACGCTACTAACGAAGATAACAAATATAGTTGCTTATTATACGTTAAAATAACACTTCCTTTCGTCTTCGTGATTAAAAACGTCTCTACAACTGCTACTTTCACTATTACTCAGAGCCAACCACTTATGTCAAGAGACTGTCAAGAATAATGTCACAAGTCGCTTAACAACAATGCATAATCCACTTGTCATAAATTTGTGTGTAGCAGTGTGCCTAAATCTAAACGCAGATTCTATGAACAAAGCTTCTTTCCTAGAACTGCCCACCTGTGGAACAGTGTTCCACTGGCCCAGTTCTCAGCTGATTACAATGTGGTAGCCTTCAAGTTTGTGTTGGCCGTTCTCTTTAATAATCAAATTCCATCCAATTTACACTATTAATGATTACTACACTACAACTTACATTCATTAACCCTTATCCTCGAGTGGCCTCCAGGCTTTGATAAGTGGTGACTCCTTTGTAAAAAAAAAAAAATAGTACTATCTTTTAATGCTTATTTCAAAGTGTGGAAGAATGTCGTATTTATTCTGTTGATCATCCTTCCACACATTACCTTCTCCTTTTTAGGAGGAGGGGAATAGTGTGTAGTATGTGTTTGTATAATATCTTTGCAACGATTACCTTCTTTTTTCGAGTGAGTGGAATAGTGATATGCAACAGCTGGTGGCATATTTTAATTAGTTCTGTCATAATTCTTTCAAGGGAAACCTTGAAAAGTGTCAACGAGAGCAAGCATCCTTGTCTCGCTTCTTAGTTTGGAGGATATGCGCACCAGACAGTGATTAAGTCAAGAGGTGCAAAAAAAAGTTTAGCATTTTAATACTCAACTGTAAAC
The DNA here is from genome assembly GCF_053919585.1 of Euprymna scolopes. Taxonomy (NCBI): domain Eukaryota; kingdom Metazoa; phylum Mollusca; class Cephalopoda; order Sepiida; family Sepiolidae; genus Euprymna; species Euprymna scolopes. The sequence continues at coordinate 200,010,528 of NC_136482.1, forward strand.
ATTCAGAGAGGCATCATTATGGCATTTAGCAAATAAATGCGATGTGAAAATATTTGAGAAGCATTTAGCATCGAATATAATCTCATAAAAAGAAGTTTTAAAAACTGCATCCAATATTCGCCGTCTCAGAGTGAGATAGGGATGTTTGCTCTCATCAACACTCTCCAGTTGAAAGAATTATGACAGATGCACTTGAAGGAACAGTCATCATCAGCGGCCGAACAATCACAAACCTGCTTTTTGCTGATGACCAGCTCGCAGGCTCAAAACAAGAGAATCTGATCAGGAAACTACACGGATCCTCCACAGATTACAGCATGGAAATCAGTGCAAACAAAACCGATGACAAATAATAACTGTTGTGGAGACGCCCACTAATTAGCATACGTGGGTGAACAAGATATAGATAAAGGTATCAAGTCAGCAACACCGGGGAGCTGTGTTCGAATGCCGGATAGGCAAGACGTATGTGCCGGTTGCTATATGAAAGACTTTAACACGCCCTCTGCCGGACAATCTTCCAACTGCAGTACTACTGCACCTTTGTAAATATGTATTATCTTTCCGTCTTAATATATTTGTTTTACGTTTACTTTCTGCGTTCGTGTTGTTATTGATACAGACACAACAAAAACAATGAAATCCAAACTGCCAATGAAGAAAAGCTTAAAACCGCGAAGAATTTCAAATACTTTGAGAACAATCACTTCAGATGAGAAGTCCAAATCTGAAGTATTAGTCAAAATTGCAATGACAGCTGCAACACTGGCTAAGTTGAACATCAGTTGGAAAGACAAGTCAATCAAGCTCAGCTCAAAGATAAGGTTCATGTGATCGATTGTCCACCTAGTTTTTCCGTATGGTTGTGAAACAGACCCTTACAGCAAAATGAAAGAGGATTCATGCGTCAGAAATGAGATGCTTCAGAAGACTGCTTGGCATCTCTTACAAAGACGACATAACGAATGAGGAAGTCAGAAACAGAATAAGGCAAATCATTGGTCCTTATGAAGATCTTCGCACTGCAATCAGGATGCGTAAACTAAAATGGTTTGGCTATGTAACAAGAGGAGAGAGGCTTGCCAAGACAGTGCTCCAGGGAACAGTCAGAGGAGGAAGAGGAAGACAGAAGAGATGGAAAGATAACATCCCAGAATGCGCAGGATTGAAGCTGAGTGAGGTGGTCAAACATGCGGAGAACAAAGAAGGATGAAGAGAACTGGTTGACAAGTCATCTGTAGCATCCCGACAGCAACCGCCACAGGGCAGGTGAAGGTAAACTTATTAGTTATTGGCGTTTCACTCACCTCTCCGCTAGAATGTCCGATGGGTGAATTGAGAATGAAATCTGTAGGTGCTATGGTATCCACCAATGAGACGGCATCGTCTTTCAAATCGTGACATAATTCTAAGATGGTTGTTCGAATCAATTTTGCGGGCAACTCACCACTGCAATAACCGCCTGTAAAGAAAAAAAAAAAGACAAACAATCTTAAACCAATTTTGATTAAAAAAAAAAAATTAAAGAATACAAGATTATTAATTATTTTTTTTTGTGTCCATGTCATGGAGGAATGAATACAAATGTGAGACTGGGTGTGACAAGTTCAAATCCTGTTAGTTCTATAACATCACTTTCAATATGGATGTTGGCAACCTTCACCTGATTCCTCCTATAGGTACTTAATTCTGTAAAGAACTGAAGAAACCAATGCCAATAACAGAACTATCATATGATGTCGATTCATACAAATTTATGTTTAATTATTTTATGTTTCAATACATTTCTAGAAAAGAGAGTGAGTTAGTTGTGTGGTTTCTGACATGCTTAAGCATGAAATGCTATTTTCATTGTTAAACAGGTTTTATTTTTAGAAGACCAAAGTGTCTACCATTGTGTGTGTAGTAGACTACCATTCTGAACTGATTTTAGAATTTCAAGCAACAATGTTTAAATAAAAATTGAAAAATGAAATGGAAAATTAAAATCAACAACTTATTTACGCATTTATTAATGTGAAAAAAAAAATGCAACAAAAACAATTATGTCCATGCCACTCCTTTGAAAATGTTTTTGATTAGATTGAAATTAGTCGTTGCAAGTGAATTCCAAACATGAAAGTTTGTGAAATAACAATAAGTCGTCCACAAAGACGAAATATTGAATTACGAGGTTCTTTCAATAAGTTTCCAGACTTTTTTGTACAGGCATTTAAAATTGTTGTAGACTTTTAAAAATTCAGTATGTTATTACTATACATCTTATGAGGTGACTGACCAATTTTTATGATTTCAGGTCCAAATAAACAGCTACAGCAGGAATTGGAATACACCCTACTAAAGCCTGATTGTCACAGCTGGTGAATCTCAAAAATGCAATCAGGACGTGAGGACATTTTAGAAGAACGATATGCAATAAAATTCTGTTTTCAACTTGGAAAAAATGCCACAGAAACGAATGGAATGTTTCAGACACAATTATTTGCGAGGAACTGAAGATGTGGAAGATTTGCACAAAGTTTCTCCCAAGAATTCTATGAGAAGATCAGAAAGTAAGACAGTGCCATGACAGCAGGGAGATGGTCAAGCTGATCAATTCAGATCCCGCAGTTCTTAATGCTCTGGTAACCTGCAATGACGCAGAGACCAAGAGACAGAGTTCTCAGTGGAAACATGCTTTCCCAAACCCAAGAAGGTCAGACAGAGCAAATCCACTAAGAAGGCACCTCGTATATTATTTATTTTTATCCTTTTGTTGTTTAAAAAAAAATGTGATCTGAAAATCTTTCCTATTTCGTTGTTTGTATTTCAGGTGCATATTTTGCATTGATCCCTCGGAGCGAGAGTTATTGATTTGACAAAATCTAAAAAGATGTATCACTTTGAAAATGGGGATCGTTATTTTGTCATTTAGGGAAAATTGGTTTGTGGAATTTCTCTTCAAAATGACAAGACTTTTACGTATGATTCAACCATGTCTGTTGAATCCTTTGCTGGATTTACAACTAAAAAAATATCAAATGATATGTTTGCCCCTTTGTGAGGTGATAATTTTTTCCCTGGGGTCGGCAGAGATGTTTTTCTTCTTCCCAATGTTCTGTTTGTCACCCCCTTCTCATGTATTCACTTTTATATCTCCAAGAGCCCTTTTTCCCCATAGCAATAAGCTTTCTGCGATTTTATTTGGTTGATTTCATGAGACACCCCTCCTTATGATTGGGTAACTTTTGGTTCTTTTATATTTGATTAACAGGGTTAGGGTCACCTGAAATTGCCCGGGCCCAAAATCTGATCTAATTTACTCTTAAAAAATATTTTTTACTAAATTTTATATATTATATATCCAGGGTAACGCTAATCAAAAATATACCAACTTTGTGGGGGTTTGTTTCATATTTTTTAGTTTGGCTGAGAAAATATAGACATACATACACAGACATTTGCACTCTATATTATAGAAGATATATTTTCATTTTAAAATATGAGAACATATGCCAAAAACTCCTTGTATTGTAAGTTTTATGTTTTGCGATAAAAACTCCCTCTATTTAAATTTTTATTTTGGGGTAATATGATCAAACTATAATTGTTGTTAAGGTATTTGATCTGCTCCTAAAATCACTGGATACAAATTGCTTGTTTTAATATGTGAGGATTTGCTCAGAATTTTAAAGCCAGAAAAATGTTTTACTCAACAACTTAAAACAGTTTAAAAAGTAATTCTTTTTTTTTCTCACCTATTAACAAAAAATGAAAATGGTTGATTTCTTTTTGAAGAAACAAAAAATGCATTATGGAGGATTTTATTTTTTAAAGTTTTCTGTCGCACTTTATACTATGGCAGTTTTTTCAATTTCAATAAATAATCAATTAATAGTAAATGAAAAAATAAGGTATACAAAGTCACATAGAAGCGAGAAATACAGACACAGTTTTCAAGGGGAGTAACTCTCCTTTTTATCATAAGAAATTACTTCCTCAACATCTAATTTATAAAACTTAAAAAAATTTTTTTTTGCATTTTCACCCCAAATCTTTCTAAAGATGTAAACAAATAACTGCAGTAAATAAAGATGCACAGCATGAACTCATTGAGGGATGGGTATTCTTGCTTGTATATAAAATGCCGTTCTTTTATTCCATTTCTTTTTTAATGCTACTAAGAGTAAGCTGCTTTCCTTAAACAATTTGAAGAAGTTTCTCAACCACACATTAGCCATGACTAATAACACCTTACCTCAGAGCTCTTTGTTCAAACTCCTCTGCTTAACATTCGCAGGCAACATGAACTGAAATAAATACATTGCAGACATTGCAAAGGCTGCTGCAAGGAAAGTGGTCTCTCTCTCTCTCTCTCTCTCTCTATACAATGCTATAAATTACTCACACCTTGTGGTATCCTGTATCTTTACAAAGCCACCATTTGCCCAAGCAAGGAGGTTTGTTGCTACATCTGAGCTGGTGCAGCTACCACTAGCCCCTCCCCCTTACACAGGGTCCAAAAAATGTCTCAAATCTGATAGATCCTGCGACTAAGCTCCAACCCCTGTCCCATCACCGCAATGTTGCATCCTTGTGCTTGTTTTACAAGTATTTTAATGGAATGTGCTTTGATGAATTTGTTGCACTTGTACAGCAACCAAATTCCACCCCTTCACTGTGGAGGTCACTAGATGACGAAAGGCCCTCTGCTCTAATTATTGTATGTAATTATTGTGGGGTTGTATATAATAAGTGTATACATACATGCATTCATGCACGTCTGGTCTATAACATACATGCGTATGAAACCGATGATTGCGTCATCTAGTTGTTAGAAAGGTTCTTTTTGTGTGTGTGTGTGTGTGTGTGTGTGTGTGTGTGTGTGTGTGTGTGTGTGTGTGTGTGCGTGCACGTGTTTACACATATTCAAACAGATATGTTCGTGTAACATGGACAAGGTAACAATCATTAAATCGTGACAGGTTCAACAAACATGACACATAAGCACACAATGGCCGTTTGATAACCTTAGTTGTGGCTCCCTTCGTCTTTCGGACATTGCAAGAAAACATTTCACTGTGAAGCAATAATAACAAAACTTCTTTTTGTTTTTCCCCGTTTATTCTCATTTTCAGTTAAATGTTCCCCTCAGGAATTTACAACGCTTTCTCCCTTTAGTCTTTACATCGTCTCTTAATTAGCCAAGTCGAACGCTTCCATGACTGACAAAGTCAACAGCTCCCTCATTCTCTTTTTACTTGTATCTCTGGTCTACATATCAAAACCTACTCTTTCTTTATTGTTACCAGGTCAATTCCATTGTTTATAAAAATGAATTCCGTAATCTATTTTATTGCATAAATATTTCATAAACATTCCTAAAGCTAAGTTAAAATTCCTCTGTTAGATTTTTTAAGATAAATATTTTAACTAAACATTCCTTTCTTTCAAAACATTCTCTTTGCATATCTTTTTCCACATAACAATTAACAAATCAATAATAATAAGCATACAGACCTTTAGCGTTGCCCATTGCAACATAACACAGTTACTATGCTGTGATCATAGCCAAAAGGCCCAATAATAGCTTCTTCCCTCTGCCTGCTAGTCTTTGGAATTCCCTCCCTGTTTCCTGCTTCTCTGACTGTACTAACATATAGAAGTTTAAATGTAATGTAAACCAACATCTCGATCATCTCCTTATTTTGTCCTCTGTAAGCATAATCCCAAAATAGTAACAACTTACGTTCAAGTGACAATATGCATTATTTTGGGGTGAACAAGAAAAAAAAAAAGAAAAAAATATGCGTTATTTTGGGGTGAACAAGAAAAAAAAACAAGAAAAAAATATAAGCAAAGAAGTTACCTTGGTAAAGCATGACCATGTGTTTTTCTATGCTCCACAATCCAAACAGGCCAGCCATTTTGAGGAGTACTGAGAGCAGTTCTTCATTGCCAGTCGTACTCTTCTGTTGTTCAAAAAGAAAATCACAAAAATAACCCAACACCGTCAGTTCGATGTATGCCAGAGACAAAGTCCGGCAATAATATACTTGGCTATCATTGCTAGCCGCAAATAATTCCTTCCCACGATTAAATTCACTTTCCAATTTGTCACGACTGTCGAGTGACAATTTACACGCCAACCATCTGTACGCGTGCAAAGCGACTGAAGAGGAAACACAAAAAAAAAAGATTGTTAAATTAGAAATTATATAAAATTATATAAAATTATAAACAAAAATTAGTTCTGAATTTTTTAAAACGATGTTTTGATTATTTGGATTAATCGGACTAATGTTCTCATCTTGAATATTATTTGCACAATGTTTCAGTCAATGTAACTTCACATGTATAAGCTGCCATGTTTAGTAAAGGAAATAGAGGGGAGGTAACTCTACACTTCTGAAGGTTTTTATTTAGGTTAAAGTGAAAATAAATTTACAAAAACTTTTGAAGTCAATAAAAATATCAAGCAAAACACTTTTGTCTCATATCAGGTGTTAGATATTAAAAAACATCTATATAGAAACCAAAAACAATTTCTCGTGAAAATTTAAAATAGGATGAATTAACAATTATGTTTCATCAACTTTAATTTCTTCATTTATTGCGGACTATTACCCTCGTCTTTTAGTTGTTGTTTCATGATCTGACGAAGGCCAGAGGAATAGTTTGCCGAAACGTCGTGAAACAACAACGAAAAAATGAGGATAATATTCTGCAATAAATAAATTAATAAATAATGAATTCCAATTAATTAAATAATAGATAACTTTAGTTTCCTAAATTTTAGAGTTTTAATGTCTAATTTTTTTTTTTTTTTTTTTTTTTTTACACAGTGGTCACCACTTATCAAGGCCCGGAAGCCACTCAGGGATAAGTGTTTGTTACAGATAATTCAGTTTTGCTTTCTTACTCGTTTTTTTTTTTTTATGAATTACCTTTAACAATCATGCAGCCAATCAACAACTTTTAAAAAGATCAACTGCGAAAGATTTGTGACCAACAAAATATAATTCACATAAAATAGTAAATTTAATCTCCTATCTCTTCATCTAATAACATGAAATGCGAACAATGATTGTAGTTTCCTCTTGTGGCAGATCCATACGATGGCATTTTTTTATCAATTCAATCTGCAGATAAATTAAAAAATCAGACTGTTTAAGAAGTTCATATAAATATCCCCATCTAAACCAAGCTTCTCTCCTTTCATCATAATTGCTCTGACCCCATCACACTCCAATTGAAATGAATGGCTCTTGTCTTGACAAACTCTTGGGACTGACCTTCACTCCTCATCTGAAATGGAACACAGATATCAAATCTGTTGCCAAGATTGCTGGAAAAAATGGTTGGATCACTCTACCACTCCAGTAGGTATCTTACTGCCGATGCAATTCTCTATCCGTATGAGTCAAGTACGCCCTAAAATGGATTATTGTTATCACATTTGGGCAGGAGCTGCTCGGCACATCCTATCTTGCTTTGATAGAGTTCAATACCAGCTTCAAAACCTAGTAGGTGATGCCCTTTTCTTTTCCCACAAAAGAGATGTTATGAACCTGTCTCTGCTTTATCGTGATTTTCATGGCAAGTGTGTGTCTGAGCTCCAGTCTATGGTCCTCCCTTGTCAAACTTTCACAAAAAAACACTCGACTAGTTACAACCAATATTAATTTACCCATCTCTCTATCAGTGCTTAAATCTAAACATAGATTCCATGAACAAAACTTCTTTTCCAGAACTGCCCGTCTGTGGAACACTGTTCGACTGGTATGCTTCCCTGTTGAATACAACATGGTAGCCTTCAAATCCGATGTAAACAAGTTCTTGTTAAGCCGTCCCCATAAATAATCAAATTCTACCCAATTTACACCATTAACGATTACTTAATCACCTTACATTCATTAACCCTTATCCTCGAGTGGCCTTTGGGCATTGATAAGTGGTGACTCCCTTATAAAAAAAAATCCCCAAAGAAGTTCCTATGTATTTGATGAAAAAAAGTTTCTTTATTTTAATTTTTCAATCAATATACCATTTCTCTAAGACATCTTTTTTAATTGTGGATATATATATATATATATATATATATATGAGAACATTACAATTTTATACCAAGAATCAAGTTTCTGATAACTATCTACATATTTTTCTTGATTTTTTTTTTTTTGTCATGTACTTTTTGTGAATTAGGCCAGTACAACCCTTTTAAAATAGCTGTAGGAAATCAAAACAAAATCACTAAATAAACCTAACATGATGGCAACATTAATGAAACATTCAGATGACTTTTATAAAGTACTAGCAGGGGTACCCGGCGTTGCCCGGGTGTTTGTATGTGTGTGTGGTGTAAAATAAAAAAGAAACCGGGGGGGGGGGGGGGTTAGGATCGAACCCGAAGCCCTGAGGCGAAGTTTGAAAATAAAATCGGCCAGTCAGAACGAGTTAGTGAAAGATGTTTGAAAGTCATCGAGCGTTACGACGACGACGACGACGATGATGATGTAAGCATTCAACGTTTTAATTAAGCGGGAGGGGGGGGATCAAAACATCAAAATAAAAACACAAAAAAATCTAACGTAAGGCAAACGAACGATGAAAACAGAAAAACGAACACGTGAAAAATGGCTTAAATAAGCCTGTTTCGATATTAAAATTTAAAAAAATCGGTGGATACCCGGGTGTTTTTGGGTGTCGCTAAGAATAAGCAAAGTAAAAAAAAAAAAAAAACAGGAAAACGAACGTTACGCTAAAAATGGCTTAAATAACACAGTTTAAAATTTAAAAAATCGAAAAAAAAAAAAAAAAACATCTCACACCACGATTCTAACCCAAAACGTTTAGATAATGATGAAACACGTTAACCAACTGCGCTAAAGTGACGAAGATGAAATTTTGTTCGGTTTTTCAACTATTTAAAGTAAATCAGGTCATGACTTCATGACGTCATCTGACGCATGCGTAGAATCGGTCATCGTTACGAGAAACCCGTTTTTGTTGACCCCCCCCCCTGTCGAAAATTGTCGATTTCGGGGTGAAAAAGTTAACGTTTTTGGCCAATTTTTCGATATTTTTCAAGCGAAGGATGGGGCTTCGATATGATACCGAGTTTGTGAATTTTCGTCGCATCTGTCGAAAGTTTTTAGCAGACACACAAACATACATACATACATATATTTTCACTTTTATATATATAGACTAACCTTCCAATGGCACATGTCAAAATTTGAACCCAATCATATTATTAGTTTTCAAATTACAATTAAGTGAAACTACTGTTGTAAATTTTCTAAATCGGAATTTTGTGTGTTGATAAATGATAGTAGAAATATTTTTTAAACAATAATAAGTGTTATTTGGGTACTGCTTCATCAGAAACAATTGTTAAAGGCGGTATGCTGATTTTAAATGCGGTCATACAGACACAAATGATGTTGAACACTAAAATAAACCAAATCTGAAAGAAATCTACAAAAAACAAAAGCCACAAACTCGTTCTGATTATAAATTGAAGTTGTGTACAATAGCAGAATTTTAAAAAAAAAATGAGAAAGCAGTGTTCACAGTCGATCCAACCAACTAGTCAATGATTTAGAGCATTGCAACTATTTCAACACAAATAAAAAGAAGTTTTTGCATCAATATGTGACACAATGGATGAAACGTGGATCTGTTGGTTTACTCATGAATGAAACTGCCTGTTGGCTGAGGAGACAATAACAAATGAAAACTGTCCAAAGTGATCAAAGATGAAAACATCAGCAGGCAAAGTTTTGGCACCCGCATTATCATGAGAAAGAAAGAACCATCAATACAAATATTTTATAGCATTATTGGTGCAACACATCACCGAAAACCAGCTTCAAATGAAGAAGAAAAAAATGCTATTTCACCAAGACAAATCAATCACAACAATGGTAAAATTAAATGAACTGCACTTTAAATTGCTTCCTCATCCATCTTATTCTACAGATCTAGCTTCCAGCGACTACTGTTTATAGACCACAAAAAAAGCATACTCCATCCAGAGAAAGAAATATGGCTTCAACGGAGGATTAGTATCAGAAACTGTGTTGTATGTTGAGAGCAAAAACAAATCGTGTTGCAAAAAAAAAAAACAACATGAAACTGTTAAAGATGCATTGAAATCCTAAGAAGACGATATTGATGAATAAAATTGAATTTTGCCTAAAAGTTGTTTTATTAGTAAAACCTGCAACTTATTGAGCATACGCTATAGATAAAATAATTTGCATTTTTTTTTAATCAGAATTTAAAATCTCACCTGCTGGATTTTTACAGTCCTCAACTGTTTTAGCATAAAATTTGGTCTGCAAGATTGCATCAAAATCATTCAAGAAATTCAATGTACCCAAAGGAGTGCTTAACACACTGTCTGAAAAAAAAAAAAAAAAAAAACAATTTAAGAATTAAAAAAAAAATAATTAAGATAAAGCAAACATATGATAATACAAATCATATGATAATAATACAAATCATATGATAATAATACAAATCATATGATAATAATACAAATCATATGATAATAATACAAATCATATGATAACAATACAAATCATATGATAACAATACAAATCATATGATAACAATACAAATCATATGACAATAATACAAATCATATGACAATATTACAAATCATATGACAATAATACAAATCATATGATAATAATACAAATCATATGACAATAATACAAATCATATGACAATAATACAAATCATATGACAATAATACAAATCATATGATAATAATACAAATCATATGATAATAATACAAATCATATGACAATAATACAAATCATATGACAACAATACACATCATATGATAATAATACAAATCATATGATAACAATACAAATCATATGATAATAATACAAATCATATGACAATAATACAAATCATATGACAATAATACAAATCATATGATAATAATACAAATCATATGATAATAATACAAATCATATGATAATAATACAAATCATATGATAATAATACAAATCATATGACAATAATACAAATCATATGATAATAATACAAATAATATGATAATAATACAAATCATATGATAATAATACAAATCATATGATAATAATACAAATCATATGATAACAATACACATCATATGATAATAATACAAATCATATGACAATAATACAAATCATATGACAATAATACAAATCATATGATAATAATACAAATCATATGATAACAATACAAATCATATGATAATAATACAAATCATACGACAATAATACAAATCATACGATAACAATACAAATCATACGATAACAATACAAATCATATGATAACAATACAAATCATATGATAACAATACAAATCATATGATAATAATACAAATCATATGATAATAATACAAATCATATGATAATAATACAAATCATATGATAATAATACAAATCATATGATAATAATACAAATCATACGACAATAATACAAATCATACGACAATAATACAAATCATATGATAACAATACAAATCATATGATAACAATACAAATCATATGATAATAATACAAATCATATGATAATAATACAAATCATATGATAATAATACAAATAATATGATAATAATACAAATCATATGATAATAATACAAATCATATGATAACAATACACATCATATGATAATAATACAAATCATATGATAACAATACACATCATATGATAATAATACAAATCATATGACAATAATACAAATCATATGATAATAATACAAATCATATGATAACAATACAAATCATATGATAATAATACAAATCATACGACAATAATACAAATCATATGATAACAATACAAATCATATGATAACAATACAAATCATATGATAACAATACAAATCATATGATAATAATACAAATCATATGATAATAATACAAATCATATGATAATAATACAAATCATATGATAACAATACAAATCATATGATAATAATACAAATCATACGACAATAATACAAATCATATGATAACAATACAAATCATATGATAACAATACAAATCATATGATAACAATACAAATCATATGATAATAATACAAATCATATGATAATAATACAAATCATATGATAATAATACAAATCATATGTTAATAATACAAATCATATGACAATAATACAAATCATATGATAATAATACAAATCATATGATAATAATACAAATCATATGATAACAATACAAATCATATGATAACAATACAAATCATACGACAATAATACAAATCATATGATAACAATACAAATCATATGATAACAATACAAATCATATGATAACAATACAAATCATATGATAACAATACAAATCATATGATAACAATACAAATCATATGATAACAATACAAATCATATGATAACAATACAAATCATATGATAATAATACAAATCATATGATAATAATACAAATCATATGATAATAATACAAATCATATGATAATAATACAAATCATATGACAATAATACAAATCATATGATAACAATACAAATCATATGATAACAATACAAATCATATGATAACAATACAAATCATATGATAACAATACAAATCATATGATAATAATACAAATCATATGACAATAATACAAATCATATGATAATAATACAAATCATATGATAATAATACAAATCATATGATAATAATACAAATCATATGATAATAATACAAATCATATGATAATAATACAAATCATATGATAATAATACAAATCATATGATAATAATACAAATCATATGACAATAATACAAATCATATGACAATAATACAAATCATATGATAATAATACAAATCATATGATAACAATACAAATCATATGATAATAATACAAATCATATGATAATAATACAAATCATATGATAATAATACAAATCATATGACAATAATACAAATCATATGATAATAATACAAATCATATGACAATAATACAAATCATATGATAATAATACAAATCATATGATAATAATACAAATCATATGATAATAATACAAATCATATGACAATAATACAAATCATATGATAATAATACAAATCATATGACAACAATACAAATCATATGATAATAATACAAATCATATGACAATAATACAAATCATATGATAATAATACAAATCATATGATAATAATACAAATCATATGACAATAATACAAATCATATGATAATAATACAAATCATATGATAATAATACAAATCATATGATAATAATACAAATCATATGATAATAATACAAATCATATGATAATAATACAAATCATATGATAATAATACAAATCATATGATAATAATACAAATCATATGATAATAATACAAATCATATGATAATAATACAAATCATATGACAATAATACAAATCATATGATAATAATACAAATCATATGACAACAGTACAAATCATATGATAACAATACAAATCATATGATAACAATACACATCATATGATAATAATACAAATCATATGATAACAATACAAATACAGAGATTTAGCAGACAAGTAAAAGTTCATCACTATTATCATCAGATGTAATAGGACAAATCCAGATACTTGAGTGCAAGTCTCATGGTCTCACAACATCTATCGTAGAAATCAAGAAAAAAAATCTGCCTTCCATAGAATGAAGTGCATCTTACAAAACAGAAACATAAAACTGGACACAAAAATTAGAAACTTGAAGACGTACATTTGGTCAATTCTCATTTATGGTTGTGAAGGTGGGACAGTAACGAAAGAATTTCACAAACAAATAAGTCGGGTGCAGAGTACACCAGATTACTACTCAACACTGTCCACGCCAGACAGTTAAAGTTCTTCATCCATTTAATGTGGGTGAATGGCTCGGAAAAAGTTTGATGTTAGAAAAAAATTACCAGAAAGAGCAGAGGAAGACAACAAACAAAGGTCACCGGAAATCTCAACATTGGAAGTTTGATTATACGTCTTATCAGAAAGACCAAAATGCAGAGGGGACAGGATGTTGATGTTTGCAATAACAGACTTGATATGTGAATAAAAAGTCACATGACTACTGCTGTTCTGATCGTTATTTTCAAAACGTTTTGATTTTTACCTTGGATCTCTTTAAGATCTTTTATAACATTCACAAAAGGAAGAACGAAAGTAAACAATGCCAGAATCATTCGAAAATAACTATAGTGCAATGGGGTCGCAAATGGATGGTAACATTTAATACTAATAAGACTAAGCTGCTCTCCTTTAACAATTACAAGAAGCCTCTCTAACAACCGATATCCATGACAAATAACGCCCTACATGAGAATTCTTCCTTCAAACTCTTCGGCCTAACATTCATGGGCGATATGAACTGGAACAAATACATTGAGGACATTGCAAAGGCTGGTGCAAAGAAGATGGGATCCCTTTATCATGCTAGAAAACTACTCACATGTGAGAGTATCCTGTACCTCTACAAGGCCAGCATTCGCCCATGCATCGAGTATTGTTGCCACATCTGGGCTTGTTCATCTACCACTAGTCGCTCACTCTTTGATAGGGTCCCAAAAAAGAGTTGTCAATCAAATCGGTCCCGCTTCATCAACTAAGCTTAAACCCCTGTCCCATCGCCACAATGTTGCATTCCTCTGCAAATGTTTTACAAATATTTTAATGGAATGTGTTCTGATGAACTCGTTGCACTTGTGCCCCCTCAACGTACATATCCCCGACAAACCCGCTTAGCAACAAAATCTCACCCCTTCACCGTTGAGGATCCTAAATACTAGAAATCTTTCTACTCTAATAGTTTCTTCCCTCGAACAGCTAGACTTCGGAATTCCCTTCCTGCTACCTGCTTTCCAGACTGTACTGATATGCAGAAGTTCAATTGTAACGCAAACCAACATCTTGTTCATCTTTCCTAAGCATGATCCCAAATAGCAGTCCTTTACATCCAAGCGACGATATGCTTTGTTAGGGGTGAACAAGAGTTTTTTTGTTTTTTTTAAAAAAGCGAAAAAAAATTTACCAGGATTTTTCTGTTTCTTGTTCAGCATGTTGAGGATGAAGTTGCTTGTCTGCCGCAAAATCACGTTGTTGTCGCCTTCATATGTACAGTTTGGATCATTGACGTTACGCATTTCACCGAGACGGTTCACTGAAATTGATAGATTGATGCAGAGAGATGAGGAGAGAGTTATATAACTGCAGCAGACAAATGGAAGCTACAAATAGAATTGCAGTAAAGAATGAGCACGTTAACACACCAGGTCTCATTAGATCACCAAAGTTAAGCAACATTAAGCCTGGTAAGTATCAGATGGGTGAACATTTGGGAACACCAGGTGCCGTATGTAAGAAAACATCTACACCTGCAAGTGCAAGAGCTGTAAAAACCCAACGTCATCATCTCTTCTGACTAGGGACTGTTTTGGAAGTTAATATTCCCATGAAACTTCCTCCTTTTGAGGAAGCCAGTTCAACCTGCCTAGGGTTAGTGTTGTTTCGGTATTTTTGTGCATATGTGATGCATCCATATCACATCTGTTCTTTTTATTTTTTCTTAGAAACTACTGAATCGATCTGGGAGAAATTTTGTATTGATATTTGTTATGAAAAGGTGCAGCAAATCAGGTATTATGGTATCTATTTGGTGCACAGTTAGAGATATACAGATATTAATATTTCATACAAAAATGAGCACAAATTTAAATATATTCAACCATAAATTTGGCATAAAGCACTCTTTCTAAATCAATGGGCTATAACTTTTTCTTGTTTTTAACAGGCTAAAAAGTCTAGTGTGTATATCTATAATTTAAAGCTGAACATCTGTGTGTGTGTGTGTGTATGTGTGTGTGTATGTGTGTGTGTATGTGTACGTGTGTGTGTGTGTGTGTGTATGTGTGTGTATGTTTGTGTGTGGTCACGAATAGGCTCCTATATGGTTGACTATTTTAAAAAACCGATTACATATAAGGATAGAAGATGTATCGAGGATCAGGAATGGGTATGTTTGATCTGGTAGAACGTTGGTTCATAAAATCTATAATATAAAGCTGACCGTGTGTGTGGTCACGAATAGGCTCCTATATGGTTGACTATTTTTAAAAACTGATCACATATAATGATAGAAGATGTATCGAGACACAGGAATGGGTATGTTTGATCTGGCAGAACAGTGGTTCATAAAAATTGTGGGGTCTGCGTTTGCGCCTGGCCTCCAAAGTATGGAAATAATTGAAAAAAAAACGTTTACAAGGATTTTTGATATAGATGTACATAAGAATAATTTGATAAGTATGTTTCAACTTAAATAGGGATGGTATAATAAAATTGTGGGGTCTGCGTTCGCGCCTGTACTCCATGGAAATATGGCACAAACTTTAACAAAGACTTTTCATATCTATTTGCATAAGTATACTTTGATAATTATGTTTCAGTTTGAAGAAATATGGTATAATAAAATTATTGGGTATTCGTTCGCGCCTGACCTCCATAGAATGTAAATATGTCACAAAGTTTAACAAGGTTTTTTTAAAGGGGGTGAGGGTCCACAATAACACCTTAACTTTAATCTTAATTCACGTTAGCTTTTATTTATTTTTTTGAGTTGAATCATATTGTGTCGAATAAATTCACCTCATAAATTATTAAAGTGAAAGCCAAAAAAAAAAAAAGTCGGAACTTTATACAATTCTCGACACAAATTTTGCATAACTGTTTTTTCCTTCGCCACTTGCATGTGGCACTCTTTCGAAAATAGATAAATAGATAAATAATAAAAAATAAGAATGTTACTTGTTTCCATGTCAAAAGAAGGAAAAAATCCTGCTCACGTGATTACATGTCTTTTTAAAAACATTTACATAACCACTGTAAAAGAGTAATAAAAAATGCAAGAGAGCTATATGCCCAGTCTGTTAAATCCAAGGTAACTGATCAGCGGCTTGGTTCCCACCAGTTTTGGCAAATAACAAATAGGATCCTGAACAGAAGTGTGCGTTCTATACCAACCATTATCAATGGACCAGAGATCATCTCGTCAGCGTTAGACAAGGCCAAACTATTTGCAAAGAACTTTGCAGCTAATTCTACCCTATGCGACGAAGGCCATCAACTCCCCGTATTTCCTCCTATAACACAGAACAAGCTCGGTAACATACAAATATCCGTGAATGAGGTCGCCAAGCTAATCAAGAACCTAGATTCCAGTAAAGCAACTGGCCCTGATGGCATCCCAATTATAGTGTTAAAAAAGCTTCAACCAGAACTTGCTCCCATACTTACGAAACTATTTAAGCGCTGCCTTAATGAGAAGTGCTTTCTGACTCCCTGGAAGACCTCATCAGTTTGCCCTGTATTTAAGAATTCAGGTGATAAGTCATCTCCCTCTCAGTACAGACCAATAAGTCTCCTGTGTGTTATGAGTAAATTGCTGGAATCCATATTAAATAGAGAAATAGTCAACCACCTCAGCAGGAATAACCTTCTTAGTGACACACAATATGGTTTCCGCTCTGCAAGATCTACAGCAGATGTGCTGATGGTTATATCCCACAGGATTAGTGAATCTCTTGACAAAGGTTTCCTTTCTAGGGCAATTGCTCTTGACATATCAAAGGCCTTTAACAAGGTATGGCATAAGGGTCTACTACACAAGATTTCCAGCTACGGTATAACTGGAAATGTTTTCTCAATCATTAAATCATTTCTCTCCGATAGGCTCATAAGAGTAGTGGTAGATGGACAAAAATCAGAGGCCTGCAATATAAATGCTGGAGTCCCTCAGGGGTCAATCCTGGGCCCAACTCTCTTCCTGATCTACATCAATGACTTCCCTAAACACATACTTAAATCATTCGTTGACATCTATGCTGATGACACGACCATCTATGGCAACACATCAAAGGCTGTAAATGACAAAGTTCTCTCTGATTCTCTCTCCTCTGATCTCGAGCGCGTGGTTCAGTGGGGGAAGATGTGGCTGGTTACCTTTAATGCATCCAAAACCAAACTCCTATCCTTACATCATCAATGCTCTGATCCCCATCTGGCATCAATTGTGATGGATGGCTCTTGTCTGGGTGAGGCCCCGTGTTTTGACAAGCTTCTGGGTTTGACCTTTACTCCTGATCTGAAGTGGAACATGTACATCAAGTCTGATGCCAAGGTCGCTGGAAAGATGGTGGGATCCTTCTACCGCTCCAGAAGATATCTCATTACTGATGCAATTCTCTATCTATATAAAAGCCAAGTACGTCCAAGGATGGAATACTGTTGCCATATCTGGGCAGGAGCTGCTAAAAACAGCCTATCCTGTCTTGACAGAGTACAAAATAGACTTTGTGGCTTAGTGGGGGATGCCCTTTTCTCTACCCTGCAACCTCTCTCCCACAGAAGAGACGTTGCGAGCCTATCCTTGTTTTATCGTTATTTCCATGGCAGGTGCTCGTCTGAACTCCAATCTCTGGTCCCCCCTCGCCAATCTTTCACGAAAAACACCCGTCTAGCTGAATCCACTGTGAAAAATTTCCCCCACTCTATATCTGTGCCTAAATCAAAACGCGGATTCCATGAACAAAGCTTCTTTCTTAGAACTGCATGCCTGTGGAACTCTGTTCCGTCTGCCTACTTCCCACCGGACTACAACTTGGATGTGTTCAAGTCCAATGTTAACAAATTCCTAATGAACCGCCTCCTTAAGTAAACACTTCATCAAATCTCCACACTAACGTCAAATCTCCACACTAACTTGCAATAACCCTTATCCCTGAGTGGCTTCCGGGCCTTGATAAGTGGTGATCACTGTGTAAAAAAAAAAAAAAAAAAAAAACTTTTTATTTTTATTTATATATCTGTTTAAGCTTTATTTGTCAGTGTACTAGAAGGAATTCAGTTGATTACAACCCTTTCTGCGTGTTCTTTACATTACAATAGTACAATCCTGAATCCGACGGCACAATACTACACCGTTCAATTCTGTAAAACTGAAACGATGCTGTTCTGCTTGAAAAGGGTGCCATTTTCTTCTTATTCATATAGATTCTTTGCTTTGAAAAACTAAAGTAATTACGTGTTTATTTTTTAATATCCCATTTTGCTGTTTCGGATTATAAATATACAAGAAATAAATGTTACCATAGTCAATAAAATTTCAGTTCATGTTTTTTTTTGTTTTGAAATAGGTTTTAATGCTCTTTACTTGAAATAATTTCAGCGAACCGAAATTAAAACGAAATTTGAGGCGATAACTACTTAAATGAATTTTTATATAAACTACACATGCCATAATCGAATATTCCTCAAGCACCAAATAACGGAAAACATTAAAATATGTTTATAAATATTCCTGACGTTGACGGAACTCTCTTAAATTGTTAACACAGAATGCTTAGGTGCCCCTCCTTCAAATTGAAAATGGGGCTCTCCATTTCAAAGTCGCTGCCATTTTGATTTTTTTTTTTAAACCGGTTTGCAAATTAAAAAAAAATATATTTTAAATACAAACCAATGAACTTTTCTACCATAAAAGTAACTTTTATTGACTATGGTAACATTTATTTCTTGTATATTTATATTATTATATATATAACATTTTCTCTTTGTAAGGAAACATTATTTTGTTGGTCATTCTTGGCTACGAATGGAAACAAAGTTGATATAAAAAAATATATTTTCGCAAAGTTTATCTTTACTTTCATCATATTTTGCTTAGGGTAAAATTTTGGAGTATCAAAACCTATCTCTTTACAACCCCCTCCTTTTCATAACCTATCATACTTTCATCAATCACAGTCCATTTTCTGTAGGCTGTTTTTGAACCCAGTCAACGACGGATACTTCTGCTAGTATATATATATATATATATATATATATATATATATATATATATATATATATACACACACACATACACACACATACACACACTGCTAACTAAAACTGGTTTAAAAAATTGATGTCAAATATGATTTTTACTAACATTTTATATAATTTTACATTTTTAAGATTGATAAAAAAATTACAAATTTAAATTATAAAAAGGAATTTACTGTTTGAAACACGATAATAATTTAAGATTAAACGATTAGAAAGATCAGACAAGTGAAATTGCTTTTTAATAAATTTTGTTATTTATTAAAATAAAATTGAAATTTTTTTTTTTAATTTTTGAATAATAAAAAATTCATTTTCATGAAAATCAAATATTTTGACTTAACTTCAAATATCTAAAGTCATGCCAGGGATTACCACCACCATGGCATATAAGAGGAAAAAAAAACAAAAAACTGTCCAATTTCTTGATGAATATTTTACTATTAGAAAATTTGAAAGAATAAAAAAAATGTTCAGTTTTATTTTTAATAAATAGCAATATTTATAAAAATCAATGTCACACTAGTCCAGCATTTCTAACTGTTAAATCTCAAATTTGAAATATTTTTAGCAGATTAAACAAAAAAACTTGAAATGTAATATTCAAATTGCAAAAAAGAAATTAAAAAAAAATAATCTTGGATATTTTTTCTTTCTCTGGAAATTTCTTTTACCTTCAAGATAACCGTTTCCTCCACATGCCTCTCTGCATTCTTGTATGCCATCCCGAACTAACCAACTGCTGAGGGGTTTACTTGCACATGATATTGCATGGATCTCACGGACGACATCTAACTGAAATAAACGTCGAATAAACATTGGATATAAAAATATAATATGTTGGCATTTCATTCCAACAAAGTGATCATTCAAACCAACTGCTAAATTTTAAATCCTACCATCTCTAATAAACAAACTAGCAAGGGAGTGGGAAGGGGCCGTTATCCAGTCGTAAAATACTGTAAAAAAAAAAAAAAAAAAAAAGAACTAGCAAAAACAAAAAATATATAAAAAAAAAAATTTGCATAACTTAAGTTCGTAACAGGTTATCAATCGGACCACAACAACACAGATGTTATGCAGTTTCATATTTAGCTTTGCAAAATGAAAGAATGAATTAACCATTAATGCATTCAAGTTTGACTAATTTTCTTTAATATTTTAACCCTTATTTCAAAGTAGGTCAAATAGTTAATATCAATTTTTATGTTTAGTTTTGCAAAAAAAAAAAAAAAATGTATTTTTTTAGTAGCTATCCTAAACTGAACTTTTATTTAATAGCTATTTTAAATTGAGCTTTCATTTAATAGCTATCTTAAATTGAACTTTTATTTAATAGCTATTTTAAATTGAACTTTTATTTAATAGCTATTTTAAATTGAACTTTTATTTAATAGCTATCTTAAATTGAACTTTTATTTAATAGCTATCTTAAATAGAACTTTTATTTAATAGCTATCTTAAATTGAACTTTTATTTAATAGCTATCTTAACTTGAACTTTTATTTAATAGCTATTTTAAATTGAGCTTTCATTTAATAGCTATCTTAAATTGAACTTTTATTTAATAGCTATTTTAAATTGAACTTTTATTTAATAGCTATTTTAAATTGAACTTTTATTTAATAGCTATCTTAAATTGAACTTTTATTTAATAGCTATTTTAAATTGAACTTTTATTTAATAGCTATTTTAAATTGAACTTTTATTTAATAGCTATCTTAAATTGAACTTTTATTTAATAGCTATCTTAAATTGAACTTTTATTTAATAGCTATTTTAAATTGAACTTTTATTTAATAGCTATCTTAACTTGAACTTTTATTTAATAGCTATCTTAAATTGAACTTTTATTTAATAGCTATTTTAAACTGAACTTTTATTTAATAGCTATCTTAAATTGAACTTTTATTTAATAGCTATCTTAACTTGAACTTTTATTTAATAGCTATTTTAAATTGAGCTTTCATTAAATAGCTATCTTAAATTGAACTTTTATTTAATAGCTATCTTAAATTGAACTTTTATTTAATAGCTATCTTAAATTGAACTTTTATTTAATAGCTATCTTAAATTGAACTTTTATTTAATAGCTATTTTAAACTAAACTTTTATTTAATAGCTATCTTAAATTGAACTTTTATTTAATAGCTATCTTAACTTGAACTTTTATTTAATAGCTATTTTAAATTGAACTTTTATTTAATAGCTATCTTAAATTGAACTTTTATTTAATAGCTATCTTAACTTGAACTTTTATTTAATAGCTATCTTAACTTGAACTTTTATTTAATAGCTATTTTAAATTGAACTTTTATTTAATAGCTATCTTAAATTGAACTTTTATTTAATAGCTATTTTAAATTGAACTTTTATTTAATAGCTATTTTAAATTGAACTTTTATTTAATAGCTATCTTAAATTGAACTTTTATTTAATAGCTATCTTAAATTGAACTTTTATTTAATAGCTATTTTAAATTGAACTTTTATTTAATAGCTATCTTAAATTGAACTTTTATTTAATAGCTATCTTAAATTGAACTTTTATTTAATAGCTATCTTAAATTGAACTTTTATTTAATAGCTATCTTAAATTGAACTTTTATTTAATAGCTATCTTAAATTGAACTTTTATTTAAAAGCTATCTTAAATTGAACTTTTATTTAACAGCTATCTTAAATTGAACTTTTATTTAATAGCTATCTTAAATTGAACTTTTATTTAATAGCTATCTTAAATTGAACTTTTATTTAATAGCTATCTTAAATTGAACTTTTATTTAATAGCTATTTTAAACTAAACTTTTATTTAATAGCTATCTTAAATTGAACTTTTATTTAATAGCTATCTTAACTTGAACTTTTATTTAATAGCTATTTTAAATTGAACTTTTATTTAATAGCTATCTTAAATTGAACTTTTATTTAATAGCTATCTTAACTTGAACTTTTATTTAATAGCTATCTTAACTTGAACTTTTATTTAATAGCTATTTTAAATTGAACTTTTATTTAATAGCTATCTTAAATTGAACTTTTATTTAATAGCTATTTTAAATTGAACTTTTATTTAATAGCTATTTTAAATTGAACTTTTATTTAATAGCTATCTTAAATTGAACTTTTATTTAATAGCTATCTTAAATTGAACTTTTATTTAATAGCTATTTTAAATTGAACTTTTATTTAATAGCTATCTTAAATTGAACTTTTATTTAATAGCTATCTTAAATTGAACTTTTATTTAATAGCTATCTTAAATTGAACTTTTATTTAATAGCTATCTTAAATTGAACTTTTATTTAATAGCTATCTTAAATTGAACTTTTATTTAATAGCTATCTTAAATTGAACTTTTATTTAACAGCTATCTTAAATTGAACTTTTATTTAATAGCTATCTTAAATTGAACTTTTATTTAATAGCTATTTTAAATTGAACTTTTATTTAATAGCTATCTTAAATTGAACTTTTATTTAATAGCTATTTTAAATTGAACTTTCATTTAATAGCTATTTTAAATTGAACTTTTATTTAATAGCTATCTTAAATTGAACTTTTATTTAATAGCTATCTTAAATAGAACTTTTATTTAATAGCTATCTTAAATTGAACTTTTATTTAATAGCTATCTTAACTTGAACTTTTATTTAATAGCTATTTTAAATTGAGCTTTCATTTAATAGCTATCTTAAATTGAACTTTTATTTAATAGCTATTTTAAATTGAACTTTTATTTAATAGCTATTTTAAATTGAACTTTTATTTAATAGCTATCTTAAATTGAACTTTTATTTAATAGCTATTTTAAATTGAACTTTTATTTAATAGCTATTTTAAATTGAACTTTTATTTAATAGCTATCTTAAATTGAACTTTTATTTAATAGCTATTTTAAATTGAACTTTTATTTAATAGCTATCTTAAATTGAACTTTTATTTAATAGCTATCTTAACTTGAACTTTTATTTAATAGCTATTTTAAATTGAGCTTTCATTTAATAGCTATCTTAAATTGAACTTTTATTTAATAGCTATCTTAAATTGAACTTTTATTTAATAGCTATCTTAAATTGAACTTTTATTTAATAGCTATCTTAAATTGAACTTTTATTTAATAGCTATTTTAAACTGAACTTTTATTTAATAGCTATCTTAAATTGAACTTTTATTTAATAGCTATCTTAAATTGAACTTTTATTTAATAGCTATCTTAACTTGAACTTTTATTTAATAGCTATTTTAAATTGAACTTTTATTTAATAGCTATCTTAAATTGAACTTTTATTTAATAGCTATCTTAACTTGAACTTTTATTTAATAGCTATCTTAACTTGAACTTTTATTTAATAGCTATTTAAAATTGAACTTTTATTTAATAGCTATCTTAAATTGAACTTTTATTTAATAGCTATTTTAAATTGAACTTTTATTTAATAGCTATTTTAAATTGAACTTTTATTTAATAGCTATCTTAAATTGAACTTTTATTTAATAGCTATCTTAAATTGAACTTTTATTTAATAGCTATTTTAAATTGAACTTTTATTTAATAGCTATCTTAAATTGAACTTTTATTTAATAGCTATCTTAAATTGAACTTTTATTTAATAGCTATCTTAAATTGAACTTTTATTTAATAGCTATCTTAAATTGAACTTTTATTTAATAGCTATCTTAAATTGAACTTTTATTTAATAGCTATTTTAAATTGAACTTTTATTTAACAGCTATCTTAAATTGAACTTTTATTTAATAGCTATCTTAAATTGAACTTTTATTTAATAGCTATTTTAAATTGAACTTTTATTTAATAGCTATCTTAAATTGAACTTTTATTTAATAGCTATCTTAAATTGAACTTTTATTTAATAGCTATCTTAAATTGAACTTTTATTTAATAGCTATCTTAACTTGAACTTTTATTTAATAGCTATCTTAACTTGAACTTTTATTTAATAGCTATCTTAAATTGAACTTTTATTTAATAGCTATTTTAAATTGAACTTTTATTTAATAGCTATCTTAAATTGAACTTTTATTTAATAGCTATCTTAAATTGAACTTTTATTTAATAGCTATTTTAAATTGAACTTTTATTTAATAGCTATCTTAAATTGAACTTTTATTTAATAGCTATTTTAAATTGAACTTTTATTTAATAGCTATCTTAACTTGAACTTTTATTTAATAGCTATTTTAAATTGAACTTTTATTTAATAGCTATCTTAAATTGAACTTTTATTTAATAGCTATCTTAAATTGAACATTTATTTAATAGCTATCTTAACTTGAACTTTTATTTAATAGCTATCTTAAATTGAACTTTTATTTAATAGCTATCTTAACTTGAACTTTTATTTAATAGCTATTTTACATTGAACTTTTATTTAATAGCTATCTTAAATTGAACTTTTATTTAATAGCTATCTTAAATTGAACTTTTATTTAATAGCTATTTTAAATTGAACTTTTATTTAATAGCTATCTTAAATTGAACTTTTATTTAATAGCTATCTTAAATTGAACTTTTATTTAATAGCTATCTTAACTTGAACTTTTATTTAATAGCTATCTTAAATTGAACTTTTATTTAATAGCTATCTTAAATTGAACTTTTATTTAATAGCTATTTTAAATTGAACTTTTATTTAATAGCTATCTTAAATTGAACTTTTATTTAATAGCTATTTTAAATTCAACTTTTATTTAATAGCTATCTTAAATTGAACTTTTATTTAATAGCTATCTTAACTTGAATTTTTATTTAATAGCTATTTTAAATTGAACTTTTATTTAATAGC
Source organism: Euprymna scolopes (assembly GCF_053919585.1). Classification (NCBI taxonomy): domain Eukaryota; kingdom Metazoa; phylum Mollusca; class Cephalopoda; order Sepiida; family Sepiolidae; genus Euprymna; species Euprymna scolopes. Next base: position 200,036,180 of record NC_136482.1, read on the forward strand.
TATTTTAAATTGAACTTTTATTTAATAGCTATTTTAAATTGAACTTTTATTTAATAGCTATCTTAAATTGAACTTTTATTTAATAGCTATTTTAAATTGAACTTTTATTTAATAGCTATTTTAAATTGAACTTTTATTTAATAGCTATCTTAAATTGAACTTTTATTTAATAGCTATCTTAAATTGAACTTTTATTTAATAGCTATTTTAAATTGAACTTTTATTTAATAGCTATCTTAAATTGAACTTTTATTTAATAGCTATCTTAAATTGAACTTTTATTTAATAGCTATTTTAAATTGAACTTTTATTTAATAGCTATCTTAAATTGAACTTTTATTTAATAGCTATCTTAAATTGAACTTTTATTTAATAGCTATCTTAACTTGAACTTTTATTTAATAGCTATCTTAAATTGAACTTTTATTTAATAGCTATTTTAAATTGAACTTTTATTTAATAGCTATCTTAAATTGAACTTTTATTTGATAGCTATCTTAAATTGAACTTTTATTTAATAGCTATTTTAAATTGAACTTTTATTTAATAGCTATCTTAAATTGAACTTTTATTTAATAGCTATCTTAAATTGAACTTTTATTTAATAGCTATTTTAAATTGAGCTTTCATTTAATAGCTATCTTAAATTGAACTTTTATTTAATAGCTATTTTAAATTGAACTTTTATTTAATAGCTATCTTAAATTGAACTTTTATTTAATAGCTATCTTAAATTGAACTTTTATTTAATAGCTATTCTAAATTGAGCTTTTATTTAATAGCTATTTTAAATTGAGCTTTCATTTAATAGCTATCTTAAATTGAGCTTTTATTTAATAGCTATTTTAAACTGAGCTTTCATTTAATAGCTATTCTAAATTGAGCTTTTTTAAATAGCTATTCTAAATTTAACTTTTGAAGCTATCATTTATTGAACTTTTACTTAATAGCTATCTTAAATTTAACTTTTTTTAATAACTATTCTAAATTGAATTTTATTTAGTAGCTATCATAAATTTTTTGCATATTATACATATTATAAATTATATTAGTTTAAAATGTCAAGTCTATTAATCAAAAAAAAAATTATGGATTGTCTGAAATCTACATGTTCTAACGCAACGTAACATTTTTCATTTGAATACCAGAGACTCTCAGCTATACTTAAGTTCCCAATAATAAATAGTAATGTACTATAATCTGTTTTTTTTTGTTTTTGTTTCATTTTTTTTCAATTAAATGTTCTTTTGTGATTATAGTATCTTTTCTTAAGTTTTGATCAGTTTTACCTTCATTGCATTTTTGTTATTCAGGTTTTTAGTAGCATATATTGTTAGAATAGAATAAATTATACATAGATAAATCTGCATTAAATTTTTTAAAATATGTAGTGGACTGGTGTAGGGTATAGAAGGAAATGCGTGTTCATATCACGTTGGGGTCACCATTTTGTAGTGGACTGGTGGATATGCTATATGTATCCCCCAGTCATTAGGAAAAATAGGAGAAATGATTTGAATTGGGAAAGGAAAAATGTATTGCTTTGAGGAAGGAACGAACAACGCGTTTATTTGAAGTAAACGAACTAGAATTTATTTTGTGAAGAAACACATGAATGAAAAGGGTACTACACGTGTTTAGTTTGGCGTGCGTCTCTCGCTGTTTACTGGTGAGAAGGAAAGTCTATTGTTATAGAGAGAGAAAATGAGAAAGAGAAAAAGTCAATCCAGGCCATGGAGATAGAAAACGTGCAAGGTGTACGTACTGTCTGTTAACTGTTGCCCCCACACATACAGTAGCAGGGGATGTGACGTGCGCGGGTGCGCGCGCCCCGAAAGGAGTGAATGGTTTGTTGAACCTCTCCACTCGGAAGCCGAATTGAAAAAGGGTAGGAAACAGCTTGTCTCTTCCTTTTATAGTTGTTTCCGCATGTGTGGATTTCCTTTGAAAGGGGAAGTAACGTTGTCCATGTGTGCGTACATGTGTGTACGTTAATGTGTGTGTGTGTATGAACGTGAATGTGGATGTAAGTACATAAATATATCTACATGTGTGTACGTGTGCGCGTATGTATATGACAAGAAAAGTGGCTTGAAATATGAAGTTTAGATCTCTGTCTCTACTATTATATAAAACAAACTTTGTCTGTGTGTGTGAGTTTGTTCCTTATAGATTCTAAAACGGCTGGGCTAATTTTTATAACATTTCACATGAATGTACTTTATGTGCCTGCCAGTGTTCTTAGATAGTTTTGCATCAGAATGTCTTCGATAAGTATTGATAATCAAAACAATCCAAAAAAGGAACAAGCAATTTTCACGAAACTTAACACGTTACACAGACTACTTTAGCTGTGCCAAAACCAAAACGTACATTCCATGAACAAAGCTTCTTTCTTAGAAGTGCACGCCAGTGGAACTCTCTTCCGTCTGCCGGTTTCCCACCTGACTACAACTTGGATATGTTCAAGTCCAACATAAACAAATTCCTGATGAATCGCCCCCTTAAGTAAGACACTTTATCAACTCTTCAATACTAACGATTACTACGATACTATCCCATTGATTACTGTACATGCAATAACCTTTATCCCCGAGTGGCTTCCGGACCTTGATAGGTGGTGACTTCCATGTAAAAAAAACATCACAAGTGCATTTGAGAAGCTTTATTAGCACACAGGCTGAAAGATATGGCATATAAAATCAACAGTAGGTTCTTTGATATAACAGGGGCATGTTGGAAATGAATGTTTTTGTTTAAAGCACAACTGCACCATGATACTTGATATTTTCATTTTAAATTAAATTCAAGCCATTATCACTGCACAAGCAGTAAGGCCAGGCATATAAAATCAACAGTGGATGCTTTGATATGACATGTGCGGCTTTAAAATGAATGTTTCTGATAAGAGCACAATTGAACCATGATACTTGACTTGTGCATTTTAAACTATCATTCAAGACATTACATATTGTTATATTGTTGGCTGAGCAGAAGATTATCAGTTATATGTATATCTATCTAATTATTGATCTATCTATCTATCTGTTTGCCCATTTATATAGAACTGTCGAAATAAACAAAAGTTGTGAAGCTATGTTTTAATAAGGTCATCAAAACATATCAAACTTGGTGACCTCATCAAGTTTGCACTAGAAAGTAACTGACCAGCTGACTGGTGGGACATGTCTGTCACATGCCCCGGTTTGCTGGAGCAAAGTGTTGAGTCGGATTGAAGACGTCAAAGGAAGAACATGATCTGAAAAGGGTAAAGATTATATATATATATATATATATATATATATATATATATATATATATACGTTTTATTTTTTATTACCGTATCTTTCTGTTAAGTTACATTATTGTTTCAGCTACCCGGCCGTTTTTTGGGGCCGTCTGTAGCTTCCTCAGACTTTTACAGAAATGTTCGTTATCATGGGATGAAAGAGTGAATGATGTTAGGGAAGGGGTGCGAGAAGAGCGGAAAAAGAGGAAGGGAACAAGGGGGAAAGGTGGGAGGGGGTGCTTGGTATGTCGGTAATGTTTTAGTTTTGGAGTTTAAGGACCTTGTGGGGGAGGGTCTGGGAAGTTCATTTCTGGTGTGGCTGAGGACATAGAGATACATGGAGCGGGAAGAGGAATATGTGGGAGTAGGAGGAGGGGGGTTACTTTAAAATTCAAGTCATAATGTTAAAGTTTTTGGCGTCTCGTTGGTGAGATGATTTCTTGATAAGTATGTCTTGACCTGTTGGGTGTTCGCTTAGGTTCGGAGGCGGGGGGGGGGGGGAGCTATGATTCGAATTTTTTATTTGGTTTTATTTGTTGTTGTCTGGAGAGGGTTAGCTAGCGGCCGTGCGCTAGCACACACATGCGCATGTACACACATATACAGTTAAAGAAACGTTCACATGTACACATACATCGCCGCCCTGGCGTGCAAATATATGCACATATGTGCGCATGCATGCATAGACACCTGCGCTGCTCCTGCTGACGTCAAATTTTCCTTAAGGTGCTATATATATATATATATATATATATATATATATATATATATATATATATATATATATATATATATATATATATTTTCTTCTTCATTCATTTTTCTTAAATAAGTCGTGTTTTAAATTCTGACATTTCTTTTTCTACGCACATCTTATCTTTCTTTTAATAATATTATTTGAACTCGTCCACTTTTTCCTTATGAATTTGTGAATTATTCCACGGATTTCTGCCTTTTGGATTACTTTGGACCATCTTCCAATTACGCGATTCCCTTGGATTTTACTTGTGGAAATGGAAATTTAATCAACTTTTTTGGATTTTACCATTATTGGATATTTTACCCTTCATCAGGTTATCCATTCACGTGAAATCACTTTTTTATTCACCATATTCCCTCTTTCACTATTTGTTACCAAGTAAGATCTATGACTTATTTGTAGTTTCATTAAATACTTTTGCAAGCAAAATCCAATCCCGCATTTTGCTAAATCCTACCCTCTGATGAGAAGGAAAGTATTTCTTCGAAATTCCGCGGATTAAGGACTACCCACTTATTTTGTGCTTCCTTTTTTAAAATTAAATATGTTTTTAACTCTTTTTCAAAGTGTTTTTTAACATGTTTTATTAACTACTTGTTCTTATCAAATTTTAGTCATTCAATGAATTTAAAAATTTATGAAGTGAAATGTTTGAATTTCAAATCAAAAGATTTTTATTATTCTATGTAAGACAAAGAATACATTTGAAATATTATAACTCCTTATCCTATAGGATTTTGATGTTTACCATCTCTTCAGAAGAGAAAATATTAGCAAATAATTATAATGGTTTACACCTTATTTGCTAAAGTCGGTGAGACATGGAAAATCACAAAAGTTGTTTAAGTATTTAAATGTCATAGAGTAAGGGAAGTTAATGAAAAGGATATAAAAATTCACATTCAAATTGCATGGTAAAATCCGAAGTGAATGTCTTTGATAGCAGTGTGGTAAAATGATCCAAACTGCATTTTGAGTAATCCACATCACAATGTAATGGTCCGAAGTAGGCATTTCCATGGAGCAATTTTCTTTGTTTATGTAATGGGTTCAGTGAAAGAATTTATATATATATAGGTCCGGTGGATCTGTTTATTAATAAACATATAAATTAATATATTTAATATTTTTTATATAATTATAGAACATTCATTGAATGACTAAAATTTGATTTATTTGCTCTATCTTGTATATCGAGCAATTCTTATTTAGGTGGGATAATACTTATAGAATATTACTGCCAGTAATATCTTGTAAAACAAAACTTATAATCATATAATCACAGGTTTCCATACCAGTTGATAGTTAGATAATTTATTCTGAAGTATATATATATATATATATATATATATATATATATATATATATATATATATATATATATAAATAAATAACTAAAAATAAAAATGACAATAAGTTTACCAAGGTAATCAGAATGGTAAACTTAAAATATATTATAAATATCAAAGAGTTAAGTAAAGTAATCTCAAACAGATGTAAAAGCTCAATAAAATCGAAAAGGAAATAGAGCTTATAATATGAACAAATGATTAATAAAACATGTTAAAAGGCATCTTGAAAAAGAGTTAAAAACATATTTAATTTTAAAAAAGGAAGCACAAGACAGACCAAGATGCTGCATATTTTTATATATATATATATATATATATACACAAAAATATGCAGCATCTTGGTCTTAAAACATCTTTGTTTATACAGAATTGCTCTCGCCAAGATGGCCGAAGAGAAACAATAGCAGAAACAGGTATAAAAATATGGGAATGTGAAATATTCATTGATCATCATTCAATCCCGGGCAACACCAGGTCTCCTTGCTAGTGTTGATATATTTGTATGCATATGATTCATTCCTAAACTCATTATAGATGTTGGAATACAGATACTAAGCATAATGGGGTTGTAAATGTGGGCTATATTTAGTTTTATTTAATTTCTTGCAAAAAGATTAAAAAAGAAGTGAAAGTCCTTTATGAAATTCCAATAACTTTGATTTTTGTGAAATTTGACAATATATATTGAACATCAATTAATGAATATTCATTAAATTTCATTAAATTTTACGAGTTTTTTTTTTAAAAGGATTTCAGAAAGCATAATATGGATGCAATAATTTCAAAAGATCCTATTTGTCTATTTAGTAGCATGTTCCAACTCGAGATCCACAAAAAAATAAATGTTAAAAATAAATTTTTTAAATAATTAAATAAATACATAGTGCATTCATGTAAGGCCCTGTAATATTATGGTCGAGTAAATATTGGTGAAGGTTAAGATAATTATCAGCCGCCATTGCAGTTTTGTTTTTCTTTTAGGAGCACATGTACATTTCAAGGCAGCAAAGACACTTATGAAACTGGCATGTTATAGCAGAATGTCTCAGTAACCTCTTCCATCATTCCTTGCAAATAAATCCATCTTAACATATTTCACTTGTTTTTCCAATTTCTACTACCAAACGCAAAAATATAACATGAAAATTCAAATATTTCAGATTTGCATTAAATTTGATCTATAGTAATCAGACACTTATGGAGTAAGATTCACTGAATTTTAATTTCTTAAGCTTTAGACATTTTCTAGAATCAAAATCATGTAACGGATTTTTATCAACATTGGAACAAGGATTCTAGACCTAAGATTTTGCTTTTTTATAACTAGTATTATGGGTTCAAAGAAAAAAACTTGCATCATGACAATCCTGACCATGATAGGCAAACAATATGCATAGTCACATTTGTGGGTCGTAGATAATAAACATGGGGGGCAGGGGAATCTTGAACTTACCAGCTTTTCACTTGTTGATCCCATGATTCTTGCCACTCGTAATCCAACTAACTCAGCAAAAATTACTTTGCTGAAATAATCCAAGCAATAGACGGAAGCAAGATAAGGGATTAGACGCCATTGCTGAAATAGGAAAAAAAAATAACAGGAAATAAATATTTGTGCACATGTTGTCATATTCAATTAAAGGACAGGGACTCAGACGCATAATATGTGAAATTTAAAACAAAATATTAATTTTTTTCTACTTTAACAACCGCAGAATCTGATGAGGTTGTGGAGAAGGGGGGGGGTCACATAAAATTGTCTCTTTCTAAATGAGTTTAACATCTGCACATTCGTGAACCTCTCGGATATGTTAAGCACATAAATTTGCAACGTCATGACATGATCATCACCATGGCCGAATGGGTTGGACAATTATTTCAGAACTATTAGCTTTTGCATTTGAGTTTGTGCTCACCCTACAGTGGATGTTTTTTATTTTTAACATATTTTTGAAAACATTTCGGTAAGCTTTTCCATTTAAATAAGGGTAAAAGATTTTTTAAATACTTTTTTTTTGTATGTTGTATTATTTACTTTTTTTTTTTGTTTTGTATGTTGTATTATTTACTTTTTTTTTGTTTTGTATGTTGTATTATTTACTTTTTTTGTTTTGTACGTTGTATTATTTACTTTTTTTTTTGTTTTGTATGTTGTATTATTTACTTTTTTTTTTGTTTTGTATGTTGTATTATTTACTTTTTTTTGTTTTGTATGTTGTATTATTTACTTTTTTTTTGTTTTGTATGTTGTATTATTTACTTTTTTTTTGTTTTGTATGTTGTATTATTTACTTTTTTTTATTTGTATGTTGTATTATTTATTTTTTTTTTGTTTTGTATGTTGTATTATTTACTTTTTTTTTTATTTGTATGTTGTATTATTTATTTTTTTTTTGTTTTGTATGCTGTATTATTTATTTTTTTTTTGTTTTGTATGTTGTATTATTTACTTTTTTTTTGTTTTGTATGTTGTATTATTTACTTTTTTTTGTTTTGTACGTTGTATTATTTACTTTTTTTTGTTGTTTTGTACATTGTATTATTTACTTTTTTTTTGTTTTGTATGTTGTATTATTTACTTTTTTTGTTGTTTTGTACGTTGTATTATTTACTTTTTTTTGTTGTTTTGTACGTTGTATTATTTACTTTTTTGTTGTTTTGTATGTTGTATTATTTACTTTTTTTTTGTTTTGTATGTTGTATTATTTACTTTTTTTTTGTTTTGTACGTTGTATTATTTACTTTTTTTTGTTGTTTTGTACATTGTATTATTTACTTTTTTTTTGTTTTGTATGTTGTATTATTTACTTTTTTTTTTGTTTTGTATGTTGTATTATTTACTTTTTTTTTGTTTTGTATGTTGTATTATTTACTTTTTTTTTGTTTTGTATGTTGTATTATTTACTTTTTTTTTTGTTTTGTATGTTGTATTATTTACTTTTTTTTTGTTTTGTATGTTGTATTATTTACTTTTTTTTTGTTTTGTATGTTGTATTATTTACTTTTTTTTTTGTTTTGTATGTTGTATTATTTACTTTTTTTTTGTTTTGTATGTTGTATTATTTACTTTTTTTTGTTTTGTATGTTGTATTATTTACTTTTTTTTTTGTTTTGTATGTTGTATTATTTACTTTTTTTTTGTTTTGTATGTTGTATTATTTACTTTTTTTTTTGTTTTGTATGTTGTATTATTTACTTTTTTTTTGTTTTGTATGTTGTATTATTTACTTTTTTGTTGTTTTGTACGTTGTATTATTTACTTTTTTTTTGTTTTGTATGTTGTATTATTTACTTTTTTTTTGTTTTGTATGTTGTATTATTTACTTTTTTTTTTGTTTTGTATGTTGTATTATTTACTTTTTTTTTGTTTTGTATGTTGTATTATTTACTTTTTTTTTGTTTTGTACGTTGTATTATTTACTTTTTTTTGTTTTGTATGTTGTATTATTTACTTTTTTTTTTGTTTTGTATGTTGTATTATTTACTTTTTTTTTGTTTTGTATGTTGTATTATTTACTTTTTTTTTGTTTTGTACGTTGTATTATTTACTTTTTTTTTGTTTTGTACGTTGTATTATTTACTTTTTTTTGTTTTGTACGTTGTATTATTTACTTTTTTTTGTTTTGTATGTTGTATTATTTACTTTTATTTTGTTTTGTATGTTGTATTATTTACTTTTTTTTTGTTTTGTACGTTGTATTATTTACTTTTTTTTTGTTTTGTATGTTGTATTATTTACTTTTTTTTGTTTTGTATGTTGTATTATTTACTTTTTTTTTTGTTTTGTATGTTGTATTATTTACTTTTTTTTTGTTTTGTATGTTGTATTATTTACTTTTTTTTGTTTTGTATGTTGTATTATTTACTTTTTTTTGTTGTTTTGTATGTTGTATTATTTACTTTTTTTTTTTTGTACGTTGTATTATTTACTTTTTTTTGTTGTTTTGTACGTTGTATTATTTACTTTTTTTGTTTTGTATGTTGTATTATTTACTTTTTTTTGTTTTGTATGTTGTATTATTTACTTTTTTTTTGTTTTGTATGTTGTATTATTTACTTTTTTTTTGTTTTGTATGTTGTATTATTTACTGTTTTTTTTGTTTTGTATGTTGTATTATTTACTTTTTTTTTGTTTTGTATGTTGTATTATTTACTTTTTTTTTGTTTTGTACGTTGTATTATTTACTTTTTTTTGTTGTTTTGTACGTTGTATTATTTACTTTTTTTGTTTTGTATGTTGTATTATTTACTTTTTTTTTTTTGTACGTTGTATTATTTACTTTTTTTTGTTGTTTTGTACGTTGTATTATTTACTTTTTTTGTTTTGTATGTTGTATTATTTACTTTTTTTTTGTTTTGTATGTTGTATTATTTACTTTTTTTTTGTTTTGTATGTTGTATTATTTACTTTTTTTTTGTTTTGTATGTTGTATTATTTACTGTTTTTTTTGTTTTGTATGTTGTATTATTTACTTTTTTTTTTTGTTTTGTACGTTGTATTATTTACTTTTTTTTTGTTTTGTACGTTGTATTATTTACTTTTTTTTGTTGTTTTGTACGTTGTATTATTTACTTTTTTTGTTTTGTATGTTGTATTATTTACTTTTTTTTTTTTTTGTACGTTGTATTATTTACTTTTTTTTGTTGTTTTGTACGTTGTATTATTTACTTTTTTTGTTTTGTATGTTGTATTATTTACTTGGCTCAAGAGATTTTTTTATCGACAGTTAATTAAATAAAAACAAAAAATATTTTCAAAAATTATTTAATGGCAGTTGATTTAGATTAAAGATCGAATTACTATTAAATGCATTAATATTATGTATGCAAATCACAAATATTTTTTAAAACATTTTTTCTGCATTCACATTTGCCTACTCCGAATTAGTAGCAGTGGGCCGACGTCAGTAGATTTTTTAATTATTGCATAAATAAATAATTAAAGCAAAAATCATTTAGCAAGTGTAGTCAAACACAACTTCATTTTCTTTTTTTTTATATGGACTTGGTTTAATAATATGACTTGATTGTTAGTTTAATGATATGAGAGTCATTCCAAAAGCAAAGTCTTCTAATTTTTTTTAATGCAAAAAGTTAAAGCGCTATGAAAACAGGAGTGGTACTATTAAAACGAACAACCTTTTGTGTTCCAGTTACTATCAGTCTCAATGCACGTTTGTCAGCCTCTTTTGATGCATTGGTCATCAAAGTCCAGAGCGTGCTTTATCATTCACATCTTTGCTGCCATTTTGAAATTGATGAACCCGTCTCCTGTGTTGATACCAACTACATCAGCTTCATAAACATTCAACAGGCGCCAGTGAATTTTGATCAGTTTAATTTTTCCTGCATGGAATTCAATGATGCATCTCTGCTTCTAGTACACGCCCATGACAGTGGTTGCTTTTTTAGAGTCTTACACCATCAATATCTGCAACAGAGATATGTGCAAACGAGACCACTGACTGGTTCAAAACTGCAATCGAAGCGCATGTTCCCATGCGGAAATTTTATAGTAAGCCCCACTCTCCCCAATGGTTTACGTCGACTTGTGCAACTGCCATTACTCAAAAGCAGCATGCATACCGTAGGTTTAACCGACATAAGTCCAGTTCAAACAGACTGAAGTATATAGAAGCTAGAAATAACGTTAAGAAAGAAATAGCGACAGCTAAGAGAGAATTTACGGAAACCACTAAAAAGCGCATCGAAGCACAAAAACTAGGAACTCGAGACTTCTGGAAAATCTACAACAGTGTAGTAAATAATGGGCAATCAACAATTCCCCCACTAACCAACAATCACGAGGTTGTCTCCTCAGCAACCGACAAGGCTAACATGCTTGCCAGTCGGTTTGCCTCAAACTCCACACTGGACCCTTCCAACCACCCCCTACCTGACTTTCCTATGCGGACAGACGCCACACTAGACGATCTGAAAACCACCCCTGCTCAGGTGCATGCTATCATAAAAAACCTTGACACCTCAAAAGCATGTGGACCCGATCTTATCCCAGCTGTGCTATTAAAAAAGTGCTCAGCCGAAGTAGCTCCAGTTCTCTCCAAACTCTACAACAAATGTCTTAATGAAGCTTGCTTTCCGGGCTGTTGGAAAACTGCTTCTGTTGTACCAGTATTCAAGAATTCTGGCGAAAGGACAGACCCATCAAATTATCGCCCCATTAGCCTCCTCCCACTTTTTGCCAAAATATTTGAGACCATAATTAACCATGCTCTAGTCCATCATCTTACAGATGCTAAACTACTGACTGACAAACAATATGGATTTAGACAAGCCCGTTCCACAGCAGACATCCTCACCGTGATCTCTGAACGTATATACCAATCACTGGACAAAGCGGGGGAAGGCAGAGCGGTAGCTCTAGATATATCTAAGGCTTTTGACAGGGTATGGCATGAGGGTCTCCTCAGGAAGATTAGATCTTACGGTATCACTGGTAGAATACTTAACATAATTAAATCCTTCTTAGATAAGAGAAAAATCCAGGTAGTCCTCGACGGTCGCACATCTAAACAATATGATATAAATGCGGGAGTGCCCCAGGGTTCTATCCTTGGACCTCTATTGTTCCTGATATTCATAAATGACCTCCCCGACAACATTGCCTCTGAGATGGGTATATATGCTGATGACACTACACTCTATGGCAGACACGACAGGAAGACGAATGAACACATTTCTAAAGAAATGGCAGAAACACTAGAGGAAGACCTCCAATCTGTAGTGGAATGGGGACAAAAGTGGTTGGTCGCGTTCAATGCTGCCAAGACTAAACTAGTTTCATTCAATAATTACAAGAAACCCTCTCTACCACCAATAGCAATGGCCAACGACCCTTTATCTGAGAGTCCATCTTTCAAACTCCTTGGCCTAACGTTCACAGGAAACATGAGTTGGAACAATTACATTGAAGGCATTGCCAGGGCCGCTGCAAGAAAGGTAGGCTCTCTCTACCGTGCTAGAAAACTACTAACACCCGAAAGTATCCTGTACCTCTATAAGGCCACCATTCGCCCATGTATGGAGTATTGCTGCCACATCTGGGCTGGTGCATCTGCTACTAGTCTCTCGCTCCTTGACAAGGTTCAAAAGAGAGTCGCAAATCTGATAGGCCCTGAACTGGCATCTAAGCTTCAGCCTCTGTCCCATCGACGAAATGTTGCATCCCTCTGCCTGTTCTACAAGTATTTTAGTGGTGAATGCTCTGATGAACTGCAATCACTTGTGCCCCCACGACGCGAGCACCCTCGACAAACCCGACAGGCTACTAGATCCCACCCCCACACTGTAGAGGTCCCTAGATGTAAAAGATCTTTTTACTCCAATAGTTTCTTCCCCAGAACCGCAAGACTCTGGAATTCCATTCCAGGTCCCTGCTTCCCCAACAGTACTGACGTGCAGAAGTTCAAGTGTAACGTGAACCGACACCTTGCTGCCCAAATCCCTACATAGTACCCCAGTAGTTGTTGCCCCTGATAGTAGCCCCCTACACCAAAGTGGCAATTTGCCTTGTTTGGGGTGAAAATGTAATAAAAAAAAAAAATAAAAAAATGAAACTTTCAGATCATGAATATATAAGTTCAGTCTTCATAACAACGCAATTTGCAATTCCTTTTAATCAATCCGGGCAGAATAAAAAATAGGAGGCATTACTTTTAAAACACCTTTTGTAAAAATAAAAGTAATAGAAAACGAAATAGAATCTGGTTTACACCGCCTCTTGACAAAAAGGTAAAAACACAAAATTTAAACATTTCCCAAAAAACAATAAACTATCAAAAATGATCAAGAGTACATCATTAAGCTTATTGATTGTTGCATAGAAAACATGCAATCAATACTAAAACACAATAAAAAAAAATCAATGAGCAATAGTAACATCATATTGATACAAATACATGTTGGTTGCTAATACCGTTTTTATACAGAATGCATATCTATTATTTCTCTCCTAAAAATTTACCTGTAGTTGGTACTCGAGAATTGGAATCTCTTTGTCGTTTACGGGACCAAATTGGTGTCGGGCAGCCGAATATCGTATAGCAATCGTCAAACTGACCTTCAGCAAAGATAGCACAAAACCTGTAATTCCGACTCGACCATCAGACAAGGCACCAAGTGAAGCACCAAACCTTTTATTCTTCTGAAAAACAAATATGAGCAACAGATTATATCTGATAAATAAAAAGTTTCCGCAGACATATAAACACACACACACACACTTTGCTTTTTATATATATATATAGATTACTGCCACCCCTGCTGCCCTTGCTTAATAAAATATAAATGTTTACCTTGTACGGAGAGACATATTTCCCTTCCACAGTAACATCACCGGTTGCATTCAACAAATATTCTCTCGGGATCCGATAGTTATTAAACGACATGAAACTGAAACAAAACAAAAATTAAATCAAAATTTTATTCAAACACAAAAAAATATTTTTAATATTAGCAGGAAGACCCAACGTTGCCCGGGATTGAATGATGATCAACAAACGTCTCACACCATACTTTTCGATGCCTCTATTCAAACTCAAAAGACACAGGATACCTCCCCCCTGTAGGGAGGGGCTGCGCACGTAATTGTGAGGCAAGGGTTGCACAATCCCTAACCACACCTCTCCTGAATCAGCACTGTTTGAATCCAGTGGCAAGGAGAAGGACTAGACGACTGGAAGCAATGCCGAGATAAGCGGAGAGCACATACAGCAACTGAAAGTCCCAAATGGTCACCCATTTAGTACTGACCAGGTTCAACGTTGCTTAACTTTGGTGATCCAGCGGGAACCAGTGTGTCAACATGATTATGCCATACTTTTATTGCCATTGAATGAAATCGTATTTTAATCAAATCGATTGATCACCTGCGCTAGTTGGGGACCCACTGTCATGCACTGGGAAGAAGTTTCACATGCCTCCCCACAGTGACTTAATCCCCAATACATTGTAGTCTACATTGCACTATAGAGAACTTACTGTTGATTTTATAAAAATAATTTTTATAATAGCTTGAATTAAAGTTTAAAATTCATAGGTCAAGTATCATGGTTCACTTGTGCACTAAACAGAAACATTCATTTTGAATGCACCCCTGTCTTATCAAAGAACCTATGGTTGATTTTATACGCCTGTTTGTGCAGGGATAAAACTTCTCACATCCACTTGTGATGTTCGGCTGTATAACTGTTAACTTTGTTCAAGATCCGACTGCTCCTTATTTAATCAGATTTTTTCGATTATTGATACTTGTCGGAGGCATTCCAACACAAACCCTATCTAAGAACACTCCCAGACACATCAAGTACATTTGTGTGAAATTTTTTTTTTTTTTTTTTTTTAAATCAGCCCAGCCATTTCAGAGTACATAGGGAACAAATTCTCACTCACTCACTCACACACACACACACGCTCAAAGTGCCTTTTAAGTTCCTGCCAGAAAGCTTCCTACTCTAATAGTTTCTTCCTTCGAACAGCTAGACTTTGGAATTTGCTACCTGCTCCCCTGACTGTACTGATATGCAGAAGTTTAAATGTAACGTAAACCAACATTTTGTTAATCTTTCCTAAACATTGTCCCAAATAGCAGCCCTTTACTCTTACATCCAAGTGACGATATGCTTTGTTAGGGGTGAACGGGAGTTAAAAAAAAAAAATGATGAAAAAGAAAATTATATTTTTGTTTGATTTTCTGTTTTATTTTCAATTATTTAATGCTAAGACTATTATAAATACATATGACTTGAGTGCCCTCAGTTAGAATTGAAACCAAAACATAAAGCTCTCTGGCCTTGTTCGTTAGCATATGAGCCACATTCATACACATAAAACATTAAAAACTAATGTTGTTTAACATATAAATGTTCTTACAGCTAATAGTGGTTGTAGTTAAGCAAGTATTTTTTAGAAATGTTTTAGAAAAAGGAGGAATCATAAATTGAAGCTCAATCTGGCACTTGCCATGAAAATAATAATAGAGGAGAGCTAGATTCAGAACATCTGCGAGAAAAAAGGGAGGAGAAAAGGACATTGTTCCCATCATATACAACGGGAAAGAAGTGTAGTTGTTTAAAAAATCTTAAATTACATGAACAGCATAATCATGTCATAATTCTATTAGCGTCACTAAATGTTGATTCTTACCCATTGTCAAGTCCATTAAGTCCGATCTTATGGCCCATATCACCAACCAGCACCCCCGGTAAAGCTCGTAACGTGTACACATCTCGAACGGGAACAAGGAATGAATGCAAGCCATGGTTGACCCCATCTGCAGTGAACAATTGTGCATAGACAATAGCGTGTGTCGCATTCTTACCCAGATTGCCAATCCATACTTTTGTGGCTTTAATGTTCGGCGTGTTTAACACAAATTCCTGAAAAAGGTGAAGAAAAACAGAATTAGTTATATATATATATATATAAGCGAGATAAGACACTGATAGAATTCAGATGAAAAATCCTGATACATATTACTTGAAGTAATACTTTCAAGGTGATCCTAGCCAAAAAGGAAAAGCTCAATATTTAAGAATAGAGCAATATATAAGTTTTGTGGTTAAATTTTAAATTCTGAAAAAATAACATATAGACATATATTCGATTTAAGAATTTATTGTTCGACAAAACATGTCTTTGTCAATACCAAGAAAGCATTTGGACTACATCAACCAACACACACTCAACACAACAACGAATAAGGCTGCCCCGTATACTTTTCGAAAAATCAATAAGGAGCAATACGCTTTCGCTATATGGGAATTTTACTTTCTCCCCTGGGCCTATTTACTGCCCACCTGGATTTATAATCCCGAACGACATTGGACCCCTTCCGATAATGGATTACCCAGGTTGTATCAACTTCTCTTTTAGTATAATTTTTTCCATATAATTATCTACAACCACTCAAAAACTATTTTCAATAATTGTGCTGAAAAGCAAAATTAGCGTCCATTTGCAGCTGAACATCTTGCTAATCACATTTCATTTCCTCTGATGATATGAGCCATTATTGAAAATCCATGGATTAAGGAAATTAAAATAACCCCTTCTATATATTCCTTTTGTCAAACAATAAATTCTTAAATCGAATATATGTCTCTATATGTTGTTTTTTTAGAATTTAAAATTTAACCATGAAATTTGTATATATATATATATATATATTTCAATTTATTATATAAAAATAAATCTTTTTTTTTTTTTTTGCCTGTGTGTCCAGGATAAACTCAGAAACTACACAAGATGCACTTTTAACCTGCACATTCCAATTCAACTTGCCCTTGAGCTGGGTTTTGATAATAAAAAAAGTAATATCCAAAATATTTATTCGCTTTGGTTTCATTTTTTTTTTGTTTTTAAACTCCAAAGGCACTAATTTGACCTCTGATAACTTACCAGAGATTAAATTAGAGCATTTGGAGTTAAAAAAAAAAATTACTTTTATTTATTCAAACTAGGTCAAACAGTCAGCTGGTCTTTCTTTTCTTTTTCTTTCAATACTGAACCACTTTATACATAAAAGGAAACGTATGTTCAAAAACGTGATAGAAAAATTTTATTTTCTTAGTTAGGCTTCGAGTTGCTCTGCTAGTATGAACATAAAATTATTTTCAAAAAGAATCCGGCATTCAATCTGTGTGTTCAGCAATGAAAATGCTGAAAATGAATGTGTCAGAACAAATGACGGACAGTAACTCTTGTGGGAACATGATGAGAATTAGCAGCGAACCGGATGTTAACGCATCCACCATGAGAGACAAATGAAAAAATCGTCATTTGTACATGGCTCCACGCATCGCTTCTGCTTGGAAAGAAAAAAAATAAGATAACCACAAAATAATTATCGACCAATGGCAGAGCTCCGCGCCTAAAATAAACACCTCAAATATCACAGTCGCTGGGAGCCGGTTTGCCACTATAAAATGAGGGATTTGAGGGAACCAAAAAGAGGGAAAAGGAGAGATTCGCCTTGCTGCGTCAGTGAACGCACGAACGGGTTCTCTCACCCGACCTAAAGAGATGAAGAAGAAAAAGAAATAAGGCACCAGTGAACTGAATCCGACTACGCTCTCATGTTATGGGCCAAACACCTTAAATTCTAAGAATTGCCTAATTCATACAAACCAAAGAAGAGAGGAGGAGAAAGAAGACAAAGACGCCGGGCTGAGCGCTGATGAAAGAAGTCACTCGCTTTCCAGTTACAAGCCAGGACACGCATCACTGACAGCAGGATGACCGGCCTACCCTAACCCTCTCCACCGTCCAAAAGATAAGTTACATTTTACGAACATTCATTCCTTGTCAATTAATACATACCTACAAACATTTTACGAACATTCATTCCTTGTCAATTAATACATACCTACAAACATTTTACGAACATTCATCTCCTTTGTTAAATCACATTCCATCCTACGAACACTTTGCCTCTCCTAATACAAATTGTTGGTAGCAAATAAAGTCGGTTCTCAACCTTCAACATTTGTCTGTCTTTAATTATATGGAATAAGAATCTACACACTTCCAACGTTATTCATTTCATAGATTCTTTGTTGTGGCCTCTATGGCATCCTTTCCTACCCCTAACCCTTTTTTATAAAACTTTGAGGCTATACTTTTATACAGATATTTGTGTACATATCTAAAACATTCTATTTAAGAAGAAGCAAGAAAGCAAGAAAGACCTACCAATTGATGGACAAAGAATGGTTTTTGCACAAATACTAGGACTAATCTGATAAATAAAAAAATACTAGGACTAATCTGATAAATAAAAAAATACTAGGACTAACCTGATAAATAAAAAAATACTAGGACTAATCTGATAAATAAAAAAATACTAGGACTAATCTGATAAATAAAAAAAATACTAGGACTAATCTGATAAATAAAAAAATACTAGGACTAATCTGATAAATAAAAAAATACTAGGACTAATCTGATAAATAAAAAAATACTAGGACTAATCTGATAAATAAAAAAATACTAGGACTAATCTGATAAATAAAAAAAATACTAGGACTAATCTGATAAATAAAAAAATACTAGGACTAATCTGATAAATAAAAAAATACTAGGACTAATCTGATAAATAAAAAAATACTAGGACTAATCTGATAAATAAAAAAATACTAGGACTAATCTGATAAATAAAAAAAATACTAGGACTAATCTGATAAATAAAAAAAATACTAGGACTAATCTGATAAATAAAAAAAATACTAGGACTAATCTGATAAATAAAAAAAATACTAGGACTAATCTGATAAATAAAAAAATACTAGGACTAATCTGATAAATAAAAAAAATACTAGGACTAATCTGATAAATAAAAAAAATACTAGGACTAATCTGATAAATAAAAAAAATACTAGGACTAATCTGATAAATAAAAAAAATACTAGGACTAATCTGATAAATAAAAAAATACTAGGACTAATCTGATAAATAAAAAAATACTAGGACTAATCTGATAAATAAAAAAATACTAGGACTAATCTGATAAATAAAAAAATACTAGGACTAATCTGATAAATAAAAAAATACTAGGACTAATCTGATAAATAAAAAAATACTAGGACTAATCTGATAAATAAAAAAAATACTAGGACTAATCTGATAAATAAACAAATACTAGGACTAATCTGATAAATAAAAAAAATACTAGGACTAATCTGATAAATAAAAAAAATACTAGGACTAATCTGATAAATAAAAAAATACTAGGACTAATCTGATAAATAAAAAAAATACTAGGACTAATCTGATAAATAAAAAAATACTAGGACTAATCTGATAAATAAAAAAAATACTAGGACTAATCTGATAAATAAAAAAATACTAGGACTAATCTGATAAATAAACAAATACTAGGACTAATCTGATAAATAAAAAAATACTAGGACTAATCTGATAAATAAAAAAATACTAGGACTAATCTGATAAATAAAAAAAATACTAGGACTAATCTGATAAATAAAAAAATACTAGGACTAATCTGATAAATAAAAAAATACTAGGACTAATCTGATAAATAAAAAAATACTAGGACTAATCTGATAAATAAAAAACGTGTTAAGTTCATTTCAAAACCAAAACAGTTTCATAGCATTAAGTAGAATAGGTAAGTTGATAATCTAATGCTTATTATCATACTTCCAACAATTTTTTATTAGGTTTGTAAGGCTATGGACCCCCCCCCCCTCATCTGAGAATGTTAGGATGTGATTCAATAAACCATGAAAGTTGTCGGGGGGGGGGAGTGAAAAAAAAAACCGCCATGACAAGTGATTCAACAAGGCATACAAAAGCTGTCAGAAATAGGATACGTGTTGAGAGGGTGAGTTATTTTCCACTGATCAATCACTCTTAGGCAAAAGACCGGACATAGGATTTCCAATTTTGAGTCAATGAATTTAGGAGCCAGAGTTACTTGTGACAGTTTTTAGTTTGCAGGTGTTGATGACAGCTGACAGCTCCGAGGTTCTCTGAGATTGGAGAGGAATCTCATATTTTTACAGGTTGAATATGATATTGTATGACCTCATTTTTCTCACTGACTGGATAGGTAAAATTATAAATGACAAATTTGCGTTGATCAAGTAAAATACCATAAAGATAGTAAATCGATTGTTTTCACTGATAGAATTCATCTTGCTGTTTATAAAATAACCAAGATTTAAGTGAAAACGGGCAGCTGAACTATCACTGTGACAGGATGCTAGTCTGTCGCCAATCATGGTTTCAACACATCCATTTATTCACTTGCGTGGATAAAATGTATTTTTGCTGTTTACATTTTACAACAAAATTCAGTAAAAAAAAAAAAGAAAAAACTGATACAAATTCAACAAAAAACCGATACAAAAGTCAGCAAAAAAACGATACAAAAGTCAGCAAAAAAACCGATACAAAAGTCAGCAAAAAAACCGATACAAAAGTCAGCAAAAAAAACGATACAAAAGTCAGCAAAAAAAACGATACAAAAGTCAGCAAAAAAACCGATACAAAAGTCAGCAAAAAAACCGATACAAAAGTCAGCAAAAAAACCGATACAAAAGTCAGCAAAAAAACAAAAAAAAAAAAAACTGATACAAAATTCAGTAGGAAAAACTACATCCCTCATGATCCATAGTGAGAAGGGATGCTGATGGTTGTAAAAAAAGGATGGGGATGTTGAATGGTTTATAGATTAATAATTTTTATAAACTTGCCTGTGTTTGGGGATCATAAGTTGCAGTTGTTTCCATGGCTCGAGTGTTACTGCCGTGGCCCATTTCAGTGAGAGCGAAACAACCACAGATCTAGAAAAAGACAAAATATTATAAAAATCATTGTTTTATCTGTTCAGCTTAAATCAAAGAAATAAACAAAGAGCAGGTCATGCAAGGTGTTTCATGTAAAAAACTAAAACTTGGAATTTGAAGAAAAATAAGTATTTATTGACCTTAAAAATAAAGAAACAAAAATATGATCAAAGGGAGATAAGCAAGTTCTTAATTCAATCTAGTTTACGTTTAAAAGAAAAGATAGAGTTATTGAGAATTAATAACAATAATTCTTTGGTAAGAGAGAAGGTAAGAAAATCTTTATAATTACCAAATGTTCAGTTTTTTTTTTTTTTTTTTTTTTTTAGGGTGCTTGTAATTGATTCGTTTTATAAGATTGCTTTCGACAGAATTTGGATTCCAGGAAACATTGGCCGAAGTTAATCTAGTCAACGTCTGACATCCTGAAGCGGTATAATGGCTAAATCTGATTCACTAACTGAAAAGTTGATGCTATCAGCGTTCATTTTATAGTTTGGTGTTCAAGAAACACTCCAAAATGGAACAGCACAACTTAGAACATTCCAGAAACTTTTGGAAAAGAACATTTTTATATTTGGATTTTAATGTACTATTTTTAATAGTAATAATTATACATTTTAATATTTTTTATGAGGAAAATGTCCTCCTATGACAAAAGGGTTATTCCAAAAGAAAGTCCTCTTATTTTTTTAACTAAAAAACTAACATATTAAAGAGCTACAAAGACAGGAATGAGCAATCTTTTGTGCGCCAGAATTTATTTTTCTACATAGTCACCAGCATTCTCAATGCATTTTTATTCAGCCTCTTTTGATGCCTCGGTCATAAAAGTCTGGAGTGTGCTTTGTCACTCACATCTCTGTTGCCACTAAAATCGACGAACCCATCTCCTTACTGTGCTGGTTTTAATTGTATAGACTTCATAAACGTTCAAAAGGCACTGATGAATGTTGATTGGTTCAATTGTTTTTCTGCATGGAGAAATTCGATAGAGTCTCACACCATCAACATCTGCAACAGAGAGATGAAACTTTCAGGTCATGAATGCATAAGTTAACTCATCATAACAATACAACTTGCAATCCCCTTGATCTATTCGAACATGGTAAAAAAAATAGGAGTCATTAGTTTTGGAACGTCCCTTGTAGGAAAAAAATATTGCAACAAAAGTGTACATGATTGATTACAAAATGTTCGAGTTTTATAGTAAAAAGAGATAGAATCACCTCAAAGTTTTTAGATTTCTCAAAAAAATTCTTGTGTCTGGCACTTCCAGACGATTGCAGAACTCCAGCAAACATCTGAAAGATAAACAAAAAATTGTACAATTATTAAAACTTTGTTATTTTTTTTTTTTTAAATTAAAAATAAATTTTATTCAATAAAGATGTAATATTATTTGAATTCTTCAAACTAAATCATTTTCACAATGTTTCGGTCGATGTCACCTCTGACCTTCTTCAGCTGTTGAACTCAGGAATTTGGACAGAATTTCAAACGGAACCCTTTATTTACTTCACGGGGGTAGCATGCTCTTGTTTTGCAAGCCATAACTGGATAGAGTTCTTAAATTCTCGCGTTTGACAGAAACATTCCCTGGGTTGTTACACGATACATCTGAAGAAGATCGGAGGTTACATCGACTGAAACGTTGTAAAAATAACAATCAAGATGAGAATAGTAGTCAGAAGAATCCAAATATGAATAATCAATCCTCATCTCAAAAATTCAGAAACAAAATATATTTTTCATAGTCTGTCCATCTATTCCACTTTTCATAGTCTGTCCATCTATTCCACTTTTCATAGTCTGTCCATCTATTCCACTTTTCATAGTCTGTCCATCTATTCCACTTTTCATAGTCTGTCCATCTATTCCACTTTTCATAGTCTGTCCATCTATTCCACTTTTCATAGTCTGTCCATCTATTCCACTTTTCATAGTCTGTCCATCTATTCCACTTTTCATAGTCTGTCCATCTATTCCACTTTTCATAGTCTGTCCATCTATTCCACTTTTCATAGTCTGTCCATCTATTCCACTTTTCATAGTCTGTCCATCTATTCCACTTTTCATAGTCTGTCCATCTATTCCACTTTTCATAGTCTGTCCATCTATTCCACTTTTCATAGTCTGTCCATCTATTCCACTTTTCATAGTCTGTCCATCTATTCCACTTTTCCTCGTCCAATCTGGCTTAAATTTTGTGAGGACCTTTGTTATGATAATGTGCAGCAAACTATGTATTATGGTATCCGTTTGATGCACAGTAACAAAGATTAATAACGATTGATCGGGATCAATAGTGATTGAGATTTAATGCACAAATTCAACCATAAATTTTGGCATAAAAACACTCATCCATTTTTTACTGGTTAAAAAATCTAATAAATAACTTAACATTTGATAAAATTATTTTCATTAAATTTTTTATTTCATGAAAATAATTTTTACTTTGTTACGAGTTTTTGAGATGAGAAATGATTTTTACTTTGTTACGAGTTCCTGAGATGAGAAATGATTTTTACTTTGTTACGAGTTTTTGAGATGAGAAATGATTTTTACTTTGTTACGAGTTTTTGAGATGAGAAATGATTTTTACTTTGTTACGAGTTTTTGAGATGAGAAATGATTTTTACTTTGTTATGAGTTTTTGAGATGAGAAATGATTTTTACTTTGTTACGAGTTCCTGAGATGAGAAATGATTTTTACTTTGTTACGAGTTTTTGAGATGAGAAATGATTTTTACTTTGTTACGAGTTTTTGAGATGAGAAATGATTTTTACTTTGTTACGAGTTTTTGAGATGAGAAATGATTTTTACTTTGTTACGAGTTTTTGAGATGAGAAATGATTTTTACTTTGTTACGAGTTCCTGAGATGAGAAATGATTTTTACTTTGTTACGAGTTTTTGAGATGAGAAATGATTTTTACTTTGTTACGAGTTTTTGAGATGAGAAATGATTTTTACTTTGTTACGAGTTTTTGAGATGAGAAATGATTTTTACTTTGTTACGAGTTTTTGAGATGAGAAATGATTTTTACTTTGTTACGAGTTCCTGAGATGAGAAATGATTTTTACTTTGTTACGAGTTTTTGAGATGAGAAATGATTTTTACTTTGTTACGAGTTCCTGAGATGAGAAATGATTTTTACTTTGTTACGAGTTTTTGAGATGAGAAATGATTTTTACTTTGTTACGAGTTTTTGAGATGAGAAATGATTTTTACTTTGTTACGAGTTTTTGAGATGAGAAATGATTTTTACTTTGTTATGAGTTCCTGAGATGAGAAATGATTTTTACTTTGTTACGAGTTTTTGAGATGAGAAATGATTTTTACTTTGTTACGAGTTCCTGAGATGAGAAATGATTTTTACTTTGTTACGAGTTTTTGAGATGAGAAATGATTTTTACTTTGTTACGAGTTCCTGAGATGAGAAATGATTTTTACTTTGTTACGAGTTTTTGAGATGAGAAATGATTTTTACTTTGTTACGAGTTTTTGAGATGAGAAATGATTTTTACTTTGTTACGAGTTTTTGAGATGAGAAATGATTTTTACTTTGTTACGAGTTTTTGAGATGAGAAATGATTTTTACTTTGTTACGAGTTTTTGAGATGAGAAATGATTTTTACTTTGTTACGAGTTTTGAGATGAGAAATGATTTTTACTTTGTTACGAGTTTTTGAGATGAGAAATGATTTTTACTTTGTTACGAGTTTTTGAGATGAGAAATGATTTTTACTTTGTTACGAGTTTTTGAGATGAGAAATGATTTTTACTTTGTTACGAGTTTTTGAGATGAGAAATGATTTTTACTTTGTTACGAGTTTTTGAGATGAGAAATGATTTTTACTTTGTTACGAGTTTTTGAGATGAGAAATGATTTTTACTTTGTTACGAGTTTTTGAGATGAGAAATGATTTTTACTTTGTTACGAGTTTTTGAGATGAGAAATGATTTTTACTTTGTTACGAGTTTTTGAGATGAGAAATGATTTTTACTTTGTTACGAGTTTTTGAGATGAGAAATGATTTTTACATTGTTACGAGTTTTTGAGATGAGAAATGATTTTTACTTTGTTACAAGTTTTTGAGATGAGAAATGATTTTTACTTTGTTACGAGTTTTTGAGATGAGAAATGATTTTTACTTTGTTACGAGTTTTGGAGATGAGAAATGATTTTTACTTTGTTACGAGTTTTTGAGATGAGAAATGATTTTTACTTTGTTACGAGTTTTGGAGATGAGAAATGATTTTTACTTTGTTACGAGTTTTTGAGATGAGAAATGATTTTTACTTTGTTACGTGTTTTTGAGATGAGAAATGATTTTTACTTTGTTACGAGTTTTTGAGATGAGAAATGATTTTTACTTTGTTACGAGTTTTTGAGATGAGAAATGATTTTTACTTTGTTACGAGTTTTTGAGATGAGAAATGATTTTTACATTGTTACGAGTTTTTGAGATGAGAAATGATTTTTACTTTGTTACAAGTTTTTGAGATGAGAAATGATTTTTACTTTGTTACGAGTTTTTGAGATGAGAAATGATTTTTACTTTGTTACGAGTTTTTGAGATGAGAAATGATTTTTACTTTGTTACGAGTTTTGGAGATGAGAAATGATTTTTACTTTGTTACGAGTTTTTGAGATGAGAAATGATTTTTACTTTGTTACGTGTTTTTGAGATGAGAAATGATTTTTACTTTGTTACGAGTTTTTGAGATGAGAAATGAGCTTTCATATTATTGGCATTCTTCAGACTATTGTTCTCAACTTAAGTGTTATTTGCACAATGGTTATTTAAAACGTTTTTCAATTGCAAGGAAACAGTGGTTGTATATTGCGAATCTGCAACCATTTAATTTCAAGGCAAAATTATACAAAACAAGTGCTTTTGGCTGTCCAAAAGAGTCAAATGAAAAGAGTAAGATTTTTGCTTGAAGATAAAATTCATTTAAGTGTGCTTTGGATGGTTGTCGGTTTCCCTTGGCAAAGAGAAGAAAGAAGTACAGCTGTTGATACTAGTGGTGGGATGATTCCAATACAATTACCGATTCTGTTTTAAATTTCCAATTCAGATTTTTTTTAAAGCTCTAAATACAGTGTGACCCAAAAAAACGGGCCCCAACTCTAATTTAGGCTCTCGTTTCTTAGTGTTTTGTCTGAATGAAATAAAACTTTGGTCGTAACTAGTTTATTATATTCAAAACATCACATCAAAACACTAGGGTCTTTGGCCTTTTTTTCTCCGTTCTACAGCATATGTTCTAGATGGCCTCCATTTAGCTTTTGTTTTTTTTGGGGTCACCCTGTATTTAGCTATAGAATGGGGGGGCGTCGGATTACCATAAATATCCGTGTAATATGTGCATCTATTTTCAAAAAGATAAAAATACGCTTGTGTGGAGGGGGGAACGATCTACATTTTAGTTGTATTGGTCATTTAAAATCAATAAAAATTTATTAGTTTATCATTAATACCAACAATGGAAAATTACTTATTTAGTAATAATATATATATATATATATATATATATATATATATATATATATAGTGTTGGGATGAGTAATTAGAATCGGGAACTGGAAAAATTGGAAGTAGAAAACTTCACACATCTGCCGCTATCCGTTATCTCTACAAAGTCACCATTTGTCCATGCATGAAGTGTTATCATATATGGGTTAGAGCATTAACCTCTTATTAGACAGTGTCTAAAAAAAAAGAGTATTCAATTTAATAAGTCCCACACTGTTAACCAAGCTTTAACTCCTGTTCCATCACCACAATACTGTATCCCTGTGCTTGTTTTTACAAGTACTTTAATAAAATGTGCACTTATACCCTCTTTATATAAATACCTGGATGAAAAGCAGCAAAATCTCACCCCTTCACTACAGAGAGCCTCATATGCTTTCGCTTTTTTTTTAATAATTTCTTCCCCCAAACTGATAGTCTTTGGAATTCTCTTATTTCCCTGACTGTACTAACATGCAGAAATTTAAATATAATGTGAACATATATCTTGCTGCTCAACTCCCTACTTAGGATGTTTCTATAAAAATAGTCCGTAGTTCACAGTAGCCCTCTATATCTCAGTGGCAATGCATTTTGTTTGCAGGTGAATAAAAGTTTTTAAAAAATAAATACATAGTAACAACTAAACTAGCAAGTTTGCACTTATATATAAAAGGCACTGTGTGTGTGTGTGTGTGTGTGTGTGTGTGTGTGTGTGTGTGTGTGTGTGTGTGTGTGTGAGTTCATTCCCTATGGACTCAGAAACAGCTGGGTAGATTTTTTTTTATTTCACACAAATATACTTTATGCGTCTGGAAGTATTCTTAGATAGGTTTTGTATCAGTCCGATCTGGACCAAACACCTTTATACAGCCTAACATCACGAGTGCATTTGAGAATTTTTATCATCGCACAGACAAAAGGGTTCGACATATAAAATTTACAGTGTTTGATAAGACGGGCGTGTGTTCAAAAATTATCAAGTACAATTGAACAATGATAATTAACTTTTGCATTTTAAATTTTAATTCAAGCCATTATTTAAAAATAATTTTATAGAATTAAATTTTAATTCAAGCCATTATTTAAAAATAATATTATAAAATCAAACGTAGGTTCAATGTAGACTACAATGTATTATGGATTAAGTCACTGTGGGGAGGTATGTTAAGCTTCATTCCGGTGCATCCCAGTGGGTTCTCAACTTGGGTAGACAATCAGTTTGATTGAAAAATGGCTGATTTCATCGATTCCAATAACAATAAAAGTATTGACAAGTGTGGAGCATTTGTTGATCATCATTCAATCCCAGGCAACATCGGGTGTCCCTGCTAGCAAATGAATAAAAAAAAAAGTGATAAACTCGACTCACGTTAACATGAAGTTGGTATTTGTGCGCCAATGAGAGGTCATACATTGGCATGCAGGTGCTCATCTCTCTGGCTAGCATTGGATTCTCAAAGATCTGTTCTTCTGACAGAACGTTGTATTCAAATAAACGACGGCTACGTAAAAAAGTCAGTTCCCGTTTCTTGCCGATAGGCATGTTGCTTTCCTGGCATCGGTCAAAAATCGGATCCTGCTCTAAGGTGGCAAAGACGGAATTCTGGAAATACACAAAAACATGCGATTTATTTTTTTTAACATAAAATACATCTTATAATCTTCGGTGCTTGTTTACGTTGGCGATCTTTTAGATCAACGCATTTCAGGTGAAAACATGATTATCTACTAATGTGTTATGACGAAATTAGTAGAACTTATTAGTATGACTTTAAATTAGTGTAACCCCTACAGGGCCGGAACAGATGGACAGGCTTGAAAGAAGGATGCAACTGACTCCAATCCCTGTGGCATCACCTTTGTCTCCATCCAGTGGTAGGAGTTGTCCCTGTCGCCGTGGTTCGCTTACTTGTCTCCAATCTTGGTCTGGCTTCCAAATTGTCAACAGGGCCGATATGAAAATAGACTGCACTTCCAAACAACAACGTTTTCCAAACAAACAAAAAAGTCAAGGATTAACTTTTTTCATAACGTAAAATAATTATTGCGTTAAACGTTACAAGTAGTATGTACGCAAATCAGTTTGTCACGTTTACAAATTTTAGGGGTTGGCATCTGTTCACTACAAAGTTATTGGTTTGTTACCATCGGTTTACACTTGAGAAAAAGATTGACTTAGAAAAGAAAACTAACGAGTTATGCTAATTTAAAGTTATACAACTTTAAATTAGTATAACTCGTTAGTAAAACTTTAAATTAGTATAACTCGTTAGTAAAACTTTAAATTAGTATAACTCGTTAGTAAAACTTTAAATTAGTATAACTCGTTAGTAAAACTTTAAAAAATTACAAAAAATATTCAGTAGTAGATGTGCTACATGTATTTTTAAAATCAGCCCCAATTATGTTCTGAAATTTGTTGTTTTAAAAATGGTGGACTTTTAATTTTTCAATTTAAGTCAAGGGAGATAAGTCGGATTAGTGGATTGGGTGCACAACCCTTCCACACTCACACATACAAGATAATTTGATAAATTGCATTTTTAATGGATCATTTTTCCGTAATTTTTGGAATTTATACAAATTTCGCCAGGACACATAAGTATGTAATGTTTTCACCTGAAATGTGTTGGTTTAAAAGATTCTGCATGTAAACAAGCACCTTATGTTCAATTCAATTCATTTGATATATAAAACATATAAAAAAAGGATGCTTCAATTGCCACGTAGAGAAAAGATGGTAGAAAATTACACAAAAAAGGATACAATAGCCGAGCACCTAAATTGCATCGTTAGCAAATTTTTTTTTTTTTTTTTTGCAAATTTATTTCAAGGTTGATAGATCCTAATAGTGAAAGCAACCGTCTTCTGGTTTAATTGAAATCAGCAGTGAAATAGTCTTTCTTTGTCCGTGTGGACCTCTTTCTGCTGCAGGAATAAATGATAGGTCCTGAGGTAAACCATAATAAACACTGAAGAAATTGTAGGCCAAAATAATTATTGCTGCTCAAGGGAGAAAAGATTAAGCTTCTTCAGTCAGCTTTCAATATCCTTTGAGAGCTGCATAACAAAAATCTAATAAATAAAGTACAGCCACTCTTTTTGTGAATATCTAAAAAAAATCCTATTTTTTTTTAGATATTCATTATAATAATAATAATAATAATAATAATAATAATAATAATAATAATAATAATAATAATAATTGATCAGTTTTTGAAAATATAACAATCCAGAATTTATGTTATTTTCATTTTTTTAAAAATCATATCCCATTTTTTTTTTTAAATATATTGCATACATACACACTCATAAACTTAAGCGATTACATAATATTTTTCAAATATTAAATACATACACATTCATAAACTTAAGCGAATACATAATATTTTTCAAATATTAATTACATACACATTCATAGATTCAATTCATTGCATAAGTTTTCTATTTCTATATCCCATTTTTTTTAACTATATTGGTTATATTCAACTTCATTAATTCATCTTTTCGTATAATAAAATGATCTCACTTTTTCCGCTCCAGATTCTGCAATTACAGAGAAACAACTGAAAACTTTTCGGCTCAGCACAATCACAACCATGAACAGCATGTTTAAGAAAAAAATATTCTAAATTTTTACCTAATACCAAAAATTATTACATTCATTCCTACATTTCTGCCTCTCCCAATTTCATCTTCCATCATTTGATATTAGCAACAACTTTACATATAATTTATCTTTTCCTATGCAACCAGTCAATACTGGGAAGCATTTTACATAGATGACAGAATTTCAGAGAACTGCCACATTCCATAGCAATAATATCACTGCATTATTATGTGATAACTATGAATATCGCATTATTATGTGATAACTATGAATATTGCATTATGAGGCGATGACTATCGATATCGCATTATGATGTTATATGACTTTGGATATCACAAACGATTGCACTGAAAGGGACGGCTAGAATCCTGAAAAGATCTCTGGGTTGGATTCACTAAAATAGGGGTAAATGTCAGACATCTGGTTGGATGTTCCACCCCCTAGAAGAAAAAGTTTAAGAAAAATGAAAAATAAAAAAAAAGTGACGAGAAATAAACATTTTATATCGAGAAATGCTGCAAATATATAAACATTTGTTAAAGAATGACAAGTTATCCAAAAATGATCATCTTATTTCAGTTAATTAAAAAAAAAATAATAAAATAAACACCATGATCTAAAGGGTTTACTGAAAGGAGCCAAAAAATTTCTAGAATGATGAAGAAAGTGCGTGTTTCGATTTCCGGTTCATTTTCAGATCACAGCATTTCGCTTTTTACATCAACAAGCCAGAAGCCCAAATAAGACAGCCATATTGGATAACTTGTTATTCTGGTTAAATCCAAAAATTCAGTACCCAAAGTTAATATGCCAAAAGTGGAATCGGTTTAGCTAAAATAGTGAAAGCAATGGAAGTCACTAAACATGAAACAAAATACGAAACCATATGGAAATAATTCATTTTAAAAAATTATTTTAGTTTTAACACTTCTTGTTCTATCATGAAACAATAAAAAAATAAATAAAACTTGATTTTTGTTTTATAATTCAATTGAATTGTTTTATGATACATTATCAAAAAATTATTTGATACAATGTGTGAAAGACATTCTATCTAAGAATTAAAAATTATAGAAAAGAAAATTTTATTTACAGAAATGTAAAAAAAAGATTATTTTTAATTATTTACATATGAATATATTTTAAATATTTAAAAAATTATTTATAGAAATGTAAATTATGAAAAGTTTTAATTTCTTTTTTTAAATAAAATATTTCCAGAAGAATATATCTATAATATAGAATGCAATATATAATTATATTATATATATGAATATATTTTAAATATAATTTTTTTTATATAGAAATATTAAAAATAAGTTTTTTTTCTTTATTTTTTTGTTTTGTTTTTTTGTTTTTTTACATGTTGGTCACCACTTATCGAGGCCCAGAAGCCACTCGGGGATAAGGGTTATTGTGTGTACAGTAATCAATGGGATAGTATCGTAGTAATAGTTAGTATTGGAGATTTGATAAAGTGTCATTACTTAAGGGGGCGGTTCATCAGGAATTTGTTTGTGTTGAACTTGAAGACATCTACGTTGAAATCGGGGAGAGGGGGGGGGAACAGGTAAGCGGCAGAGTTCCACAGGTGTGCAGTTCTAAGAAAGAAGCTTTGTTCATGGAATCTACGTTTTGATTTAGGCACAGATAAAGAGTGGGGAAAATTATTGACAGTGGTTTCAGCTAGTCGGGTGTTTTTCGTGAAAGATTGGCGAGGGGGGACGAGAGATTGGAGCTCAGACGAGCACTTACCATGGAAATAACGATAAAACAGAGACAGGCTCGCAACGTCTCTTCTGTGGGAGAGAGGTTGCAGGGAAGAGAAAAGGGCATCCCCCACTAAGCCACGAAGTCTATTTTGTACTCTGTCAAGGCAGGATAGGCTATTTTTAGCAGCTCCTGGCCAGATGTGGCAGCAGTACTCCATCCTTGGATGTGCTTGGCTTTTATATAGATAGAGAATTGCATCAGTAGTGAGATATCTTCTGAAGTGGTAGAAGGATCCCACCATTTTCCCAGCAACCTTGGCCACCGACTTGATGTATGTGTTCCATTTCATGATAAAACCAGTGTTTCCATATGGTTTCATATTTCGTTTCATGCTTAGTGACTTCCATTCAATATTTAGCTAAAGTAAGTCCACTTTCAGCATCTTAAGTTTATGTACTTAATTTTTGGATTCTTGACCTAATGTTTACATTTTTGCAGTGTGTATTTCTCAATACAAAATGTGTATTCCTCAATAGATTTTAATTCGAAAAGATTGCTCATATAAAATTATTTAAAAAAAACAAAACATTTTTAATGTCTACACAGTCTTTTTTCTTTCAATAAACTCACACCATAATTTAATAACTTTGCTTGAACCAACATGTGTTATACATGAAAATTGAAAGTATTATTGATCGCGCCAAAATTTCAATTTTCATTTCACGTAAAAGAATTTCATAAAATCAATTACAACTTAAATAAAATGAATTTACATACAAAAACATGATAAAATCGAAACTTAAAAGTGTTTTTTTTTTAAACAACAAATAACATTACACTCAAAGGGTTTCTATGTAGAATTACACTTATTGGGTTTATAGCTTGTTTTTTTGTATTACAACAACAAAAAATAAGCATGAAATAGAAACTCCATTTAACACAAGACAAACTATGAACATTTAAGGTTTTAAATAACTTTTATCAACAATAAAAGAATAGATTGAATGTGCGTGTTCAAAAAGGTTCATTTTTATGTGTCGTCACCTTTCAAAATAATATAAATATGTTGGAATAAACAGAGGAAAAAGGGAGAATGTTCATAAGGAGTACTTATTCTGTGTTTCTTTTTTTTTTGGGTTGAGTAACGGTCACAAAGAGGAGTGTTTTCCAGCTTTAACAACGAAAGTGGGGTAATTTCTTGCTTAACTGCAACCATGTTCTGTTTTCTTGTTTCTTTTTTTCTCCTCATTTACAAAAATCCTGAGTTTTTATTTCTTGCCAGCTCCCACAGACATTGGTTATTAAATCTTATTTTTTTCACGGCCCGCTCTCATTGGCTAATTAATTTTATTATCTTTCTCTTTTTGAGCATATGGGTGCATCAAGCCTGTGCATAGTGACGCGTTTACACACTTTTTTCTTTGACAGCCGACGAGTAAACATCCAGTTGGGAGTTTATATTTTCTTCAATATTTTTATTTTTTAATGTCTTGATTAAACTGTACAAGTACCATTTTTATATATATAATTTAGAACAATAAATAATTTAAACAATTTTGATTTTAAATAATTTTTTATACATATAATTTAGAACGATAAATAATTTAAACAATTTTGATTTTAAATAATTTTTTATATATATAATTTAGAACAATAAATAATTTAAACAATTTTAATTTTAAATAATTTTTTATATATATAATTTAGAACAATAAATAATTTAAACAATTTTGATTTTAAATAATTTTTTATATATATAATTTAGAACAATAAATAATTTAAACAATTTTGATTTTAAATAATTTTATATATATAATTTAGAACAATAAATAATTTAAACAATTTTGATTTTAAATAATTTTTTATATATATAATTTAGAACAATAAATAATTTAAACAATTTTGATTTTAAATAATTTCTTATATATAATTTAGAACAATAAATAATTTAAACAATTTTGATTTTAAATAATTTTATATATATAATTTAGAACAATAAATAATTTAAACAATTTTGATTTTAAATAATTTTTTGTATATATAATTTAGAACAATAAATAATTTAAACAATTTTGATTTTAAATAATTTTATATATATAATTTAGAACAATAAATAATTTAAACAATTTTGATTTTAAATAATTTTTTATATATATAATTTAGAACAATAAATAATTTAAACAATTTTGATTTTAAATAATTTTATATATATAATTTAGAACAATAAATAATTTAAACAATTTTGATTTTAAATAATTTTTTATATATATAATTTAGAACAATAAATAATTTAAACAATTTTGATTTTAAATAATTTTTTATATATATAATTTAGAACAATAAATAATTTAAACAATTTTGATTTTAAACAATTTTATATATATAATTTAGAACAATAAATAATTTAAACAGTTTTGATTTTAAATAATTTTTTATATATATAATTTAGAACAATAAATAATTTAAACAATTTTAATTTTAAATATTTTTTTATATATAATTTAGAACAATAAATAATTTAAACAATTTGGATTTTAAATAATGTTTTATATATATAATTTAGAACAATAAATAATTTAAACAATTTTGATTTTAAATAATTTTTTATATATATAATTTAGAACAATAAATAATTTAAACAGTTTTGATTTTAAATAATTTTTTATATATATAATTTAGAACAATAAATAATTTAAACAATTTTAATTTTAAATATTTTTTTATATATAATTTAGAACAATAAATAATTTAAACAATTTGGATTTTAAATAATGTTTTATATATATAATTTAGAACAATAAATAATTTAAACAATTTTGATTTTAAATAATTTTTTATATATAATTTAGAACAATAAATAATTTAAACAATTTTGATTTTAAATAATTTTTTATATATAATTTAGAACAATAAATAATGTAAACAATTTTGATTTTAAATAATTTTTTATATATATAATTTAGAACAATAAATAATTTAAACAATTTTGATTTTAAATAATTTTATATATATAATTTAGAACAATAAATAATTTAAACAATTTTGATTTTAAATAATTTTTTATATATAATTTAGAACAATAAATAATTTAAACAATTTTGATTTTAAATAATTTTTTATATATAATTTAGAACAATAAATAATGTAAACAATTTTGATTTTAAATAATTTTTTATATATATAATTTAGAACAATAAATAATTTAAACAATTTTGATTTTAAATAATTTTATATATATAATTTAGAACAATAAATAATTTAAACAATTTTGATTTTAAATAATTTTTTATATATAATTTAGAACAATAAATAATTTAAACAATTTTGATTTTAAATAATTTTTTATATATATAATTTAGAACAATAAATAATTTAAACAATTTTGATTTTAAATAATTTTTTATATATAATTTAGAACAATAAATAATGTAAACAATTTTGATTTTAAATAATTTTTTATATATATAATTTAGAACAATAAATAATTTAAACAATTTTGATTTTAAATAATTTTTTATATATAATTTAGAACAATAAATAATTTAAACAATTTTGATTTTAAATAATTTTTTATATATAATTTAGAACAATAAATAATTTAAACAATTTTGATTTTAAATAATTTTTTATATATAATTTAGAACAATAAATAATGTAAACAATTTTGATTTTAAATAATTTTTTATATATATAATTTAGAACAATAAATAATTTAAACAATTTTGATTTTAAATAATTTTTTATATATAATTTAGAACAATAAATAATTTAAACAATTTGGATTTTAAATAATTTTTATATATAATTTAGAACAATAAATAATTTAAACAATTTTGATTTTAAATAATTTTTTATATATATAATTTAGAACAATAAATAATTTAAACAATTTTGATTTTAAATAATTTTTTATATATATAATTTAGAACAATAAATAATTTAAACAATTTTGATTTTAAATAATTTTTTTATGATATTTAGAATGACATAATTTAAAAAAAAGTTTTTTCAGAATTAACCAAGGCAAAGTTTACTAGTCGGAACATGACAGTTTAAACAAATTGGTAATGTCCAAGATCAGTGCTTGGAAAAAACAAACTACCAGAAGTGGATATGGAACAGAACAGAGTCAAGACAAGAAAAAAGAAACCATATATTTATTTTAAAAAATACGTTAATTTTAACACTTCTTGCGTTATCACAAAACAAAAAAAAAATGATTTAAAAAAAAAAAACACTTCTTGTACTATCAAATAATAAAACAAATATTTTATTCAAAAAATTTATTTAGTTTTAACACTTGTTTTATGATAAAACAAAAAAAAATATATTAAAGATACTTTATTATATATATATATATAATTTATATAAATAAATGTTTTTTGCGTTGTTTTGTTTCATCATAAAACAAATGTTAAGACTAAATTATTTTTAATAAAATATTTGTTGTGTTTTACAATACAAAAAATGTTTTTTGGGGTGTCTGAAAAATTCGTTCATGGAAAACTCCCCCATCTCTCTAAATTATATTTTTAAAATATACAAATGCATTTTCTTTTACAGGAGGGGGTTCTTTTTAAAAGTATATCTACCTCATTATTTTTTTTTTAATTTTCTATTTTTGAGCGATTATCAAGACTCCCAACACATGATCCTCTCATGTCAGACATTTTTTTGTTCTAAAGTAACACTCGACATTAGTTGTTTTTTTTAACTAAATGAACGCTTTAAAATAAGTTGAAGCACTAAAAACTTACAAAACTAGCAAAAGTAGGTAGAAAACAAACATTTAGAAAAATCAATTTAATTTTTTTTAAAACAGTAAACAAGTAAAAAATTTTTAAATATTATGAGGTGTGCATTCTTTTGTAAAAGCAATATCTTCTTCAAGAACGGTAATAAAATGTGTTTTCAATCAAGGGACCAGTTTTCCTACCTAGTAAAAATGGACGAGTTTTCCGTAGACGAGTTTTCCTAAATTCGTTTTTTTTTTTTTGTTTCGTAATAACGATATTTTTATTAGATGAAAATATATTTAAAAAACAGAGGCTGCGACAATAGTTGTAGAATAATTGTAATTTTTATTTAAAAAAAAACAAAAAAAACTGCGATTTATTATTCATGTTAAAAACTAGATGTTATAAGCTTTGTTCAGTAAAAAAATAAGCATCACCTTAAAGTTAAAGGAGGCTATAACAAAAATTCACCTCCTTACAAAAATTTCATAACAGTAAGGAACCTAAATCACACTCACAAATTTTTCACATTTTTGTCCGTGTTTTATAAAAAGGTTTTGCTTGAAAGAAATTATAGTTTCCTTTCGTCGCATTTTCACGATGCTAAATACTAAATTTTTAAAAACCTTAACATCACGTTTACTTTTTTAAAACAAAAAGTAGTCGTAAAAAATGTAGAAAAAAGTTGCTGCCGCTTCTTTTTTGTAAATGTTTTCATCTAACGACAATATTGTTTGGTCGGTGGTTTTAGCGTCGTAAATGATGATATGAAAACAAAAACGATTCTCTTAATAGTCGTGTAAAGACTACATTTTGTTTTATTAATGTTGTCAACTTTGTTTAGAATTCCTCTCCAACTATCATCGCATTTTTATTTTTTTCTAATGTTAAAAACTAGATGTTAGTGTTATTTATATTATAAGCTTTGTTACAGCAAAAAAAAAAAGAAAAAAACGTTGCAGCTTTAAAAGTTTCATCCTTGTTTTATTAAAATGTTTCATTCTTTGTATTTTTTAAGGTTAAAGAATAATTTTTTAAAAACCTTACCATAACATTTACTTTTTAATTAAAAAAAAAAGCCGCACATGCATGGTCCCCCGCCCCCTGGTGCTGCATGTTAAGAAATGATGAATTTAAGAAGTGTGAAGGGCCAACGTTGCCTTCACATTTTTGCCAAGTTTCAGAAATGGATGAGGCAAAAGTTATATGGTAAAAAAAAATTGGGGGGGCATTTGTGACTCCCTTTTAAGCTCCTGAGAACACTGAATCCCAGTGAAAATTGACAAACGGTGCAGTTTCACACCTTAAGACATGTATATTTGAATTCAACACCATGGAAAACCACTATATAGACATACATATCAAGTTTTTGAGTAATATGAAAAAAGAGCTCCAAAAAGGCATGTTTTTTTAGCCTTAAATGTCCCAGAGGGATGCGAACCAGAATTTTGCCAGGGTCACACATACTGAATTTATATTAAGAACAATGGCCTTCACATTTTGGCCAAGTTTCATGAAAATCTAATGGATGGATCAAACACTATGGGGTAAACAGGGTCATTTTCTGGCCATTTTGGAGCATATTTGACCTCTTTTGAGCCCCTGGGAATGCTGAATCCTGTGTAAATGGATAACGGTGCAGCTTCAAGCCTAAACACATGTATATTTGAGTTGACCACCGTGAAAAACCACTATATTGTCAGACATATCAAGTTTTTGTTGAGAAATATGAAAAAAGAGCCACAAAGGGGGCGTTTTTAGCACTAAAAGTCCCAGGGACGCAAACCAAAATTTTGCCAGGGTCACCCATACTGGATTTATATTAAAAACAATGGGCTCCACATATTGGCCAAGTTTCAGAAAAATCTAATGGATGAATCAAAAGTTATGGTGCAAAATGTGTTATTTTTGGCCATTTTAGGACATTTTGGACCTCTTTTGAGCCCTGGGGACGCAACTCTGTTCCGTCTGCCTGCTTCCCACCTGACTACAACTTGGATGTGTTCAAGTCCAACGTTAACAAATTCCTAATGAACTGCCCCCTTAAGTAAACACTTCATCAAATCTCCACACTAACGTAATGTACTTGCAATAACCCTTATCCCTGAGTGGCTTCCGGGCCTTGATAAGTGGTGACCACTGTGTAAAAAAAAAAAACAAAAAAAAAAAAAACAGGAATTTTTGCAAAAATTTTTTTCAACTGTGCAGTGCACATCTATTTAATGAAATACAATTTGTGGCAAAATTTCAGGAAAAATTAATGTACGGTTATCTGGCAATCGTTCGGACTAACAGATGCCACTTAAAACATAGGTAGGTTCCTCTCCGATAAATCGGGGGACCAACAAAAGCAAAAAACAAAAAACAAAAGCAAAAAAATAAAAAAAAGCCGCAGCTTCTTTTTAAATGTTTTTTTTTTATCTAATTAAAATATCGTTATTTTTCTCTTAATAGTCCCGTAAAGACTACATTTTGTATTTTTAATGCTATCAACTTTTCTTACATTAAAAAAAAAAAAAAAAAAAGATCTGGCAGCTTTTTTTTTTTTTTTAATTTTTGATTTAATAAAAAATATCGTCACGGTTGAGCCGAGCGTCCTAAATTATGAAATGAAAAAAAAATGAACAAATCTCTTAGTAAATGAGAGTTGTCACCCTCTGCTGCACAATGACAAATTGTAAAATAGCGCTAAACCGTATCCACTTTCATTAGCTTGATTTTTTTCCGCGCACTGATCTTGGAGATTACCCAACAAATAATAATGCAGCCATGACTAAGTAATTTAACATATATATATTTTTTTTTTTACATAGGCGGCACCACTTATCAAGGCCGATAGGCCACTCAAGGATAAGGGTTAAAGAGTATAGAGTAGTCAAAAGGACAATATAGTAATCGATAGTAATGGAAGTTCGGTAAATTTGTTAACTTAAGTGGAACGGCTCATCAGAAACTTGTTTACGTAAGACTTGAACACAACCATATTGTAGTCAGCTGGAAAGCAGGAAAACGGAAGACAATTCCACAGGCGTGCAGTTCTAAGAAAGAAGCTTTGATCATGGAATCTATGTTTAGGTTTATATTTGTTTCGGAGTTATGTCTCCTGCGTGTAGACTCTCCACTGTCTACTTTGTAACGTCTAAGAAAAATGAGATTTTACCCAATTTTCCGTAAATATTACTTTCAACTAGAAATAACTTTATACTCGATGAATTACGTAAGTACCTAATATTGTTTTGTTTAATGCGACCTATTTATCGATCTGTCTTAACAAGCACCATAAATTGTTAGGTGAAAGTACAGAATAGTTAAAAACAAAATTTTTTAATCACTATTCCTTCCCCATGTTAAGAATGGCTTGCTAAATAATAACGTTATTATTTCAGCAAAGACAGCTCAATAACTGCATAGTACCGATAAACTAAATGAATCGACATATACTTCTTTTTTGGTACTTTATGCATGCAGTTTACGGACCGTGCTGAAATAATAACGTTATTATTTAGAAACCCATTCTTAACATAGGGAGGGTGGATTTGTTAACTATTCTGTGCTTTCTACAAACAATTTAATAAAAAAGATACCATAATATTTGATTTTAACTTGGAAATCCTTTCTAGAAAATAAATAAATAATAGCATGGTCCCTAAACTGCAGAAGTGAATTCTATTATCAAAAGAAATGGTATTGGGAGTGGGGTTAATACTAACCCTCCAACGGATGATATCTTCGCCGTCCAGAAAGAATTTGAGTTTTTTCCAATTAAACGAAGCTTTCTCCCTGTATTTGGCGAGTGGACCCCCGGGGGGCAAATCGGCAATCACGTCGTTTATTAAGTCGGGGTCGGAAGTGTCAAAACCTGCACAAGTCAGGTTCAAATTAGGGATCAAATCTTCATCTTTTTCGTTGCTGTTGGTAACAGAAGTTCGATTGTTGGTTGACGTAGAATTCATCTTTTTTTTTTATTCACACAAAAAAAAAATCAAGTTCTTTTTGTTTTAACAATGTAAAGTTCTTAAAAATAAAATCTTTCTATTCTGTTGAGGTGTTTAGTTTTAACAGTGAATCGCATTAATTATCGATTTGATAAGATTGTGTGTCGCCCATTCTATGTTGATATTATCTTTTCATGATCGTTTAATGTCCATTTGTTTTGTCATGGCTAGACACTGCGGTCAGCCCAGCCGATCATTCCTTTTTTTTTTTTCTTTTTTTTATCGTAATCAACAACAACAAAAGGGAGATAACTCTCAAAATTTCGATCAAGGAAAAATATTATCTCCCCTTAATACAGAAAAAAAAAAAAAAAAAAAAAAAAAAAAACTCCGATCAACATCATATATGTCAATCTGAAGATTCAAGGTTAAATCCAAAAATTCAGTACACAAAGTTAAGACGCCAGAAGTGTATTCGGTGTAGCTAACTATGGAACGGAAGTCACTAAGCATGAAACAAAATACGAAACCATATAGGAATACTTTTTGTTTTATCTTAACCAGATTCTATTGTTGGCATTGGTTTCCCTGATATTTTTCTAGTCAGAACCAAGAAGGCAGAAATGAATATAGTCGATGCAAATGCAGAATGGAAGCCATTAAGCATGAAACGAAACATGCCATACAGAAATACCCCATTTCCAAAAATTATCCTTCTTGCATTAAAATATTTAATATATTATTTCAAAAAGACTTCATTTATAAAAATGTAAAAAAAAATTTTTTTCTTTTTTGTTGTTTCATGTGCGAAGTGTGAAACCATGTTGAGTTTTTGTTTCAAGAAATTCTTTTAGTTTTGACACTTTTTGTTTTATCATGAAAAAGTGTTGAAGTTACAAATCATCACATTTTTGTTTTGTTTTTTTCATATTAAAAAGTACAATGAGAATGATGAGAAATATTTCAATGAAAAAGTTTACACATTGGTCTTTGATGAGCAGACGATAATGAAAAAGTTAATTTGTTGTGTCTGTGTGTTCATTAATGTCTGCGTGCATATGCTTATGGCAGTGTATGAGTGAGTTGACATAGCAGCAGCCCCAAGGCCAGAGACAAAGAGAGGCTGAGGCAACACCAATCTTAGATTTCTTGTGGACTTTTTCATCAATTGAAGAAAAAATCTGGCTTTTTATGCATTCAGAATGGATCAGAAATGACAAGTTTTATACAGTCAAAGAAATGCATCAGATTGGCTGTAAATGTTTTTATTTGATTTTATTAATTCAGACAGACTTGCACAGAAACTCATTTATGTATTTAAATTTTGAACGTTGAAGTGTAAACCTCGGTCACCAGAAAAGTTCGGTTGACGAAAGTCAACAAGCATTTATCTTCCAGTGAACGTAGCTGATTCTCAGCTGTTCAGTGGACAAATGCAAAAACGAGGAGAGAGCGACGTCCTTCTTCATTGCTTCCAGGAAACTCTGTGATAAGTGACTGTTGTGTGTACGCCATGGGGTTTTGAAATAATCCATTAAAAGAATTAATTCGCTCTAAAAAAAATAATATTCTTATAACAGAGTTGTTCGTGTTAAAAAGAACTCACAAATTATTACTTACATGATGTTAATGCTAACTTTTTTTTTTTCTTTTACTCATGTTCACCCCTTACAAAGTATATCGCCACTTGGATGTAAGGGGCTACTATTTGGGTCCATGTCTAGGAAAGATTAACAAGATATTTGTTTATGTTACATTTAAATTTCTGCATATCAGTACAGCCAAGGAAGCAGGCAGCAGAAAGGGAATTCCAAAGTTTAGCTGTTCGAGGGAAGAAACTATTAGAATAGAAAGCTTTCTGGCATTTAGGAACAACAACAGTGAAGGGGTGAGATCTTATTGCTAAGCGGGTTTGTCGAGGATATGTACGTCGAGGGGGTACAAGTGAAACGAGTTCATCAGAACACATTCCATTAACATATTTGTAAAACAGGCACGGTGATGCAACATTGCGGTGATGGGTCAGAGGCTGGAGCTTAGTTGACAAAGTGGGACCGATTTGATTGACAACTCTTTTTTTTAACTTTATCTAAGAGGGAGAAACTAGTGGTAGATGCACCAGCTCAGATGTAGCAGCAATACTCCATGTATGGGCGAATGGTGGCCTTGTAATGGTAAACGATACTCTCAGGCGTGAGTAGTCTTCTAGCTCGATAAAAGGAACCCACTTTCTTTGTAGCAGCCTTTGCAATGTCCTCTATGTATTTGTTCCGATTCATATTGCTCGCAAAAGTTAGGCCGAGAAGTTTGAAGGTAGAATTCTCAGGTAGGGTTCTATTTGTCATGGATATAGGGGTTTGGAGAGGCGTCTTGTAATTGTTAAAGGAGAGCAGCTTAGTCTTACTAGCATTAAATGTTACCATCCATTTGCGGCCCCATTCCACTAAAGTCTGGAGGTAATTTTCTAACGATTCTGCCATTGTCTTAGATTTATGCACATCTGTTCTTCCCTCATGCATATTATAGAGCGTTGTATCATCAGAAAATCTACCCATCTTGGACACAATACTATCAGGGAGGTCGTTTATGAATATCAGGAATAATAGTGGCCCAAAGATCGACCCCTGAGGCACTCCTACATTAATGTTATTCTGCTTGGATGTACGTCCATCAATGACAACCTGCATATATACTATGCGTATGCAGGTAATTTATGTATGTGAGCGTTTGGTAGTGTGGTATTGTGTGTGTGTTTGTCTTGTTTTTGTTAGAGCGTGTATTGATAAAGTTTTTGCACTCCAGGAGCCCCAAAGTGTATAAGGGGATTGCAGCAGGTGAAAGCCATCCAAAGCGATCAATGATACAAACATCAGCAGATAAGGTTTTGGCTCCTGACACTCCAGTGGCCTCAATGTGTATGAAGGGATTGTGAAGAATACGTTCTGGAGTTCTTTTTGTTGTTTGGTAAAGTCTGTCTAGTTTTGGCTATTTGTTTCCTTGCTTTATAGAAATTTCCAACTTCAC
The DNA here is from genome assembly GCF_053919585.1 of Euprymna scolopes. Lineage (NCBI taxonomy): Eukaryota > Metazoa > Mollusca > Cephalopoda > Sepiida > Sepiolidae > Euprymna > Euprymna scolopes. The sequence continues at coordinate 200,079,456 of NC_136482.1, forward strand.
ACTGGTTTATTATTTTCACATGTATGTGTTACTTTTTGGGGTTTGGAAAGATTTCTACTGGTTGAAAATACTTTTGAGCTCACATGTTCATGTGAAAACTTCCTTGCTTTGATATTGAGAGTTTCCTAATTCTATTTGGTACAATTTAAAACAATAGATTAAATAATTTTAGTTGAAAATTCTATTCAGATTCTCTAGTTTGACAACAAACTCCCGAAGAAGATCGGATGTTACATTTATAAAAGTGTTGTGTTTGGGTATGTTTTACTATAAACAACAAACCGAAAAAGTGTCAAAAAAAATATGTAACAAATAAATGTTACCAAAGGCAAGATAATTTACTTTTCTACATACCTTGATTTGGTTGAAACACAAATAGTGATAGATTGCTAAGTTAGTATGAGAACAAGATGATTCGCATGAGACGGTCCTTTTTGCGGACTCGATAATAGCTCAAAACTTTAAAATGAAATAAAATATTCATAGAATTCCGCCCATACCTCCTTACATCAAGTGGCTTCATGCATTGTCTGGAGCGATTTCCATATAAAAAAAAATTTGGAATACTTAGCCAATAAACAATGTCATTCACTAAAACAGCTGCAACTATGAAAGTAATGTTTGTTTACTCAAATCTTAACACTTATTCAGCAAATCACGCTAATAATTCCTGTCCATGATGACGTGATATTTTTTCTTCCATTTCTCAGTTAGCTTAACACGTCACTCAATACATGCCAGGCTTAACTAACAAAACAACTTTTTGGCAAAATCCAACTTTCTTCGTCAAGGGTGACTCACTGATTAAAACGCTTCTCTAATAATTTGGAGAACAATTTGTTATTGGCCTCAAATGATACTGCAGTTTCTAATATCACATTTTTATTAGAGCCAAATATATTTCTCTGAAGTATTCTTTTAAGGTCTGTAAACAGAAAGTAGTCACTGGAGGTCAAATTTGGAGAATAAGATGGGTGAGGAAGCAATTCATGTAGTTTTATCAACTTGTGACATGGTGAATTGTCTTTGTGAATTACTACATCTTTCTTCTTTGTGTCAGTTTTGGTGGATTTCTTCCCTCAAACATGACAATAATTCCATATAATATTCGCTAGTAATCCTTTCTTTGTCAAGGTAATTACTGAACAAAAAAAATTGTGCATCTAAAAATACGGGAGCCAAAACCTTATCTGCTGATGTTTGCATCTTTGATCGCTTTGGACGGCTTTCACTTGCTAATTTCCATTAAGCTGACTATTAATTTAACTCCGAAGTAAAGTGATGGATCCATGTTTCATCCATTGTCACATAAAAATTTTTTTGTTGCTTTGAAACAGTTGCACAAGTGTTTTGATCGACTTATCGAGCAAACGCGGCACTCATTTTGAAAAAAAGTTTTCTCGTTAACAAAAGTTCATGTAAAATAGGGAATACACTTCCTTCTGATATCTTTAATTCATCTGCTATTTTACAAACAATTCCAGTTTTCCAGTTTGTGGACCTTTTTTATATTTTTTATATTTTTTATTTTTTTTATATTTTTTATTTTTTTTATATTTTTTATATTTTTATTTTTTATTTTTTTATTTTTTATATTTTTATTTTTTATATTTTTTATTTTTTATATTTTTATTTTTTTATTTTTTATATTTTTTATTTTTTATATTTTTTATTTTTTATATTTTCATTTTTTATATTTTTTATTATTTTATTTTTTATATTTTTATTTTTTATTTTTTTATATTTTTTATTTTTTTATATTTTTTATTTTTTTATTTTTTATATTTTTTTTTTTTTTTTTTTTTTATATTTTTTATTTTTTTTTTTATTTTTTTTTTTTTTTTTTTTTTATATTTTTTATTTTTTTATTTTTTATATTTTTATTTTCTATTTTTTATATTTTTATTTTTTTATTTTTTATATTTTTTATTTTTTATATTTTTTATTTTTTTATTTTTTATATTTTTTATTTTTTATATTTTTTATTTTTTTTATTTTTTATATTTTTTATTTTTTATATTTTTTATATTTTTTATTTTTTATATTTTTTATTTTTTATATTTTTTATATTTTTTATATTTTTTATTTTTTATATTTTTTATTTTTTATATTTTTTATATTTATTATTTTTTATATTTATTATTTTTTATATTTTTTATTTATTTTTTATATTTTTATTTTTTTATTTTTTATATTTTTTATTTTTTTATTTTTTATATTTTTATTTTTTTATTTTTTATATTTTTATTTTTTTATTTTTTATATTTTTTATTTTTTATATTTTTTATTTTTTTATTTTTTATATTTTTTATTTTTTTATATTTTTATTTTTTTATTTTTTATATTTTTATTTTTTATATTTTTTATTTTTTTATTTTTTATATTTTTTATTTTTTATATTTTTCCAAATTTGGGTGACCTGCACATTCAGCATCATTTGTGTCAATACGATCACGTCAACATATGACCTTTTAACAAGTGCTTATGACCAATCAGAAGCCAAATAAAACTTATCAAGCTGTTGCTTTGCTTAAACAGTATTTTATTTTAGTTTTATTTATTTATTTTTTATAAAGGAGTCACCACTTATGAAGGCCCGGAGGCCACTCAAGGATAAGAGTTAATGAGTGTACAGAAGTCAATGGGACAATATCGTAGTAATCGTTAGGAGTGGAAATTTGGTAAATGGGATTAATTAAGGAGAACGGCTCATCAAAAACTTGTCTACATTGGATTTGAAAACAACCATATTGTAGTTAGTTGGAAAGCAAGAAAACAGAACAGAGTTCCACAGGTGTGCAATTCTAAGAAAGAAGCTTTGTTCATGGAATCTATGTTTAGGTACAGATAAAGAGTGGGGGAAATGGTTGATAGTGGTTTTAGCTAGACAAGTGTTTTTCATGAAAGTCAGGCCAAGGGGGACTATAGACTGGAGCTCAGATGAGCACTTGCCATGGAAATAGCTATAAAGCATAGACAGGTTCGCAACATCTCTTCTGTGGGAAAAAAGTTGCAAGGAAGAGAAAAGGGCATTCCCTACTACGAAGTCTATTTTGAATTCTGTCAAAACAGGATAAGCTGCTTCTAGCAGATCCTGCTCAGATGTGGCAACAGTACGCCACCCTATGACATATTTGGCTCTTATACAGATAGAGAATTGCATCAGCGGGTAGATATCTACTGGAGTGATAGAATGATCCCACCATTTTTTCAGCAACCTTGGCAACAGACTTGATGAACATGTTACATTTCAGATCAGGAGTAAAGGTCAAGCCCAGAAGCTTGTCAAAACATGGAGCCTCCCCAATTCATTTCAATTGATGCCAAACGGGGGTCAGAACGTTGATGATGTAAAAAATAGAAGCTTGGTTTTAGATGCATTAAAATTAACCAGCCATCTCTTTCCCCATTGCACCATGTGCTGAGAAAGAATCAGGGATCTTGGTCATTTCGTCCTTTAAAGTGCTGCCATAGATGGTAGTGTCGTCAGCATGAATGTCTATGAATGATCTGAGGATGAGATTTGGGAGATCATTGATGGAGATCAGGAAGAGAGTTGTCCCAGGATTTTTTCACATCAGAAAGCAAACTTTTATTAATGCATGGAATTCAGATTTGTCCCTCGTTTTTAAAATGTGCAACTTCACTTACATAACTGTAATTTGTAAGCTAATAATCCGATTGAGCTGAAATTTTCTCTACTCTGCAACCTCTCTCCCACAGAAGAGACGTGGCGAGCCTATCCTTGTTTTATCGTTATTTCCGTGGCAGGTGCTCGTCTGAACTCCAATCTCTGGTCCCCCCTCGCCAATCTTTCACGAAAAACACCCGTCTAGCTGAATCCACTGTGAAAAATTTCCCCCACTCTTTATCTGTGCCTAAATCAAAAGGTGGATTCCATAAACAAAGCTTTTTCTTAGAACTGCACGCCTGTGGAACTCTGTTCCGTCTGCCTGCTTCCCACCTGACTACAACTTGGATGTGTTCAAGTCCAACGCTAACAAATTCCTAATGAACCGCCCCCTTAAGTAAACACTTCATCAAACCTCCACACTAACGTAATGAACTTGCAATAACCCTTATCCCTGAGTGGCTTCCGGGCCTTGATAAGTGATGACCACTGTGTAAAAAAAAAAAAAATTTGATGCATGCTATTTGAAGGTTAGTACTTTGTAAAAAGTTATACAGATTTTATAGTTAATGGCATTAGTTATATGTAGGACAAGGAACTTTTCGAGTTATTTGTGAACAATAGATTTAGGGTTTGTGGCAATGTCTGAGCTGCAAAATAAATAAATAAATAAATAAAAATAAAAAATATACTCTTATTAGGTAAAACAGCAAAGAAGCCAATAATTTCAAATGTGAAAGTTTTCAATAAAAATTATCACATTTTTCATACCATTTTTTTTTTTTGTACTTATTAAGATATTTGACAAATATAACATTTTTTTATGAAAACTGCTCCAGGCAAGACCTCATGTGATGTATGTAAAACAATTCTACTTCAAGTCAAAAACTTGACAACGATAGGTTTTAGATAAACAGATTCCAACACAGAAAACAGCAATTCTTTCCCCTTTGTCAGAAATATCAATGATGGAATGTGAGGAATCAACAACAAAAGGAGGCAAACAAGAGTTACGCGGCCGCCGAAAGTAAGCCCAAGATTTACTTTCTCCTCTCTGTGAGTTGGAGAATTGTCATGGATATGTGGAAGCAATGGCTAGCAGTAAGTATAATAACAGATATTCTATCTATAAAAAGAAATTCATTGAGATGCAGCAAAATAAAGGTGCAAGAAGGTCGAGGTAGGACAATGTAGATTTTGGCAAGAGAGATGAGCATCAGTTTGTTATTAAGAAAGCATAAAATGAGAATCTTCACTTTTCTATTCCTTTCTTCGCTTCTAGCAACCTACACCTAACAGTGTAGACGCCAGTGCCCAACAACCTATATTGTTGGGTTACTTAAAGATTAACAGTTGTACCAAAAACGTGTAGTTGGTTCTGCACAAAGTCTTCACCACTATAAACAAATCATGTGTGTGGATTTTTGAGCAACTTAGTTGTTGTGGTTGAGCTCATACATCAAAATCGATGGGAGAGTACATCACACACACACACATATATATATATATATATAAGTGAACGTGTCTGTGTGTCTGTGTACATTTTCCTTCGCAATAACTTGATAGGGTTCAAAATAGACTTTGTAGCCTCATAGGAAATGTCCTTTTCTCTTCTCTGCAACCTCTATCTCACAGAAGAGATGTTGCGAGTTTGTCTCTGCTTTATCGTTATTTTCATGGCATGCACTCGACTGAGCTTCAATCTATGGTCCCCCCTCGCCAAACTTTCACAAGAAACACTCGTCTAGCATAAACTACTATCAATAATTCCCCCCACTCTTTATCTGTGCCTAAACCTAAACGTAGATTCCATGAGCAAAGTTTCTTTCTTAGAACTGCATGCCTATGGAATTGTCTTGTTTTTCTGCTTTCCAGCTGACTACAATATGGTTGTCTTCAAGTCTAATGTAAACAAGTTCTTGTGAGCCGTTTCACTTGAGTTAACAAATTTACCGAATTTCCATTACTAACGATTACTATATCATCCAATTGACTACTGTAGACGCTTTAACCCTTATCCTCGAGTGGTCTCTGGGCCTTGATAAGTGGTGATGCCTATGTAAAAAACAAAAGGTCTTGAGCTTTCTTTATCTTGAAAAGTTTTGCTTTGTTAAATATAAACTAATTTATATCAGTAAAAATATTAAATAAAAGGTAACTTTATTATATCATCAGATTAATAAGGAAAGAATAAGAGAGGAAACCCTTTCTCATGCTTGCAAACATATTCGTCATTGCAATCCGCCTGTGCAATCAAACATCCCAGATGACCCTTTTCTCCACTGTTGATCCCCAAGAATCAGTCGAGATAGTTTTAGATCTTTCATCTGAAATTCTGCTGCATTCCATTTTTAGAAAGAATTTACCCTTTCTCTCACCTTCAATATATTCAATCAATTGGTTATTGGTATCGACAGTTTTATATTCTCTAAAAAATTCTAAAATAGACTGAACAGCCAGCAGCATTCACCCTAGGCAAGTTGAACCAGCTTTCTCCAAAGGAGGAAGTTTTATGGGAGTATTAAATTCACAAGCAGTCCCCAATCGCATGTATATCCCGATCAAAGAAGATGATGACATTAGATGTTTGCAGTTCTTGCAGGGAGGTGTCGATAGCCTCCTACATACAGCACCTGGTATTCTCAAGTGGTCACCCATCTGGTAGTGAGAAAACAAGATCCACTTTTAAAACTGCTGCAAAAAAAGTTGCCGAGCAGAGGCTTAGTTCTCAAGAATTTTGGAGAAAAACAATGTTGAACATTAATGAGCGCTCATGTTAACCAGAGTCCACATGGACCCTAGGGGTCCATAGAATATTTCTGGGGTTCCACAAGCAAAATATAAAAAAAATTAGTGATCCACAATATTTTGGTGATCCACAATATTTTGGTGATCCACAATATTTTGGTGATCCATGAATAAAATCAACTCATAATTATTATTTACTAGCAGTACCCGCTAACAGGCGTTGCCCAGTGGTAACGTCTCCCCCACCCCTCGCGAAAAAAAGTAAAGTACAGTTGCTGCTGCTGCTGCTGCTGCTGCTGCTGCTGCTACCCAGGACACCCCCAACTCCTATATGGATATTGAGCAAGCCCCAGCAATTATATCAGCGAGGGTAAAAATAAAAAAAATTAGACACAGTAGTCAGCCCAGGTGGAGAGATGGGGAGGGGGAGAGAAAAAGTAATAGGGAGGCAGGCAGTAACCTGTATAGCGAATGATGAGAGGAATATGATAAAGCCATCTATTTAGCTGTCGAGAGAGAGAGAGAGTCTGTAATTTCATCTTGCATTATTTTTTTTGTTTATGTATTAAACAATGTGGTTAATTTTAATTAAATTTTAATCACAGGATTGCATTTTCAATAGTCATGTAAATATAAACAAACTTCTGCTTACAATATATATATACTGGTGTCGACCCAACGTGTCCCTTTTTTGATAACAGGGTTCGAACAAAAGAGAAAGGGAAAGAGAGAGAAGCAATTAATTCCCAGTGGCTAAGTAAGCATTGTTCGAACATGTTTTCCCTTATATACACACACCCACATGTATGCACGCACACACACACATGCACGCATATACACAGCCTCATACACACACTCACATTCATGCGCATACACACACCCGAGCTGTGACGTCACTTCCTTTTAAGTGAAAACCAAACATGCGAACCCAGAACACTAATTCCAATATAAAAGTCAACAAAACCTGTCAACTTCGCTTTTTTGTCCGGACCAGCGTTCGAGCTGCTTAGTCGACGAACCGACCGCGTGCTCTAACGTCACTCTATCTCCCCTTCGCCTTTGGCCCATCAAAACAGACATGTGCGTGACGCTCTACTGAGCTTAACCCTTTCTTTCTACAGACTGGCTTTCAACTTCACGTTTCTCTATCGCATTCCCCTTTTCTTCCGCGCGCGTAGTCGTCAACGGCTGAATGAACACGTGTACACCCAAGACTTTCATTTCTCAACAGAAAATAAACGACATGTTTATTTTATTCCAGCATTTGAGTTCTTTGTTTCCTTCATTCAATTCGTTTCATTATTTTTTTCTTGTAGCGAGTTTAGGGTATTTATATCCTGGTCCGCAACAGCGTGTATCTGTAGATGCCATGTTAGATAGTATCTTGATCATTCGTTTTAGTGTATAGGATTGTATTCTGGAATAAGGTTTCGTTCTGGTGTAAGCCAATGAGAATAGCTGAAAGGTTTTCAGAGAGAATTTATCATTTTTCGAATCGGCAGACGGAAATTTAACGGCTGTGCTATGAGTTTATGAATCAGTTAGGGGTGGGTGGGGGTGAAACCACAGTATCCGTACCCCATGTATAACAATCTGTGGTGTTTACTGGTGGCAGTGGTAGGACTTTAGTGATAGGGGGTAAAAATCAGGACTACTTCCTCTGTAGGTTAATGCGATAGTGATGCTGTAGCTTCTTGGATGTAATCTAGGATTTTATTCAAACACTTGGATGTCTTCATAAAGTTACATAAGATAGTGGCTAATCGGCTAGACATAAGAAGTTTGTATGTGGCATCTGTTGTTTGAAACTTACGGTATTTTGGTCCAGAGGAGAATAATTGCGCCTCTTATTATATATAGGGATTATTAAAAATTTAGTTTCTACTGTAATTTTGGTTTGGCGTGAAAAAAACAAAACTGAAGTAGACATTCAAACAAATTTGAATGTCTTTTCTAGATTTCAAAAAATTTCCTTGAAAGGAATAAAAAAAAAATGATAGAAGCTGCTTTTAAATATGCGCCTCAGGCAGCCGATTCTTTTCCTATTATATTGTCTGTCTGACCTTCGCTCTCCCATACAAATCTAAGGGAATTATTCCAGTAATACTTCAATTTGTCAAACATTCTAGGAAAAAATCTATGAAAATGCAAAATTGACCCAAGCAGGTCACTTCAGTTTAACGTTGTTGAGTTCACCATTGTAGAGTTTGGCATCAGATTATTGCAAACTAAGATTTTTGTTCAGAAGAGAATTTTGGATGCTAAAACTGATGCAACTTAGAGGAATTGTATTTTTTTTAAAAGCATTGGGCGCTTCTACACTATCAGAACGAAATTTCGAAAATCGTAAAACTGAATTTCATATGAAAACAATGGTATCTACGTACTGCTCATATTTTTAAAATGATTATATCCAAAAATTACGAAAATTGATGAGGTAGAAAATTATTTATTAAAGAAAATAAAAAATAGAATTTTATGAAAAACGATCGTAAGACACAGAAAAGTTCAAAAAGGAGGTAATTTCCCGTTTCGATTTAAACAAGATGGCTGAAATTTTTTACCTGCTAACACAATTAAAGTTGCTTTTTTTTAATAATTCAGTAATATTCAGGTAATTTCGACTGCATAATTTGGAAACTAACATTGTAATTTATTAGAATTGACAAAAAAATCAGTTGAAACCATTGTTTTTTATCTGAAAACTCCATTTATCGACTACAAAATTTCGACCTAATAGTGTAGAAGCGTCGATAACAAAATTTCTAACAGCACAAATGTCTTTACAATTACAAACAAGTCAAGAAAAATCTATGAAAGCGTGAATGAGAAGTGTCCTCACACACTCAACAAATTTTTGATCTGCAGTCTTAAAAATTGGTATATAGGGTATTCTCAAAATTGACAAAATTTTTAATCAGTTTTCATAGAAAAAAAAGGGAATCTTAAGGGGTCAAAATTAAAAAATTGTTGAGTGCAGGTCATTGGATTTTTATTTGTTTGTCAACTGTTTTACGAATGTGTATGCGTCGTGGATCATTCACACGACAGATTTCTTATGTTAAGAATAAGTAGGGCTGAAAATACTTTTAAAAATAGTGTCAAGCTGGCCTAATGGTTATGGTACTTGACTCACTGTCTTTAGGTTTTGGTTTTGATCTCAGCCTAAGTATTTTTTTTTATCTACAAGAAATGAACTGTTTAGAAAAAAGTATTTTTTTTCATCTACAAGAAATGAACTGTTTAGAAAAAAGTATTTTTTTATCTACAAGAAATGAACTGTTTAGAAAAAAGTATTTTTTTATCTACAAGAAATGAACTCTTTAGAAAAAAGTATTTTTTTTTTATCTACAAGAAATGAACTGTTTAGAAAAAAGTATTTTTTATCTACAAGAAATGAACTGTTTAGAAAAAAGTATTTTTTTTATCTACAAGAAATGAACTGTTTAGAAAAAAGTATTTTTTTTATCTACAAGAAATGAACTGTTTAGAAAAAAGTATTTTTTTCATCTACAAGAAATGAACTGTTTAGAAAAAAGTATTTTTTTTTTATCTACAAGAAATGAACTGTTTAGAAAAAAGTTTTTTTTTTTTCATCTACAAGAAATGAACTGTTTAGAAAAAAGTATTTTTTTTTTATCTACAAGAAATGAACTGTTTAGAAAAAAGTATTTTTTTCATCTACAAGAAATGAACTGTTTAGAAAAAAGTATTTTTTCATCTACAAGAAATGAACTGTTTAGAAAAATGTATTTTTTTTTATCTACAAGAAATGAACTGTTTAGAAAAAAGTATTTTTTTTTTCATCTACAAGAAATGAACTGTTTAGAAAAAAGTATTTTTTATCTACAAGAAATGAACTGTTTAGAAAAAAGTATTTTTTTTATCTACAAGAAATGAACTGTTTAGAAAAAAGTATTTTTTTTTTCATCTACAAGAAATGAACTGTTTAGAAAAAAGTATTTTTTTTTTATCTACAAGAAATGAACTGTTTAGAAAAAAGTATTTTTTATCTACAAGAAATGAACTGTTTAGAAAAAAGTATTTTTTTATCTACAAGAAATGAACTGTTTAGAAAAAAGTATTTTTTATCTACAAGAAATGAACTGTTTAGAAAAAAGTATTTTTTTTTTCATCTACAAGAAATGAACTGTTTAGAAAAAAGTATTTTTTTATCTACAAGAAATGAACTGTTTAGAAAAAAGTATTTTTTTTTATCTACAAGAAATGAACTGTTTAGAAAAAAGTATTTTTTATCTACAAGAAATGAACTGTTTAGAAAAAAGTATTTTTTTTTATCTACAAGAAATGAACTGTTTAGAAAAAAGTATTTTTTTTTCATCTACAAGAAATGAACTGTTTAGAAAAAAGTATTTTTTATCTACAAGAAATGAACTGTTTAGAAAAAAGTATTTTTTTTCATCTACAAGAAATGAACTGTTTAGAAAAAAGTATTTTTTTTTCATCTACAAGAAATGAACTGTTTAGAAAAAAGTATTTTTTTTTATCTACAAGAAATGAACTGTTTAGAAAAAAGTATTTTTTTTTCATCTACAAGAAATGAACTGTTTAGAAAAAAGTATTTTTTATCTACAAGAAATGAACTGTTTAGAAAAAAGTATTTTTTTTTTATCTACAAGAAATGAACTGTTTAGAAAAAAGTATTTTTTTTTTCATCTACAAGAAATGAACTGTTTAGAAAAAAGTATTTTTTATCTACAAGAAATGAACTGTTTAGAAAAAAGTATTTTTTTTTTCATCTACAAGAAATGAACTGTTTAGAAAAAAGTATTTTTTTATCTACAAGAAATGAACTGTTTAGAAAAAAGTATTTTTTTTATCTACAAGAAATGAACTGTTTAGAAAAAAGTATTTTTTTTTTCATCTACAAGAAATGAACTGTTTAGAAAAAAGTATTTTTTATCTACAAGAAATGAACTGTTTAGAAAAAAGTATTTTTTTTTATCTACAAGAAATGAACTGTTTAGAAAAAAGTATTTTTTTTTCATCTACAAGAAATGAACTGTTTAGAAAAAAGTATTTTTTCATCTACAAGAAATGAACTGTTTAGAAAAAAGTATTTTTTTCATCTCCAAGAAATGAACTGTTTAGAAAAAAGTATTTTTTTTTTCATCTACAAGAAATGAACTGTTTAGAAAAAAGTATTTTTTTTTATCTACAAGAAATGAACTGTTTAGAAAAAAGTATTTTTTTCATCTACAAGAAATGAACTGTTTAGAAAAAAGTATTTTTTCATCTACAAGAAATGAACTGTTTAGAAAAAAGTATTTTTTTTTTCATCTACAAGAAATGAACTGTTTAGAAAAAAGTATTTTTTTTTTTATCTACAAGAAATGAACTGTTTAGAAAAAAGTATTTTTTTCATCTACAAGAAATGAACTGTTTAGAAAAAAGTATTTTTTTTTTATCTACAAGAAATGAACTGTTTAGAAAAAAGTAATTTTTTCATCTACAAGAAATGAACTGTTTAGAAAAAAGTATTTTTTTTTCATCTACAAGAAATGAACTGTTTAGAAAAAAGTATTTTTTCATCTACAAGAAATGAACTGTTTAGAAAAAAGTATTTTTTATCTACAAGAAATGAACTGTTTAGAAAAAAGTATTTTTTTTTTCATCTACAAGAAATGAACTGTTTAGAAAAAAGTATTTTTTTTCATCTACAAGAAATGAACTGTTTAGAAAAAAGTATTTTTTTTTTTCATCTACAAGAAATGAACTGTTTAGAAAAAAGTATTTTTTTTCATCTACAAGAAATGAACTGTTTAGAAAAAAGTATTTTTTTTCATCTACAAGAAATGAACTGTTTAGAAAAAAGTATAAAACTTGTATGCACATGCCTCAGTTTATGTTTGAATTGAAATGTAATATTGTTGCATATTTTATGCCCGAGCAAATGGCGGCCTACTAGTGTTAGAAAACGCCCTCGCAGGGTTCCGTTTGAAATTCTGTGCAGATTTCCAAATTTGACAAGACACACCTGAAGAAGGTCGTAGGTTACACCAGTGAAAACGTTGTGAAAATGACACTCGAGACGAGAACATTAATTGCAAGAATGTAAATAAATCTAAAAAGATTCAGAAACAAAATGTCGTTAAACCGAGTTTCACTGCAGATCTAAAATAAAAATGTCGAATTTGTCGCTAAGTTTGGTGGAAAAAATATTCAAATCATTTTACCATTTGACTCTTGATGCAATTCTCGACAGATACAGAAGTTCAACACGTCTTAAGGTAGAGTACTTCAGCCACATCCAGAGCACTCATTCTTGCATTGGCAAAGTACAAAACAATTTTGCAATCTAGCGAGTGTACATGATCTCTTCTCTCCTGTCCGCTTTCCCCACCTTTTTATTTTTACAGAAGAAATATTATTCTCTACTCTATCATTATTTCCATGAACGTGCTCGACTGAGTTACAATCTCTTCTTCCTCTTGTAAGACATTCACAGTAAGAACTCGTTTTCTTACCACAACTTTATTCTGTGTATCTAACTTCACAATTTCCATAAAAAGTTTTTTTACCCAAAATTTGCCATTTGGAATTTGCTTCTTTGCAGACTAAAATAGTCACCTTTGAAGCCAATATCACAAATAACTGCATTGGCAATAGTTGAGGGCAACCCAAAAGCTCCAATTTTTTCTTCCATAAACATTTGCCATAAACCATCTTCATAAGTAGTGAAACATTTTAATCCTCTCATAAGATTTTTCATCATTAAATTAACCATTCATTCACCTCTTATCAAGGCCAAAAGTCACCGGAGGATAAGGGTTAATGAATTAATAGTATAAATTGAGTGGACTTTGACTATTAATAAGGGACAACTCAACAAAAACTTGTTTACATTGGATTTGAAGTTGTATTCAACTGGGAAGCAGGCTAGCGAAGTTCTGGGAAAGAAGCTTTGTTCATAGAATCTGCAATTAGATTTATACAAAGATGAAGAGTAGGGGAAATCGTATGTAGTGGTTGTAGCTAGTTGAGTTTTTTGTGAATGTTTGGCAAGGGGGAGCCATAGATTGGAGCTCAGTCGAACACTTGCCATGATAATAACGATAGAGCTCGCAAAGTCTCTTCTGTGAGAAAGAGTTTGCAGGGAAGAGAAAAGAGAATCACCCACTAGGTTTCGAAGCTGGTTTTGAACTCTATTATTTAGATAGGGTGCACCGAGCAGCTCCTGCCCAGATGTGGCAACAGGATTCCATTTTAGGGCATACCTGGCTCTTATACAGATAGAGGATTACATTAGCAGTGAGGTACCTTCTGGAGCAGTAAAGTGTTCCAACCATTTTCTAGCGATCTTGGCAACAGATTTGATGTATGTATTCCATTTCAGATCAGGAGTGAAGGTCAGTCCCGGAAGTTTGTCAAGACACGGAACTTTCCCAAGACGAGGGCCGTTCATTTCAACTCTAAACATTTCACAAACATGAATATCTTTTACATTTTATTAACAAATTTGTTTTGTCCGTTGCTCTAACAAGATTTGTATTTTAAGATGGACGACAACAGCATTGTCAAATTTGGGCCAGAATTTGTACTTGTTTTTCTCTATTTGATGTTGTAATCGATGATTACACACACGTGCGTTTCTATTACGCAGTCAGATTAAACAACCGATTTTTTTCTTATTTTAGATTTGTGAGTAACATAAAACAAAGTTCAATAGGATTTTTTCAAAAAATATTTTTTTATATTGATTTAAAAAAGATAACAGCTTTATCCTATTTCCCTAATCTTTTGATAACTGAAGTAGAAAGACAATCATGGACACTGATAAAGGGCGAACGGTGATTGTCGAATGCAGAAAGATCAGGCCTTTCTATTAAATAGCTACAGTCAGAGATCTGTTGCACAGATTTCTTATCTCAGCAAAGAATTACCTTAACAAAAAAATTGACACACAAGAAATATTATTTTTATAATGCAACTAAAATAGTTTTCTAAAAATAGAAATCGAATAGAGTTATCTCCCTTGTTCTTATTACCTCCCTTTGTTCAACTTTTATTTCCTGTGCTTTTCTTAACAAACATAACATTTACGTGTGAATCTAATGACAATTTATTAATATCACGCGGATAAATCCAAAATTTCAGTACATAAAGATGAGACGCCGGAAGTGGACTTGGTTTAGCTAAATATAAAATGGAAATCACTAAGCATGAAACGAAATACGAAACCATATGGAAACACTTCTTGTTTTATTATGAAACAAAAAAATAATATTTTTTTTTTTTTTTTACATTTCAATAAATATATTTTTTAATATTTAAAATATATTCATACGGAAATATTTTATTTCAAAATGTAATTTAAAATTTCATAGTTTACATTTCTATAAATATGTTTCTAAATAATTAAAATATATTCATATGGAAATAATTTAAGATTTTCACAAATTTTATCACATAATTTTATCATAAATAGTCTATGTATCTATAAAAGTGAAATTCTGTGTGTACATTTCCCTAACAAACTACTGTGTCAAATTTCAGTCTGCAGATTCGAGATTTAACATAAGGGGTATAGAGATTTGAGAAAATCTTTTTAATCGATTTTAGGCCAGAAATTTGGCTGTAAACAACAATTTGACCTTTAAAAATTTACCAAACTCCTCCGCCAATTTTGGGTCTAAACACTTGAAATTTTACATAAAGGGTATTCAGACATACAGCAAGGTTTTTAATCAGATTTTGGGAAAAGATTTGGCTGCCAAAAGGTCAAAGTTGAAAAAGTTGACCATTGCAGACTTTACCAAACTCCTCCGCCAATTTTGGGTCTAAACACTTAAAATTTTAGATGTAGATTACCAGGAAATGAGTCAAACTTTTTAATTATATATATATATATATATATAAATATTACATACACACACATACATATGCACATAAAGTAATAAACAGTACATGGGACCCAAGCAATGCCGGACTGAACTGCTAGTGTATCAGAAAATAAAGTTTATTATTTTTTAAATTGTTTCATGATAAATTATTTCCATATGGTTTTGCATTTCGTTTCGTGTTTAATGACTTCTATTGCGCTGCATATTTTAGCAAAATAGTGTCACCTTTCGGCGTCTTAACTTTGTGTGCTGAATTTTTAAATTTAACCTACCATGCTTAAATGACACAACCAAGATAAATCATATATGAATAAAATTTAAATGAGAAATAGTGTAAGAAGGCTATAGCAATGCAGGGAACAGGATGTTAAGATAATGTGACGTATGGACAAAAATGGACAAACGAAAGAATGTTTTGTAGAGTTTGTTTTTTATATCTTCATGTAATGTCCATTCATTTTTATATCTTCATGTAATGTCCATTCATTTTTATATCTTCACGTAATATCCATTCATTTTTATATCTTCATGTAACGTCAATTCATTTTTATATCTTCATGTAATGTCCATTCATTTTTATATCTTCATGTAATGTCCATTCATTTTTATATCTTCATGTAATGTCCATTCATTTTTATATCTTCATGTAATGTCCATTCATTTTTATATCTTCATGTAATATCCATTCATTTTTATATCTTCATGTAATATCCATTCATTTTTATATCTTCATGTAATGTCCATTCATTTTTATATCTTCACGTAATGTCCATTCATTTTTATATCTTCATGTAATGTCCATTCATTTTTATATCTTCACGTAATGTCCATTCATTTTTATATCTTCACGTAATATCCATTCATTTTTATATCTTCATGTAATATCCATTCATTTTTATATCTTCATGTAATGTCCATTCATTTTTATATTTTCATGTAATGTCCATTCATTTTTATATCTTCATGTAATGTCCATTCATTTTTATATCTTCATGTAATATCCATTCATTTTTATATCTTCATGTAATATCCATTCATTTTTATATCTTCATGTAACGTCCATTCATTTTTATATCTTCATGTAATGTCCATTCATTTTTATATCTTCATGTAATATCCATTCATTTTTATATCTTCATGTAATATCCATTCATTTTTATATCTTCATGTAATGTCCATTCATTTTTATATCTTCATGTAATATCCATTCATTTTTATATCTTCATGTAATGTCCATTCATTTTTATATCTTCATGTAATATCCATTCATTTTTATATCTTCATGTAATGTCCATTCATTTTTATATCTTCATGTAATATCCATTCATTTTTATATCTTCATGTAATGTCCATTCATTTTTATATCTTCACGTAATGTCCATTCATTTTTATATCTTCATGTAATATCCATTCATTTTTATATCTTCATGTAATATCCATTCATTTTTATATCTTCATATAACGTCCATTCATTTTTATATCTTCATGTAATATCCATTCATTTTTATATCTTCACGTAATGTCCATTCATTTTTATATCTTCATGTAATATCCATTCATTTTTATATCTTCACGTAATATCCATTCATTTTTATATCTTCATGTAACGTCAATTCATTTTTATATCTTCATGTAATGTCCATTCATTTTTATATCTTCATGTAATGTCCATTCATTTTTATATCTTCATGTAATGTCCATTCATTTTTATATCTTCATGTAATGTCCATTCATTTTTATATCTTCATGTAATATCCATTCATTTTTATATCTTCATGTAATATCCATTCATTTTTATATCTTCATGTAATGTCCATTCATTTTTATATCTTCACGTAATGTCCATTCATTTTTATATCTTCATGTAATGTCCATTCATTTTTATATCTTCACGTAATGTCCATTCATTTTTATATCTTCACGTAATATCCATTCATTTTTATATCTTCATGTAATATCCATTCATTTTTATATCTTCATGTAATGTCCATTCATTTTTATATTTTCATGTAATGTCCATTCATTTTTATATCTTCATGTAATGTCCATTCATTTTTATATCTTCATGTAATATCCATTCATTTTTATATCTTCATGTAATATCCATTCATTTTTATATCTTCATGTAACGTCCATTCATTTTTATATCTTCATGTAATGTCCATTCATTTTTATATCTTCATGTAATATCCATTCATTTTTATATCTTCATGTAATATCCATTCATTTTTATATCTTCATGTAATGTCCATTCATTTTTATATCTTCATGTAATATCCATTCATTTTTATATCTTCATGTAATGTCCATTCATTTTTATATCTTCATGTAATATCCATTCATTTTTATATCTTCATGTAATGTCCATTCATTTTTATATCTTCATGTAATATCCATTCATTTTTATATCTTCATGTAATATCCATTCATTTTTATATCTTCATGTAATGTCCATTCATTTTTATATCTTCATGTAATATCCATTCATTTTTATATCTTCATGTAATGTCCATTCATTTTTATATCTTCATGTAATATCCATTCATTTTTATATCTTCATGTAATATCCATTCATTTTTATATCTTCACGTAATGTCCATTCATTTTTATATCTTCATGTAATATCCATTCATTTTTATATCTTCATGTAATATCCATTCATTTTTATATCTTCATATAACGTCCATTCATTTTTATATCTTCATGTAATATCCATTCATTTTTATATCTTCACGTAATGTCCATTCATTTTTATATCTTCATGTAATATCCATTCATTTTTATATCTTCATGTAATATCCATTCATTTTTATATCTTCATATAACGTCCATTCATTTTTATATCTTCATGTAATATCCATTCATTTTTATATCTTCACGTAATGTCCATTCATTTTTATATCTTCATGTAATATCCATTCATTTTTATATCTTCATGTAATATCCATTCATTTTTATATCTTCATATAACGTCCATTCATTTTTATATCTTCATGTAATATCCATTCATTTTTATATCTTCATGTAATATCCATTCATTTTTATATCTTCACGTAATGTCCATTCATTTTTATATCTTCATGTAATATCCATTCATTTTTATATCTTCATGTAATATCCATTCATTTTTATATCTTCATGTAATGTCCATTCATTTTTATATCTTCACGTAATGTCCATTCATTTTTATATCTTCATGTATTATCCATTCATTTTTATATCTTCATGTAATATCCATTCATTTTTATATCTTCATATAACGTCCATTCATTTTTATATCTTCATGTAATATCCATTCATTTTTATATCTTCATGTAATATCCATTCATTTTTATATCTTCACGTAATGTCCATTCATTTTTATATCTTCATGTAATATCCATTCATTTTTATATCTTCATGTAATATCCATTCATTTTTATATCTTCATATAACGTCCATTCATTTTTATATCTTCATGTAATGTCCATTCATTTTTATATCTTCATGTAATGTCCATTCATTTTTATATCTTCATGTAATGTCCATTCATTTTTATATCTTCATGTAATGTCCATTCATTTTTATATCTTCATGTAATATCCATTCATTTTTATATCTTCATGTAACGTCCATTCATTTTTATATCTTCATGTAATGTCCATTCATTTTTATATCTTCATGTAATATCCATTCATTTTTATATCTTCACGTAATGTCCATTCATTTTTATATCTTCATGTAATGTCCATTCATTTTTATATCTTCATGTAATATCCATTCATTTTTATATCTTCATGTAACGTCCATTCATTTTTATATCTTCATGTAATGTCCATTCATTTTTATATCTTCATGTAATATCCATTCATTTTTATATCTTCACGTAATGTCCATTCATTTTTATATCTTCACGTAATGTCCATTCATTTTTATATCTTCACGTAATGTCCATTCATTTTTATATCTTCACGTAATGTCCATTCATTTTTATATCTTCATGTAATGTCCATTCATTTTTATATCTTCATGTAATGTCCATTCATTTTTATATCTTCATGTAATATCCATTCATTTTTATATCTTCATGTAATATCCATTCATTTTTATATCTTCATGTAATATCCATTCATTTTTATATCTTCATATAACGTCCATTCATTTTTATATCTTCATGTAATGTCCATTCATTTTTATATCTTCATGTAATGTCCATTCATTTTTATATCTTCATGTAATGTCCATTCATTTTTATATCTTCATGTAATGTCCATTCATTTTTATATCTTCATGTAATATCCATTCATTTTTATATCTTCATGTAACGTCCATTCATTTTTATATCTTCATGTAATGTCCATTCATTTTTATATCTTCATGTAATATCCATTCATTTTTATATCTTCACGTAATGTCCATTCATTTTTATATCTTCATGTAATGTCCATTCATTTTTATATCTTCATGTAATATCCATTCATTTTTATATCTTCATGTAACGTCCATTCATTTTTATATCTTCATGTAATGTCCATTCATTTTTATATCTTCATGTAATATCCATTCATTTTTATATCTTCACGTAATGTCCATTCATTTTTATATCTTCACGTAATGTCCATTCATTTTTATATCTTCACGTAATGTCCATTCATTTTTATATCTTCACGTAATGTCCATTCATTTTTATATCTTCATGTAATGTCCATTCATTTTTATATCTTCATGTAATGTCCATTCATTTTTATATCTTCATGTAATATCCATTCATTTTTATATCTTCATGTAATGTCCATTCATTTTTATATCTTCATGTAATATCCATTCATTTTTATATCTTCATGTAACGTCCATTCATTTTTATATCTTCATGTAATGTCCATTCATTTTTATATCTTCACGTAATGTCCATTCATTTTTATATCTTCATGTAATATCCATTCATTTTTATATCTTCATGTAATGTCCATTCATTTTTATATCTTCATGTAACGTCCATTCATTTTTATATCTTCATGTAATGTCCATTCATTTTTATATCTTCATGTAATGTCCATTCATTTTTATATCTTCATGTAATATCCATTCATTTTTATATCTTCATGTAATGTCCATTCATTTTTATATCTTCATGTAATATCCATTCATTTTTATATCTTCACGTAATGTCCATTCATTTTTATATCTTCACGTAATGTCCATTCATTTTTATATCTTCACGTAATGTCCATTCATTTTTATATCTTCACGTAATGTCCATTCATTTTTATATCTTCATGTAATATCCATTCATTTTTATATCTTCATGTAATGTCCATTCATTTTTATATCTTCATGTAACGTCCATTCATTTTTATATCTTCATGTAATGTCCATTCATTTTTATATCTTCATGTAATGTCCATTCATTTTTATATCTTCATGTAATATCCATTCATTTTTATATCTTCATGTAATGTCCATTAATTTTTATATCTTCATGTAATATCCATTCATTTTTATATCTTCATGTAATATCCATTCATTTTTATATCTTCACGTAATGTCCATTCATTTTTATATCTTCATGTAATATCCATTCATTTTTATATCTTCATGTAATGTCCATTCATTTTTATATCTTCATGTAATATCCATTCATTTTTATATCTTCATGTAATGTCCATTCATTTTTATATCTTCATGTAATATCCATTCATTTTTATATCTTCATGTAATGTCCATTCATTTTTATATCTTCACGTAATGTCCATTCATTTTTATATCTTCATGTAATATCCATTCATTTTTATATCTTCATGTAATATCCATTCATTTTTATATCTTCATATAACGTCCATTCATTTTTATATCTTCATGTAATATCCATTCATTTTTATATCTTCACGTAATGTCCATTCATTTTTATATCTTCATGTAATATCCATTCATTTTTATATCTTCACGTAATATCCATTCATTTTTATATCTTCATGTAACGTCAATTCATTTTTATATCTTCATGTAATGTCCATTCATTTTTATATCTTCATGTAATGTCCATTCATTTTTATATCTTCATGTAATGTCCATTCATTTTTATATCTTCATGTAATGTCCATTCATTTTTATATCTTCATGTAATATCCATTCATTTTTATATCTTCATGTAATATCCATTCATTTTTATATCTTCATGTAATGTCCATTCATTTTTATATCTTCACGTAATGTCCATTCATTTTTATATCTTCATGTAATGTCCATTCATTTTTATATCTTCACGTAATGTCCATTCATTTTTATATCTTCACGTAATATCCATTCATTTTTATATCTTCATGTAATATCCATTCATTTTTATATCTTCATGTAATGTCCATTCATTTTTATATTTTCATGTAATGTCCATTCATTTTTATATCTTCATGTAATGTCCATTCATTTTTATATCTTCATGTAATATCCATTCATTTTTATATCTTCATGTAATATCCATTCATTTTTATATCTTCATGTAACGTCCATTCATTTTTATATCTTCATGTAATGTCCATTCATTTTTATATCTTCATGTAATATCCATTCATTTTTATATCTTCATGTAATGTCCATTCATTTTTATATCTTCATGTAATATCCATTCATTTTTATATCTTCATGTAATATCCATTCATTTTTATATCTTCACGTAATGTCCATTCATTTTTATATCTTCATGTAATATCCATTCATTTTTATATCTTCATGTAATGTCCATTCATTTTTATATCTTCATGTAATATCCATTCATTTTTATATCTTCATGTAATGTCCATTCATTTTTATATCTTCATGTAATATCCATTCATTTTTATATCTTCATGTAATGTCCATTCATTTTTATATCTTCACGTAATGTCCATTCATTTTTATATCTTCATGTAATATCCATTCATTTTTATATCTTCATGTAATATCCATTCATTTTTATATCTTCATATAACGTCCATTCATTTTTATATCTTCATGTAATATCCATTCATTTTTATATCTTCACGTAATGTCCATTCATTTTTATATCTTCATGTAATATCCATTCATTTTTATATCTTCACGTAATATCCATTCATTTTTATATCTTCATGTAACGTCAATTCATTTTTATATCTTCATGTAATGTCCATTCATTTTTATATCTTCATGTAATGTCCATTCATTTTTATATCTTCATGTAATGTCCATTCATTTTTATATCTTCATGTAATGTCCATTCATTTTTATATCTTCATGTAATATCCATTCATTTTTATATCTTCATGTAATATCCATTCATTTTTATATCTTCATGTAATGTCCATTCATTTTTATATCTTCACGTAATGTCCATTCATTTTTATATCTTCATGTAATGTCCATTCATTTTTATATCTTCACGTAATGTCCATTCATTTTTATATCTTCACGTAATATCCATTCATTTTTATATCTTCATGTAATATCCATTCATTTTTATATCTTCATGTAATGTCCATTCATTTTTATATTTTCATGTAATGTCCATTCATTTTTATATCTTCATGTAATGTCCATTCATTTTTATATCTTCATGTAATATCCATTCATTTTTATATCTTCATGTAATATCCATTCATTTTTATATCTTCATGTAACGTCCATTCATTTTTATATCTTCATGTAATGTCCATTCATTTTTATATCTTCATGTAATATCCATTCATTTTTATATCTTCATGTAATATCCATTCATTTTTATATCTTCATGTAATGTCCATTCATTTTTATATCTTCATGTAATATCCATTCATTTTTATATCTTCATGTAATGTCCATTCATTTTTATATCTTCATGTAATATCCATTCATTTTTATATCTTCATGTAATGTCCATTCATTTTTATATCTTCATGTAATATCCATTCATTTTTATATCTTCATGTAATATCCATTCATTTTTATATCTTCATGTAATGTCCATTCATTTTTATATCTTCATGTAATATCCATTCATTTTTATATCTTCATGTAATGTCCATTCATTTTCATATCTTCATGTAATATCCATTCATTTTTATATCTTCATGTAATATCCATTCATTTTTATATCTTCACGTAATGTCCATTCATTTTTATATCTTCATGTAATATCCATTCATTTTTATATCTTCATGTAATATCCATTCATTTTTATATCTTCATATAACGTCCATTCATTTTTATATCTTCATGTAATATCCATTCATTTTTATATCTTCACGTAATGTCCATTCATTTTTATATCTTCATGTAATATCCATTCATTTTTATATCTTCATGTAATATCCATTCATTTTTATATCTTCATATAACGTCCATTCATTTTTATATCTTCATGTAATATCCATTCATTTTTATATCTTCACGTAATGTCCATTCATTTTTATATCTTCATGTAATATCCATTCATTTTTATATCTTCATGTAATATCCATTCATTTTTATATCTTCATATAACGTCCATTCATTTTTATATCTTCATGTAATATCCATTCATTTTTATATCTTCATGTAATATCCATTCATTTTTATATCTTCACGTAATGTCCATTCATTTTTATATCTTCATGTAATATCCATTCATTTTTATATCTTCATGTAATATCCATTCATTTTTATATCTTCATGTAATGTCCATTCATTTTTATATCTTCACGTAATGTCCATTCATTTTTATATCTTCATGTATTATCCATTCATTTTTATATCTTCATGTAATATCCATTCATTTTTATATCTTCATATAACGTCCATTCATTTTTATATCTTCATGTAATATCCATTCATTTTTATATCTTCATGTAATATCCATTCATTTTTATATCTTCACGTAATGTCCATTCATTTTTATATCTTCATGTAATATCCATTCATTTTTATATCTTCATGTAATATCCATTCATTTTTATATCTTCATATAACGTCCATTCATTTTTATATCTTCATGTAATGTCCATTCATTTTTATATCTTCATGTAATGTCCATTCATTTTTATATCTTCATGTAATGTCCATTCATTTTTATATCTTCATGTAATGTCCATTCATTTTTATATCTTCATGTAATATCCATTCATTTTTATATCTTCATGTAACGTCCATTCATTTTTATATCTTCATGTAATGTCCATTCATTTTTATATCTTCATGTAATATCCATTCATTTTTATATCTTCACGTAATGTCCATTCATTTTTATATCTTCATGTAATGTCCATTCATTTTTATATCTTCATGTAATATCCATTCATTTTTATATCTTCATGTAACGTCCATTCATTTTTATATCTTCATGTAATGTCCATTCATTTTTATATCTTCATGTAATATCCATTCATTTTTATATCTTCACGTAATGTCCATTCATTTTTATATCTTCACGTAATGTCCATTCATTTTTATATCTTCACGTAATGTCCATTCATTTTTATATCTTCACGTAATGTCCATTCATTTTTATATCTTCATGTAATGTCCATTCATTTTTATATCTTCATGTAATGTCCATTCATTTTTATATCTTCATGTAATATCCATTCATTTTTATATCTTCATGTAATATCCATTCATTTTTATATCTTCATGTAATATCCATTCATTTTTATATCTTCATATAACGTCCATTCATTTTTATATCTTCATGTAATGTCCATTCATTTTTATATCTTCATGTAATGTCCATTCATTTTTATATCTTCATGTAATGTCCATTCATTTTTATATCTTCATGTAATGTCCATTCATTTTTATATCTTCATGTAATATCCATTCATTTTTATATCTTCATGTAACGTCCATTCATTTTTATATCTTCATGTAATGTCCATTCATTTTTATATCTTCATGTAATATCCATTCATTTTTATATCTTCACGTAATGTCCATTCATTTTTATATCTTCATGTAATGTCCATTCATTTTTATATCTTCATGTAATATCCATTCATTTTTATATCTTCATGTAACGTCCATTCATTTTTATATCTTCATGTAATGTCCATTCATTTTTATATCTTCATGTAATATCCATTCATTTTTATATCTTCACGTAATGTCCATTCATTTTTATATCTTCACGTAATGTCCATTCATTTTTATATCTTCACGTAATGTCCATTCATTTTTATATCTTCACGTAATGTCCATTCATTTTTATATCTTCATGTAATGTCCATTCATTTTTATATCTTCATGTAATGTCCATTCATTTTTATATCTTCATGTAATATCCATTCATTTTTATATCTTCATGTAATGTCCATTCATTTTTATATCTTCATGTAATATCCATTCATTTTTATATCTTCATGTAACGTCCATTCATTTTTATATCTTCATGTAATGTCCATTCATTTTTATATCTTCACGTAATGTCCATTCATTTTTATATCTTCATGTAATATCCATTCATTTTTATATCTTCATGTAATGTCCATTCATTTTTATATCTTCATGTAACGTCCATTCATTTTTATATCTTCATGTAATGTCCATTCATTTTTATATCTTCATGTAATGTCCATTCATTTTTATATCTTCATGTAATATCCATTCATTTTTATATCTTCATGTAATGTCCATTCATTTTTATATCTTCATGTAATATCCATTCATTTTTATATCTTCACGTAATGTCCATTCATTTTTATATCTTCACGTAATGTCCATTCATTTTTATATCTTCACGTAATGTCCATTCATTTTTATATCTTCACGTAATGTCCATTCATTTTTATATCTTCATGTAATATCCATTCATTTTTATATCTTCATGTAATGTCCATTCATTTTTATATCTTCATGTAACGTCCATTCATTTTTATATCTTCATGTAATGTCCATTCATTTTTATATCTTCATGTAATGTCCATTCATTTTTATATCTTCATGTAATATCCATTCATTTTTATATCTTCATGTAATGTCCATTCATTTTTATATCTTCATGTAATATCCATTCATTTTTATATCTTCATGTAATATCCATTCATTTTTATA
Source organism: Euprymna scolopes (assembly GCF_053919585.1). NCBI lineage: Eukaryota > Metazoa > Mollusca > Cephalopoda > Sepiida > Sepiolidae > Euprymna > Euprymna scolopes. The sequence continues at coordinate 200,105,691 of NC_136482.1, forward strand.
TCTTCACGTAATGTCCATTCATTTTTATATCTTCATGTAATATCCATTCATTTTTATATCTTCATGTAATGTCCATTCATTTTTATATCTTCATGTAATGTCCATTCATTTTTATATCTTCATGTAATATCCATTCATTTTTATATCTTCATGTAATGTCCATTCATTTTTATATCTTCATGTAATATCCATTCATTTTTATATCTTCATGTAATGTCTATTCATTTTTATATCTTCATGTAATATCCATTCATTTTTATATCTTCATGTAACGTCCATTCATTTTTATATCTTCATGTAATGTCCATTCATTTTTATATCTTCATGTAATGTCCATTCATTTTTATATCTTCATGTAATGTCCATTCATTTTTATATCTTCATGTAATATCCATTCATTTTTATATCTTCATGTAATGTCCATTCATTTTTATATCTTCATGTAATATCCATTCATTTTTATATCTTCATGTAATGTCCATTCATTTTTATATCTTCATGTAATATCCATTCATTTTTATATCTTCATGTAATGTCCATTCATTTTTATATCTTCATGTAATATCCATTCATTTTTATATCTTCATGTAATATCCATTCATTTTTATATCTTCATGTAATGTCCATTCATTTTTATATCTTCATGTAATATCCATTCATTTTTATATCTTCATGTAATGTCCATTCATTTTTATATCTTCATGTAATATCCATTCATTTTTATATCTTCACGTAATATCCATTCATTTTTATATCTTCATGTAATATCCATTCATTTTTATATCTTCATGTAATATCCATTCATTTTTATATCTTCATGTAATGTCCATTCATTTTTATATCTTCATGTAATATCCATTCATTTTTATATCTTCACGTAATGTCCATTCATTTTTATATCTTCACGTAATGTCCATTCATTTTTATATCTTCATGTAATATCCATTCATTTTTATATCTTCATGTAATGTCCATTCATTTTTATATCTTCATGTAATGTCCATTCATTTTTATATCTTCACGTAATGTCCATTCATTTTTATATCTTCATGTAATGTCCATTCATTTTTATATCTTCATGTAATATCCATTCATTTTTATATCTTCATGTAATATCCATTCATTTTTATATCTTCATGTAATGTCCATTCATTTTTATATCTTCACGTAATATCCATTCATTTTTATATCTTCATGTAATATCCATTCATTTTTATATCTTCATGTAATGTCCATTCATTTTTATATCTTCATGTAATGTCCATTCATTTTTATATCTTCATGTAATATCCATTCATTTTTATATCTTCATGTAATATCCATTCATTTTTATATCTTCATGTAATGTCCATTCATTTTTATATCTTCATGTAATATCCATTCATTTTTATATCTTCATGTAATGTCCATTCATTTTTATATCTTCATGTAATATCCATTCATTTTTATATCTTCATGTAATGTCCATTCATTTTTATATCTTCATGTAATATCCATTCATTTTTATATCTTCACGTAATGTCCATTCATTTTTATATCTTCACGTAATGTCCATTCATTTTTATATCTTCATGTAATATCCATTCATTTTTATATCTTCATGTAATATCCATTCATTTTTATATCTTCATGTAATATCCATTCATTTTTATATCTTCATGTAATATCCATTCATTTTTATATCTTCACGTAATGTCCATTCATTTTTATATCTTCATGTAATATCCATTCATTTTTATATCTTCACGTAATGTCCATTCATTTTTATATCTTCATGTAATGTCCATTCATTTTTATATCTTCATGTAATATCCATTCATTTTTATATCTTCACGTAATGTCCATTCATTTTTATATCTTCACGTAATGTCCATTCATTTTTATATCTTCATGTAATATCCATTCATTTTTATATCTTCATGTAATGTCCATTCATTTTTATATCTTCATGTAATATCCATTCATTTTTATATCTTCACGTAATGTCCATTCATTTTTATATCTTCATGTAATGTCCATTCATTTTTATATCTTCATGTAATATCCATTCATTTTTATATCTTCATGTAATGTCCATTCATTTTTATATCTTCATGTAATATCCATTCATTTTTATATCTTCATGTAACGTCCATTCATTTTTATATCTTCATGTAATATCCATTCATTTTTATATCTTCATGTAATATCCATTCATTTTTATATCTTCATGTAATGTCCATTCATTTTTATATCTTCACGTAATATCCATTCATTTTTATATCTTCATGTAATATCCATTCATTTTTATATCTTCATGTAATATCCATTCATTTTTATATCTTCATGTAATGTCCATTCATTTTTATATCTTCATGTAATGTCCATTCATTTTTATATCTTCATGTAATGTCCATTCATTTTTATATCTTCATGTAATGTCCATTCATTTTTATATCTTCATGTAATGTCCATTCATTTTTATATCTTCATGTAATATCCATTCATTTTTATATCTTCATGTAACGTCCATTCATTTTTATATCTTCATGTAATGTCCATTCATTTTTATATCTTCATGTAATGTCCATTCATTTTTATATCTTCATGTAATATCCATTCATTTTTATATCTTCATGTAATATCCATTCATTTTTATATCTTCATGTAATGTCCATTCATTTTTATATCTTCACGTAATATCCATTCATTTTTATATCTTCACGTAATGTCCATTCATTTTTATATCTTCATGTAATATCCATTCATTTTTATATCTTCATGTAATATCCATTCATTTTTATATCTTCATGTAATGTCCATTCATTTTTATATCTTCATGTAATGTCCATTCATTTTTATATCTTCATGTAATATCCATTCATTTTTATATCTTCATGTAATGTCCATTCATTTTTATATCTTCATGTAATATCCATTCATTTTTATATCTTCATGTAATATCCATTCATTTTTATATCTTCATGTAATGTCCATTCATTTTTATATCTTCATGTAATGTCCATTCATTTTTATATCTTCATGTAATGTCCATTCATTTTTATATCTTCATGTAATATCCATTCATTTTTATATCTTCATGTAATATCCATTCATTTTTATATCTTCATGTAATATCCATTCATTTTTATATCTTCATGTAATGTCCATTCATTTTTATATCTTCATGTAATATCCATTCATTTTTATATCTTCATGTAATGTCCATTCATTTTTATATCTTCACGTAATATCCATTCATTTTTATATCTTCATGTAATGTCCATTCATTTTTATATCTTCACGTAATGTCCATTCATTTTTATATCTTCATGTAATGTCCATTCATTTTTATATCTTCATGTAATATCCATTCATTTTTATATCTTCATGTAATATCCATTCATTTTTATATCTTCATGTAATATCCATTCATTTTTATATCTTCATGTAATATCCATTCATTTTTATATCTTCATGTAATGTCCATTCATTTTTATATCTTCATGTAATATCCATTCATTTTTATATCTTCATGTAATGTCCATTCATTTTTATATCTTCACGTAATATCCATTCATTTTTATATCTTCATGTAATGTCCATTCATTTTTATATCTTCACGTAATGTCCATTCATTTTTATATCTTCATGTAATATCCATTCATTTTTATATCTTCATGTAATATCCATTCATTTTTATATCTTCATGTAATATCCATTCATTTTTATATCTTCATGTAATATCCATTCATTTTTATATCTTCATGTAATGTCCATTCATTTTTATATCTTCATGTAATGTCCATTCATTTTTATATCTTCATGTAATATCCATTCATTTTTATATCTTCATGTAATATCCATTCATTTTTATATCTTCATGTAATGTCCATTCATTTTTATATCTTCATGTAATGTCCATTCATTTTTATATCTTCATGTAATGTCCATTCATTTTTATATCTTCATGTAATGTCCATTCATTTTTATATCTTCATGTAATATCCATTCATTTTTATATCTTCATGTAACGTCCATTCATTTTTATATCTTCATGTAATGTCCATTCATTTTTATATCTTCATGTAATGTCCATTCATTTTTATATCTTCATGTAATATCCATTCATTTTTATATCTTCATGTAATATCCATTCATTTTTATATCTTCACGTAATGTCCATTCATTTTTATATCTTCATGTAATGTCCATTCATTTTTATATCTTCATGTAATGTCCATTCATTTTTATATCTTCATGTAATGTCCATTCATTTTTATATCTTCATGTAATGTCCATTCATTTTTATATCTTCATGTAATGTCCATTCATTTTTATATCTTCATGTAATATCCATTCATTTTTATATCTTCATGTAATGTCCATTCATTTTTATATCTTCATGTAATATCCATTCATTTTTATATCTTCACGTAATGTCCATTCATTTTTATATCTTCATGTAATGTCCATTCATTTTTATATCTTCATGTAATGTCCATTCATTTTTATATCTTCATGTAATATCCATTCATTTTTATATCTTCATGTAATATCCATTCATTTTTATATCTTCATGTAATGTCCATTCATTTTTATATCTTCATGTAATATCCATTCATTTTTATATCTTCATGTAATATCCATTCATTTTTATATCTTCATGTAATATCCATTCATTTTTATATCTTCATGTAATATCCATTCATTTTTATATCTTCATGTAATATCCATTCATTTTTATATCTTCATGTAATGTCCATTCATTTTTATATCTTCATGTAATGTCCATTCATTTTTATATCTTCATGTAATGTCCATTCATTTTTATATCTTCATGTAATGTCCATTCATTTTTATATCTTCATGTAATGTCCATTCATTTTTATATCTTCATGTAATATCCATTCATTTTTATATCTTCATGTAATGTCCATTCATTTTTATATCTTCATGTAATGTCCATTCATTTTTATATCTTCATGTAATGTCCATTCATTTTTATATCTTCATGTAATATCCATTCATTTTTATATCTTCATGTAATATCCATTCATTTTTATATCTTCATGTAATGTCCATTCATTTTTATATCTTCATGTAATATCCATTCATTTTTATATCTTCATGTAATGTCCATTCATTTTTATATCTTCATGTAATGTCCATTCATTTTTATATCTTCATGTAATATCCATTCATTTTTATATCTTCATGTAATGTCCATTCATTTTTATATCTTCACGTAATATCCATTCATTTTTATATCTTCATGTAATGTCCATTCATTTTTATATCTTCATGTAATGTCCATTCATTTTTATATCTTCATGTAATATCCATTCATTTTTATATCTTCATGTAATATCCATTCATTTTTATATCTTCATGTAATATCCATTCATTTTTATATCTTCATGTAATGTCCATTCATTTTTATATCTTCATGTAATATCCATTCATTTTTATATCTTCATGTCATGTCCATTCATTTTTATATCTTCACGTAATATCCATTCATTTTTATATCTTCATGTAATGTCCATTCATTTTTATATCTTCACGTAATGTCCATTCATTTTTATATCTTCATGTAATATCCATTCATTTTTATATCTTCATGTAATATCCATTCATTTTTATATCTTCATGTAATATCCATTCATTTTTATATCTTCATGTAATATCCATTTATTTTTATATCTTCATGTAATGTCCATTCATTTTTATATCTTCATGTAATGTCCATTCATTTTTATATCTTCATGTAATATCCATTCATTTTTATATCTTCATGTAATATCCATTCATTTTTATATCTTCATGTAATGTCCATTCATTTTTATATCTTCATGTAATGTCCATTCATTTTTATATCTTCATGTAATGTCCATTCATTTTTATATCTTCATGTAATGTCCATTCATTTTTATATCTTCATGTAATATCCATTCATTTTTATATCTTCATGTAACGTCCATTCATTTTTATATCTTCATGTAATGTCCATTCATTTTTATATCTTCATGTAATGTCCATTCATTTTTATATCTTCATGTAATATCCATTCATTTTTATATCTTCATGTAATATCCATTCATTTTTATATCTTCACGTAATGTCCATTCATTTTTATATCTTCATGTAATGTCCATTCATTTTTATATCTTCATGTAATGTCCATTCATTTTTATATCTTCATGTAATGTCCATTCATTTTTATATCTTCATGTAATGTCCATTCATTTTTATATCTTCATGTAATATCCATTCATTTTTATATCTTCACGTAATGTCCATTCATTTTTATATCTTCATGTAATGTCCATTCATTTTTATATCTTCATGTAATGTCCATTCATTTTTATATCTTCACGTAATGTCCATTCATTTTTATATCTTCATGTAACGTCCATTCATTTTTATATCTTCATGTAATGTCCATTAATTTTTATATCTTCATGTAATGTCCATTCATTTTTATATCTTCATGTAATATCCATTCATTTTTATATCTTCATGTAATATCCATTCATTTTTATATCTTCACGTAATGTCCATTCATTTTTATATCTTCATGTAATGTCCATTCATTTTTATATCTTCATGTAATGTCCATTCATTTTTATATCTTCATTTAATATCCATTCATTTTTATATCTTCATGTAACGTCCATTCATTTTTATATCTTCATGTAATGTCCATTCATTTTTATATCTTCATGTAATGTCCATTCATTTTTATATCTTCATGTAATATCCATTCATTTTTATATCTTCATGTAATATCCATTCATTTTTATATCTTCACGTAATGTCCATTCATTTTTATATCTTCATGTAATGTCCATTCATTTTTATATCTTCACGTAATATCCATTCATTTTTATATCTTCATGTAATGTCCATTCATTTTTATATCTTCACGTAATGTCCATTCATTTTTATATCTTCATGTAATGTCCATTCATTTTTATATCTTCACGTAATATCCATTCATTTTTATATCTTCATGTAATGTCCATTCATTTTTATATCTTCATGTAATGTCCATTCATTTTTATATCTTCACGTAATATCCATTCATTTTTATATCTTCATGTAATATCCATTCATTTTTATATCTTCATGTAATGTCCATTCATTTTTATATCTTCATGTAATGTCCATTCATTTTTATATCTTCATGTAATGTCCATTCATTTTTATATCTTCACGTAATGTCCATTCATTTTTATATCTTCATGTAATATCCATTCATTTTTATATCTTCATGTAATGTCCATTCATTTTTATATCTTCATGTAATATCCATTCATTTTTATATCTTCACGTAATGTCCATTCATTTTTATATCTTCACGTAATGTCCATTCATTTTTATATCTTCATGTAATATCCATTCATTTTTATATCTTCATGTAATGTCCATTCATTTTTATATCTTCATGTAATGTCCATTCATTTTTATATCTTCATGTAATGTCCATTCATTTTTATATCTTCATGTAATGTCCATTCATTTTTATATCTTCATGTAATGTCCATTCATTTTTATATCTTCACGTAATGTCCATTCATTTTTATATCTTCATGTAATGTCCATTCATTTTTATATCTTCACGTAATGTCCATTCATTTTTATATCTTCATGTAATGTCCATTCATTTTTATATCTTCATGTAATGTCCATTCATTTTTATATCTTCACGTAATGTCCATTCATTTTTATATCTTCATGTAATGTCCATTCATTTTTATATCTTCACGTAATGTCCATTCATTTTTATATCTTCACGTAATGTCCATTCATTTTTATATCTTCACGTAATATCCATTCATTTTTATATCTTCACGTAATGTCCATTCATTTTTATATCTTCATGTAATGTCCATTCATTTTTATATCTTCATGTAATATCCATTCATTTTTATATCTTCACGTAATGTCCATTCATTTTTATATCTTCACGTAATGTCCATTCATTTTTATATCTTCATGTAATGTCCATTAATTTTTATATCTTCATGTAATGTCCATTCATTTTTATATCTTCATGTAATATCCATTCATTTTTATATCTTCATGTAATATCCATTCATTTTTATATCTTCATGTAATGTCCATTCATTTTTATATCTTCATGTAATATCCATTCATTTTTATATCTTCATGTAATGTCCATTCATTTTTATATCTTCATGTAATGTCCATTCATTTTTATATCTTCATGTAATATCCATTCATTTTTATATCTTCACGTAATGTCCATTCATTTTTATATCTTCACGTAATGTCCATTCATTTTTATATCTTCATGTAATGTCCATTCATTTTTATATCTTCATGTAATGTCCATTAATTTTTATATCTTCATGTAATGTCCATTCATTTTTATATCTTCATGTAATATCCATTCATTTTTATATCTTCATGTAATATCCATTCATTTTTATATCTTCATGTAATGTCCATTCATTTTTATATCTTCATGTAATGTCCATTCATTTTTATATCTTCATGTAATGTCCATTCATTTTTATATCTTCATGTAATGTCCATTCATTTTTATATCTTCATGTAATGTCCATTCATTTTTATATCTTCACGTAATGTCCATTCATTTTTATATCTTCATGTAATGTCCATTCATTTTTATATCTTCATGTAATGTCCATTCATTTTTATATCTTCATGTAATGTCCATTCATTTTTATATCTTCATGTAATGTCCATTCATTTTTATATCTTCATGTAATGTCCATTCATTTTTATATCTTCATGTAATATCCATTCATTTTTATATCTTCATGTAATGTCCATTCATTTTTATATCTTCACGTAATGTCCATTCATTTTTATATCTTCACGTAATGTCCATTCATTTTTATATCTTCACGTAATATCCATTCATTTTTATATCTTCATGTAATGTCCATTCATTTTTATATCTTCATGTAATGTCCATTCATTTTTATATCTTCATGTAATGTCCATTCATTTTTATATCTTCATGTAATGTCCATTCATTTTTATATCTTCATGTAATGTCCATTCATTTTTATATCTTCACGTAATATCCATTCATTTTTATATCTTCACGTAATATCCATTCATTTTTATATCTTCACGTAATATCCATTCATTTTTATATCTTCATGTAATGTCCATTCATTTTTATATCTTCATGTAATGTCCATTCATTTTTATATCTTCATGTAATGTCCATTCATTTTTATATCTTCATGTAATATCCATTCATTTTTATATCTTCATGTAATGTCCATTCATTTTTATATCTTCATGTAATGTCCATTCATTTTTATATCTTCATGTAATGTCCATTCATTTTTATATCTTCATGTAATGTCCATTCATTTTTATATCTTCATGTAATGTCCATTCATTTTTATATCTTCATGTAATGTCCATTCATTTTTATATCTTCATGTAATGTCCATTCATTTTTATATCTTCACGTAATATCCATTCATTTTTATATCTTCATGTAATGTCCATTAATTTTTATATCTTCATGTAATGTCCATTCATTTTTATATCTTCATGTAATATCCATTCATTTTTATATCTTCATGTAATGTCCATTCATTTTTATATCTTCATGTAATATCCATTCATTTTTATATCTTCATGTAATGTCCATTCATTTTTATATCTTCATGTAATGTCCATTCATTTTTATATCTTCATGTAATGTCCATCCATTTTTATATCTTCATGTAATGTCCATTCATTTTTATATCTTCATGTAATGTCCATTCATTTTTATATCTTCATGTAATGTCCATTCATTTTTATATCTTCATGTAATGTCCATTCATTTTTATATCTTCATGTAATGTCCATTCATTTTTATATCTTCATGTAATGTCCATTCATTTTTATATCTTCATGTAATGTCCATTCATTTTTATATCTTCATGTAATGTCCATTCATTTTTATATCTTTATGTAATGTCCATTCATTTTTATATCTTCATGTAATGTCCATTCATTTTTATATCTTCATGTAATGTCCATTCATTTTTATATCTTCATGTAATGTCCATTCATTTTTATATCTTCACGTAATATCCATTCATTTTTATATCTTCATGTAATATCCATTCATTTTTATATCTTCATGTAATGTCCATTCATTTTTATATCTTCATGTAATGTCCATTCATTTTTATATCTTCATGTAATGTCCATTCATTTTTATATCTTCATGTAATGTCCATTCATTTTTATATCTTCATGTAATGTCCATTCATTTTTATATCTTCATGTAATGTCCATTCATTTTTATATCTTCATGTAATGTCCATTCATTTTTATATCTTCATGTAATGTCCATTCATTTTTATATCTTCATGTAATGTCCATTCATTTTTATATCTTCACGTAATATCCATTCATTTTTATATCTTCATGTAATGTCCATTCATTTTTATATCTTCATGTAATGTCCATTCATTTTTATATCTTCATGTAATGTCCATTCATTTTTATATCTTCATGTAATGTCCATTCATTTTTATATCTTCATGTAATGTCCATTCATTTTTATATCTTCATGTAATGTCCATTCATTTTTATATCTTCATGTAATGTCCATTCATTTTTATATCTTCATGTAATGTCCATTCATTTTTATATCTTCATGTAATGTCCATTCATTTTTATATCTTCATGTAATATCCATTCATTTTTATATCTTCATGTAATGTCCATTCATTTTTATATCTTCATGTAATGTCCATTCATTTTTATATCTTCATGTAATGTCCATTCATTTTTATATCTTCATGTAATGTCCATTCATTTTTATATCTTCATGTAATGTCCATTCATTTTTATATCTTCATGTAATATCCATTCATTTTTATATCTTCATGTAATGTCCATTCATTTTTATATCTTCATGTAATGTCCATTCATTTTTATATCTTCATGTAATGTCCATTCATTTTTATATCTTCATGTAATATCCATTCATTTTTATATCTTCATGTAACGTCAATTCATTTTTATATCTTCATGTAATGTCCATTCATTTTTATATCTTCACGTAACGTCAATTCATTTTTTTATCTTCATGTAATGTCCATTCATTTTTTTATCTTCACGTAATGTCCATTCATTTTTATATCTTCATGTAATGTCCATTCATTTTTTTATCTTCATGTAATGTCCATTCATTTTTATATCTTCATGTAATGTCCATTCATTTTTTTATCTTCATGTAATGTCCATTCATTTTTATATCTTCATGTAATGTCCATTCATTTTTATATCTTCATGTAATATCCATTCATTTTTATATCTTCATGTAATATCCATTCATTTTTATATCTTCATGTAATATCCATTCATTTTTATATCTTCATGTAATATCCATTCATTTTTATATCTTCATGTAATGTCCATTCATTTTTATATCTTCATGTAATATCCATTCATTTTTATATCTTCATGTAATATCCATTCATTTTTTTATCTTCATGTAATGTCCATTCATTTTTATATCTTCATGTAATGTCCATTCATTTTTTTATCTTCATGTAATGTCCATTCATTTTTATATCTTCATGTAATGTCCATTCATTTTTATATCTTCATGTAATATCCATTCATTTTTATATCTTCATGTAATATCCATTCATTTTTATATCTTCATGTAATATCCATTCATTTTTATATCTTCACGTAATATCCATTCATTTTTATATCTTCACGTAATGTCCATTCATTTTTATATCTTCACGTAATATCCATTCATTTTTATATCTTCATGTAATATCCATTCATTTTTATATCTTCACGTAATGTCCATTCATTTTTATATCTTCATGTAATGTCCATTCATTTTTATATCTTCATGTAATATCCATTCATTTTTATATCTTCATGTAATATCCATTCATTTTTATATCTTCATGTAATATCCATTCATTTTTATATCTTCATGTAATATCCATTCATTTTTATATCTTCATGTAATATCCATTCATTTTTATATCTTCACGTAATATCCATTCATTTTTATATCTTCACGTAATGTCCATTCATTTTTATATCTTCATGTAATGTCCATTCATTTTTATATCTTCATGTAATATCCATTCATTTTTATATCTTCATGTAATATCCATTCATTTTTATATCTTCATGTAATATCCATTCATTTTTATATCTTCATGTAATATCCATTCATTTTTATATCTTCATGTAATATCCATTCATTTTTATATCTTCACGTAATGTCCATTCATTTTTATATCTTCATGTAATGTCCATTCATTTTTATATCTTCATGTAATATCCATTCATTTTTATATCTTCATGTAATATCCATTCATTTTTATATCTTCATGTAATATCCATTCATTTTTATATCTTCATGTAATATCCATTCATTTTTATATCTTCATGTAATATCCATTCATTTTTATATCTTCACGTAATATCCATTCATTTTTATATCTTCATGTAATGTCCATTCATTTTTATATCTTCACGTAATATCCATTCATTTTTTTATCTTCATGTAATATCCATTCATTTTTATATCTTCATGTAATATCCATTCATTTTTATATCTTCATGTAATATCCATTCATTTTTATATCTTCACGTAATGTCCATTCATTTTTATATCTTCATGTAATGTCCATTCATTTTTATATCTTCATGTAATATCCATTCATTTTTATATCTTCATGTAATATCCATTCATTTTTATATCTTCATGTAATATCCATTCATTTTTATATCTTCACGTAATATCCATTCATTTTTATATCTTCATGTAATATCCATTCATTTTTATATCTTCACGTAATATCCATTCATTTTTATATCTTCATGTAATATCCATTCATTTTTATATCTTCATGTAATATCCATTCATTTTTATATCTTCATGTAATATCCATTCATTTTTTTATCTTCATGTAATGTCCATTCATTTTTATATCTTCATGTAATATCCATTCATTTTTATATCTTCATGTAATATCCATTCATTTTTTTATCTTCATGTAATATCCATTCATTTTTATATCTTCATGTAATATCCATTCATTTTTATATCTTCATGTAATATCCATTCATTTTTATATCTTCATGTAATATCCATTCATTTTTATATCTTCATGTAATATCCATTCATTTTTTTATCTTCATGTAATATCCATTCATTTTTATATCTTCATGTAATATCCATTCATTTTTATATCTTCATGTAATATCCATTCATTTTTATATCTTCATGTAATATCCATTCATTTTTATATCTTCATGTAATATCCATTCATTTTTTTATCTTCATGTAATATCCATTCATTTTTATATCTTCATGTAATATCCATTCATTTTTATATCTTCATGTAATATCCATTCATTTTTATATCTTCATGTAATATCCATTCATTTTTTTATCTTCATGTAATGTCCATTCATTTTTATATCTTCATGTAATATCCATTCATTTTTATATCTTCACGTAATGTCCATTCATTTTTATATCTTCATGTAATGTCCATTCATTTTTATATCTTCATGTAATATCCATTCATTTTTATATCTTCATGTAATATCCATTCATTTTTATATCTTCATGTAATATCCATTCATTTTTATATCTTCATGTAATATCCATTCATTTTTATATCTTCATGTAATATCCATTCATTTTTATATCTTCACGTAATATCCATTCATTTTTATATCTTCACGTAATGTCCATTCATTTTTATATCTTCATGTAATGTCCATTCATTTTTATATCTTCATGTAATATCCATTCATTTTTATATCTTCATGTAATATCCATTCATTTTTATATCTTCATGTAATATCCATTCATTTTTATATCTTCATGTAATATCCATTCATTTTTATATCTTCATGTAATATCCATTCATTTTTATATCTTCACGTAATATCCATTCATTTTTATATCTTCACGTAATGTCCATTCATTTTTATATCTTCATGTAATGTCCATTCATTTTTATATCTTCATGTAATATCCATTCATTTTTATATCTTCATGTAATATCCATTCATTTTTATATCTTCATGTAATATCCATTCATTTTTATATCTTCATGTAATATCCATTCATTTTTATATCTTCATGTAATATCCATTCATTTTTATATCTTCACGTAATGTCCATTCATTTTTATATCTTCATGTAATGTCCATTCATTTTTATATCTTCATGTAATATCCATTCATTTTTATATCTTCATGTAATATCCATTCATTTTTATATCTTCATGTAATATCCATTCATTTTTATATCTTCATGTAATATCCATTCATTTTTATATCTTCATGTAATATCCATTCATTTTTATATCTTCACGTAATATCCATTCATTTTTATATCTTCACGTAATGTCCATTCATTTTTATATCTTCATGTAATGTCCATTCATTTTTATATCTTCATGTAATATCCATTCATTTTTATATCTTCATGTAATATCCATTCATTTTTATATCTTCATGTAATATCCATTCATTTTTATATCTTCATGTAATATCCATTCATTTTTATATCTTCACGTAATATCCATTCATTTTTATATCTTCACGTAATGTCCATTCATTTTTATATCTTCATGTAATATCCATTCATTTTTATATCTTCATGTAATATCCATTCATTTTTATATCTTCATGTAATATCCATTCATTTTTATATCTTCATGTAATATCCATTCATTTTTATATCTTCATGTAATATCCATTCATTTTTATATCTTCACGTAATATCCATTCATTTTTATATCTTCACGTAATGTCCATTCATTTTTATATCTTCATGTAATATCCATTCATTTTTATATCTTCATGTAATATCCATTCATTTTTATATCTTCATGTAATATCCATTCATTTTTTATCTTCATGTAATGTCCATTCATTTTTATATCTTCATGTAATGTCCATTCATTTTTTTATCTTCATGTAATGTCCATTCATTTTTATATCTTCATGTAATGTCCATTCATTTTTATATCTTCATGTAATATCCATTCATTTTTATATCTTCATGTAATATCCATTCATTTTTATATCTTCATGTAATATCCATTCATTTTTATATCTTCACGTAATATCCATTCATTTTTATATCTTCACGTAATGTCCATTCATTTTTATATCTTCACGTAATATCCATTCATTTTTATATCTTCATGTAATGTCCATTCATTTTTATATCTTCATGTAATGTCCATTCATTTTTATATCTTCATGTAATATCCATTCATTTTTATATCTTCATGTAATATCCATTCATTTTTATATCTTCATGTAATATCCATTCATTTTTATATCTTCACGTAATATCCATTCATTTTTATATCTTCACGTAATGTCCATTCATTTTTATATCTTCACGTAATATCCATTCATTTTTATATCTTCATGTAATGTCCATTCATTTTTATATCTTCATGTAATGTCCATTCATTTTTATATCTTCATGTAATATCCATTCATTTTTATATCTTCATGTAATATCCATTCATTTTTATATCTTCATGTAATATCCATTCATTTTTATATCTTCACGTAATATCCATTCATTTTTATATCTTCACGTAATGTCCATTCATTTTTATATCTTCATGTAATGTCCATTCATTTTTATATCTTCATGTAATATCCATTCATTTTTATATCTTCATGTAATATCCATTCATTTTTATATCTTCATGTAATATCCATTCATTTTTATATCTTCATGTAATATCCATTCATTTTTATATCTTCACGTAATATCCATTCATTTTTATATCTTCACGTAATGTCCATTCATTTTTATATCTTCATGTAATATCCATTCATTTTTATATCTTCATGTAATATCCATTCATTTTTATATCTTCATGTAATATCCATTCATTTTTTTATCTTCATGTAATGTCCATTCATTTTTATATCTTCATGTAATGTCCATTCATTTTTTTATCTTCATGTAATGTCCATTCATTTTTATATCTTCATGTAATGTCCATTCATTTTTATATCTTCATGTAATATCCATTCATTTTTATATCTTCATGTAATATCCATTCATTTTTATATCTTCATGTAATATCCATTCATTTTTATATCTTCACGTAATATCCATTCATTTTTATATCTTCACGTAATGTCCATTCATTTTTATATCTTCACGTAATATCCATTCATTTTTATATCTTCATGTAATGTCCATTCATTTTTATATCTTCATGTAATGTCCATTCATTTTTATATCTTCATGTAATATCCATTCATTTTTATATCTTCATGTAATATCCATTCATTTTTATATCTTCATGTAATATCCATTCATTTTTATATCTTCATGTAATATCCATTCATTTTTATATCTTCATGTAATATCCATTCATTTTTATATCTTCACGTAATATCCATTCATTTTTATATCTTCACGTAATGTCCATTCATTTTTATATCTTCATGTAATGTCCATTCATTTTTATATCTTCATGTAATATCCATTCATTTTTATATCTTCATGTAATATCCATTCATTTTTATATCTTCATGTAATATCCATTCATTTTTATATCTTCATGTAATATCCATTCATTTTTATATCTTCACGTAATATCCATTCATTTTTATATCTTCACGTAATGTCCATTCATTTTTATATCTTCACGTAATATCCATTCATTTTTATATCTTCATGTAATGTCCATTCATTTTTATATCTTCATGTAATATCCATTCATTTTTATATCTTCATGTAATATCCATTCATTTTTATATCTTCATGTAATATCCATTCATTTTTATATCTTCATGTAATGTCCATTCATTTTTATATCTTCATGTAATGTCCATTCATTTTTATATCTTCATGTAATATCCATTCATTTTTATATCTTCATGTAATGTCCATTCATTTTTATATCTTCATGTAATATCCATTCATTTTTATATCTTCATGTAATGTCCATTCATTTTTATATCTTCATGTAATATCCATTCATTTTTATATCTTCATGTAATGTCCATTCATTTTTATATCTTCATGTAATGTCCATTCATTTTTATATCTTCATGTAATGTCCATTCATTTTTATATCTTCATGTAATATCCATTCATTTTTATATCTTCATGTAATGTCCATTCATTTTTATATCTTCATGTAATATCCATTCATTTTTATATCTTCATGTAATGTCCATTCATTTTTATATCTTCATGTAATGTCCATTCATTTTTATATCTTCATGTAATATCCATTCATTTTTATATCTTCATGTAATATCCATTCATTTTTATATCTTCACGTAATATCCATTCATTTTTATATCTTCACGTAATATCCATTCATTTTTATATCTTCACGTAATGTCCATTCATTTTTATATCTTCATGTAATGTCCATTCATTTTTATATCTTCATGTAATGTCCATTCATTTTTATATCTTCATGTAATGTCCATTCATTTTTATATCTTCATGTAATATCCATTCATTTTTATATCTTCATGTAATATCCATTCATTTTTATATCTTCATGTAATGTCCATTCATTTTTATATCTTCATGTAATATCCATTCATTTTTATATCTTCATGTAATGTCCATTCATTTTTATATCTTCACGTAATATCCATTCATTTTTATATCTTCATGTAATATCCATTCATTTTTATATCTTCATGTAATGTCCATTCATTTTTATATCTTCATGTAATATCCATTCATTTTTATATCTTCATGTAATGTCCATTCATTTTTATATCTTCATGTAATGTCCATTCATTTTTATATCTTCATGTAATGTCCATTCATTTTTATATCTTCACGTAATATCCATTCATTTTTATATCTTCATGTAATGTCCATTCATTTTTATATCTTCATGTAATATCCATTCATTTTTATATCTTCATGTAATGTCCATTCATTTTTATATCTTCATGTAATGTCCATTCATTTTTATATCTTCATGTAATGTCCATTCATTTTTATATCTTCATGTAATATCCATTCATTTTTATATCTTCATGTAATGTCCATTCATTTTTATATCTTCATGTAATGTCCATTCATTTTTATATCTTCACGTAATATCCATTCATTTTTATATCTTCATATAATGTCCATTCATTTTTATATCTTCACGTAATATG